>NC_060234.1:4307282-4907282 GCF_021155775.2 Neodiprion pinetum
AATTATCCGAAAATTGATTATTGAATCAGAATCGAGTCGTCGTTTATTTTTCGTCAATTATTTTGTTTTACTTTTGCCGTGTGAAGTATGCTGCTAATCGATCACGCATAAAGTGTAACCATAGTATAATCATGACTGTATCACGGGCTCAAAGTCTCATTTTCGACCAAATTAGTTTAGCCTTCCCTCAAGCTACAATTTCAATCTAATCCCGCAACCCAGTCATGGCCAAAGCTAAAAATACCGGTTTGGAACGGAGAACAGAGGCTACGAACAGAATTTCGACATCTGATGAAAATCCTAAGGCTGTAAGACCTTTTAACCTTGAACAGTTACGGTCGATCTCTCATTACAGTTAATCATTCATTTTTCCAAAAATCGTCAAGCTACACAGTCTGATTTTTATATTATTCTGTAGCAATTTTGCAACTCATTGTCAGATACTAACCGAAAGTTACGAGGGAAATGTCGACCCTTCCTCACAGCCAGTACCATTGATGAGAACTCCTGTACTCGAGGTCATTCGAACTCTACCTGAATGCTTCAACAGCATGATTAACGAATCGATTGAGTTCGAGATTGATCGTGAACTGAACGCTCGGGATTTAATCGGGTAAGTATAATTATTTACTCAAATTTGCAGTCCGAACTGGAAACAA
This sequence comes from Neodiprion pinetum, assembly GCF_021155775.2. NCBI lineage: Eukaryota > Metazoa > Arthropoda > Insecta > Hymenoptera > Diprionidae > Neodiprion > Neodiprion pinetum. Next base: position 4,307,942 of record NC_060234.1, read on the forward strand.
GAATAAAAAGTAGCTTAGATTACTTTTTTGTACAACGTGGAAGTGACGTTCGTATTTCCAATTAGAACCCTCGGAAGAAAGCTCGGAATCTATGACTATCAGACCAACATGACGACCTTTTGGCTCCTCGACGCAATTGCTCTCGAAGTAGTTCGCTGGAGCTCAGAACTCAATTCCTCAGAACTGGGTATATTAGTCAGCTGGATTGCGGGGGAGGCAAAACTCATTCAAGGTGGCTGAAGACAGCATTCGGAAAAATTCAGGGAATTTAAAATCCTGACTATTCATCGAATTTATAGACAAGCAGCTCAGTCGGACGGAATTCTTCCAGGAAATGGCTCGATTATTTGCACTAGCATCAGATCAGATAATCGAAGGTCACTCAATGATTTACTGGGAAGAACTAACCGCCGTGGAATCGTCAAGACGAAGTGAACAGGAATCAATGAACAATGAACCGAGTTCTGTAATTCGAACGTCAAACAGGTAACCTGCATATTTGTCAGTAAAATTTAAGACAAGTGATTTGTTCGAAACCAATCAGTTCAATCTTCATTTAAAATCCCTTAGACTTTATTTTCGCTGACTGGTTTTCATTTACTGGGATGTGAAGTAACAATGCCAAGTGTTTTCACCATATTTTATCATGAAATGTTGCAGTTCTGTTGTCCTGAACAATTCAGCAAACCACAAAAACGGGGAAATAGCAATGGTGCAGGCATCAGCCGATGGTGACATTTCGAGGGGCCGAAAAAGCCTGAATTCAAGCCAAACAGCTCGTTTGACGGTTGAAGGCTCGTTGAAAGTTCACGAAGCAATAATAGAGTCAACTTACGCAATGTTAGATCCAAAATATATATACCTCAGCTCGTAATGACCTGCAACTAAATTGTTGATCCAAAGGTTGTACCCACAGTCAAGACGTCAATGGTAATCATGAATTGCAGGTATGCCAATGCGTTTCACTACGCTACGGTGAGTGCAGCTTTTGCGAAGCCAGTGGAACTCCACACATACAAATTCCCATACACTCTACGTTTTCCGAGGCCATTGGAGCCACCGATTCCACCTCCAGTAATTAAGGAAACATCGAAGAAAAACAAGTCCGGGAAAAGTAAAGGTACGGTACACGAGCTTGATCATCGGTGATAAAAAAATTGGAATCCTTTCTCGTAAATGAAGATATATTTTTCGTTTTTCAGAGAAAAAGAAACGGGGGTCTCAAACACCCGACGATATTCCACCGCCCCCAGCCCCGTCAATGACAGACGAGGAAATAATCGCTGAGAAGAGAAAGTTCATCCTGCCACTCAAGGACTCCATCGAGGCGCCTCGCCTTCTTGAACGGTATGCAGAACAGCCGCCAAGCGATAATGCAAACACCAATAATGGCTCTGGTAAAAAGGGGGTTAAGGATACAAAGGGAAAGCGTAAATGAAACTACGCGAATCTGAGAATAATGTTTGTCGTACTCGTTGCAGAGTAAATTATAAAAATAAAATATTTAACATCCACGGGGCTGATGGTAAATTTAATTGTTATCATGGAATTCATCAGTGATAAAGACCGAAAACTTCCAAAAACGTGATTCAAATGCGTTCGTTATCGCAGCCAATCGATTTCAACATCAGTTTACGAATTTTAATTCTACGCCTGACTTAGCGAGCGCCTGCAACCCGCAATAACCGGTCCCGCAGCACGCTGAATTTCGCGCATGCGTCGTTACGCGTCGTTTTACACCGTGTCGGCTTGAGCGCAGCGCCTCGCGCGTCAGTTCACGGATGGCGATCGTGCGCGTCGGTGCGCGGTCGAGCACTGTGCAATTTTAATCTTGCTTGAGCTGCACGTGTCAGTGAATTCCTGTGTGCATTTCTACCGAAGTTAGATTCGTAGTTTTTCATACGAGGCCGAGATGTTGAATGCAGAAAAGTGCGTCGAACACTGTGTTTCGTTTATTTTTGCCAGTGAAATGACAAAGTTTTATTTAGCTCAGTGGAAAACTCGTGTGCAATCTTTTGAAGTGAATGTCGGAAGAACATTCAATAGAATGCAATAAGTGAAATGGTGAATTGAAACTGTGTTGAATGCAGTATGATGATGCAACGAAGCTTACGAGGAGGTAAGAAAATATCTTACTGTCAAATTTTTTATGCAATAATCACGATGCAATATGACTGGGTTGCACATTTCAAGCGGTATATTTGACTCTGCGCATTTTTCATTCTCGTGAAGTTTGCAATGATAAAGTAGTCTAATGAATTGGTTAAAGCATATTATGGTGGGTTATGCTTACAGTAATTGAATCGTGGATTTTTTTACAAACTTTTTTAATTTTGTAACCGATAAATGTAAGCTACATTTACAAACATGTTTTAAACTGAATCCTCAGTCTATTAATCTGTGATGATGATGGCACCCCACTCCCGACATTTGAAATTCTTGATCTCCTTCTCATCAATTGCAGTATTTAGTTTCAAAAATGTCCTCGAATTCGTCAACGCGTCTCTGGACATACCCAGCTGCCCATATTTATTCGATCCACATCCCCACATCGAGTTGTCATCTAAATAATTCATTATTTTTATACACGGAAGCGTTAAAGTTCTCATCTCTTTTAATTTTCGTAAATGGTATTAGGTATAGTAGCGTCAATTTTTGTTGATAAAATGATTTTCTCACCCATCATGCAAATGGTGAACGCATTCCCGCATTGTGCCTTTTTTACCGACGCGTCAAAAGCGCGGCCATCGGTATCCATAAAATCAACCGGTTTTGGGGTTGCATAAACCTTCGTGCCTTCATCTGAAATTCCCATTTGACCCTCTGTGTTCCAACCCCACGTGTATAAATCACCCTGTGTAAAATAATCGTAGTAAATAAAAAAAGTACTGAATTTTGACAAAAAATCATTTAAAAAAAAAAAACGCTGTTCCGTCCAAAAATATTCTTCCAAACAATCATATGACGCAATCATTACATTCGTGTGGCTCATTTCACCAAATTTATTCGTGTCGAAAACATTTTTCTCATCTTTCAAATTTCACACCGCAATTGTTGTTTTATGAAATTTCGTTCGGCTTGTAAAATGACTTTTGAATAAATACCTGATCTGTGACCACTGCGCTATGCCAACCCGCAGCGGAGATCTGAACGACCTTCAGACCAGCTAGTGCCTCTATTATCGTTGGATTATCACAGTCTTCAAGGTCACCGTGCCCCAATTGACCACGGCTAAAATATAGAAATTCAACGTTTGGTCGGATGAATTTAATTTTTTCAGAAGTATAATTTTACACGATAAATGGTTTAATAGTCATTTCATGTACTAACCTTCCCATTCCCATTGAATAAACCTCTCCGTTCTCAGCCAATATAATCGTGTGATCGAAGCCGCAAGCAACGTCTGTGAATTTCACCCGCTTTGGCATGTCTACCAATGTTGGAATATTGTATACTCTACCTGAAAAATGTATACAATTATCGAATGGGAGATCATTTATAGAAGTTTTTGGGAATGTTGTGTTTCCGAGGGGGATGATTGTTATATTAGGAAAAGTTTTTCAATACATTTTGAATTCTCCTATTAGGTTTGAAAAAACAACATAAACACAACAAAAAAATGTTAATACCGATTTTGAATGATAATGACAGTATTAATAACAATAGTGACAACAAGTATACAGTCATTGGCGTATTTCTAAGCATAAATGAAAAATGAGAAGTATTTGTCTAGAACGGTGAATGTAGTCCTCATAATATGCAAACATAAAAAATTAGTAAGTAAATATTTCTCATTTGAATTACCGAAATTTGTCAAGGCTACGGTGCAGCCGCCTTGAAAGATTTTCACCGTATATTCTTGATCCGAATTATCGTCAGCCGCTTGAATGAAATTTGAAACCTGTTTCCACATTTTGTCGAATACTTTGTACTGCCAAATTTCGTGCTTCACGGATAAAATTGTAATCGTTTCCTTGCCAGGAATTGCTTGTACGCATCTGCAATATGAAACTTTTCTCAGTTGAATTGCCAGAAATGAACAAATTCGGTAAAGCAGCTGAATTTTTCGCTTCGCTTTACGTTTGAAAAATTTATAATCTGCAATATTTTTCTTTCCAAACTCGTGCGAGTCGTTATTCTCATTGATCAATAAGTTTTTTTTTTTATGCCTTTTATTCTACATTACTGACCCTTCCATTTCTTCCGGTAGTTTGAGTAAGACCGGAATCTTGTCAGTGACTTCAGTCGACTCATTGAGATTTATTTTACCAGAAATGAAAAGTTCCTTATCCCGCCATAAAAGAATGTAATTCCATCCTATTTCCAAATCGTCGATTCCCGTAAAGGGTACGATTGTAAATTTATCAATAACTTGTTTCACGCTCCCCTCTTCGTCGCAAAATAATTCGCTGTTGTTTAAACCAGTGTAATATATCTTCATTGTGCTGAAAAAACAAGAATTAGGCGTTTAATGTTTATTATCTTGCTATTCAATTCTCAGATTCCACGGAAAAGGTTAATTAAATTAAACTCTGCATGAACCAAATTTTTATTAACATATAAATTGATGAAACATTTAGTGGGTTTTAAATATTTAAACCCTAAAAATTCCTCATGGTAACATAATTTTGACTGTCAAAATTTAATATTCCCAATACGGCGGAAAAACAAAAGCAACAAGGTGAGAAATTTTTTTTTGGCACGAGTTAAATTTGAGTATAAATTGGCATTCGAATTTTCATGATAGATTAGCAAAAAATGCTATTTTTTTTTTTCACGTAAGAATACAAATTTCGACTGTTTACATGTGCTGTATATCTGAAGAATTTATCAATTATTTTAAAATTTCAAGGGTATATTTATACATATTTTAAGAATACGCAGTAAGATTTTTGAAGAAAAAAATTAAATATTTTTCGAGTTACACGCGATCTCCGACGGCGCTGAAAAAAAAAGGTCCTCCACTGCTGCAATGATTCCGGCCTTCGCCGTGGATGAAACCTAAAAAAAAAAAAAAAATTCTTGTTAAACTAGAAGATATTGTCCGTACAATGACCAACCAGTTTTTTGATCTGATCAAAAATCGAATTTTGGCTGGCCAAAAACGACCAAAATTTTGGGTAAAATTCAACTTTTTTTTCAAAAACGCCGCCATCTTGTCAATTTTTGATTTTTTTTTTCGACCGTAGGTCATTGTACGGACAATATCTTCTGGTTCAGCAAGAGTATTTTTTTTTTTAGGTTTCATCCACGGAGCAGGCCGGAATCACTGCAGCAGTGGAGGACCTTTTTTTGTTTAGCGCCGTCGGAGATGGCGTGTAACTCGAAAAATATTTAATTTTTTTCTTAAAAAATTTTACTGCGTATTCTTAATATATGTATAAACATACCCTTAAAATTTTAAAATAATTGATACAGTAGTTTTTTGTTTTTTTCTTAATTCCCAAAAATCGCCTTCTTTTTTAGGCTGTCACACTAGTCGTGTCCCTTATATGTTCGATTGGATTAAGTCTAGACGGAATTCGTGTAATCGATGGGAACGCGTGGCCTCAGAAATGAGGGTCAGCTAGTTCGTGCCAATACCGACAGATGGCGCGGCGTGTCCTGGTTACCAATGATACGGGTCAAAAACAACAGAAGGTTCACTCGGCGTCTACGCAGCGCGTGTAAGAAGCACACGAGCGTAAAAAGTAGCCGCGTTCGGAGCACATATCGCAGATTTTTTTTATTACGAGTATTGACTTAACTGAGAGCGAAACTGCGGAGAAATGGTAACGTCGAATCTGAAGCCGTACTCACCACGCACACGTATTTAGTAGAGAGAATAAAACACGCAACGACTCTCAGCTTTTTGTGGTTATGATTTTTAATTTTTTTATTTATTTATTGTTTTTTTTCTTGTATCACTCCATGACTATTCTATCGTTTGACATAACCTGTCGTCTTCCTTCACCCACCTCTCCGATCTCTTCTCTCACGTTATTTTAATATCTCACTTCACCGCGATAGGCGCATTTTATGCTTGTGTTTACAAATGGCGGCTTGATGCACAGTTATTCAAGCTTCAACTGCTAACCGACAGCTGCTAATCGTATATACCCTGTGTCAAAAAACACTTCTACTCTTATCGATTCCTGCACACGTGTTCTAAATACTTTGTACTTATATATGTCCATAAGTGGTTCTCATGTTATGTTTAATAAATGCAATTCTACATAATTTTTTTTTTTTTTTTATCATCTCTTATTTATTCCTTTTTACCTTTCCCTCCGCATATATTTGAACGTTATATTTTAGACGCGATTTTAAAAATATATACTGTATACATTTTTACAATTTATTATTAATTTGTACTCTGCACAAGAAACAACGAAATATTTTATTCGTAGTTAAATTTAGAAAAAAATTTTTTGACATATTTCATTGAATTTATAACATACATAATGAATTTTTTATTCGTACGTTTCGTTTGATATTGGAAAAAAAACAGAAAAAAATTTTTAAAATTGCAAGAAATAGTTTTCGACACTTGTTGATTAGAGCGAAGAAACTTTTTTTCCTAAAAAATTATCAAACCTTTTTTTATCGCTGCGATTATCATTGTTGTTATATAATTATATAATCTGCGTCATAGAACATGAAAAAAAAAAATGTTCCCCCTCACTTTCGTTAATTATTCATTATTTTGTTCGTCCAACCTTTCGACACAGCGTATTTTCCTAATCAAACAAATTATCTCCTTCGGTAAATTTTTGGCATGTTTTTGTACCTCACCGACTGTCTTCTGTAACGATTTACCGAGACCTCTGTTATGACTTTATTAGAAATTTTTTTCTTGGAAAAATAGTAATTCAATATTTAGAAAATATGTTTAAAAATGAGAGATCTACAGTATAGTGATTAATAATAAAATGTGACGAATTATTTTTAGTTCAACCTTAAAATTGTGTCGAAAATTTAAAGGATTATTCGAAATTTGTATAATGTCATTAAATCCGTATCTCAGTTGAATCGGAATAATTCAAACCTCGCTATTTTCAAACTTGACGAAGATGAGGAATAACGATGTCAAGTAACTGTCGTAAAATTGGGTGCAAAAAATACAGCACTTGATTTTCTTCTTACAAATCTTTTCAATAATAGTGATACTTGAGAGAAAGGCAGGACACGCGTATTCAATTAAGCTAATACCTTAGTTCTGTTTTAAGCTAATCAAATCGACGTTAACTTACCGAGATAGCTCGGAAATAAATCTCAAACTCCAAATCAAACGGTTCCATTTGTTTGATTACGTAGAACACTTTTGCCAATTACCTGGTACATATTTTAAAATCACCCAAGTCTTGTGATTCTGATAAAAGATGAAGAAAATTATACGTATTTGTACGATAAGTAAAAACGGGCCTGATTGTGGAAACGGGGTAGAAAGTAACGTTTGTAAAATATTTTACAACATCTCGAAAATTGATTTCTTTCACTGCGTTGGACATTTTCTTGATGAAGTGTATATTTTTAAAAATAAAACTATATGAGAAGTGATGATGTTAGAGCGCACAATAAATGCGTGCACACGACTCGGTTGGAATTAATCACGAAAGAATTAATGAGATTTTATTGATCTTTTGTCAGCAACGTCTTATTCACAATTCAACTACGACCGGGGATTCAATTAATTCTATTCACTGCATATTTCATGATTTGGGTTCGCTCGTTTCGATTCTCCTCTTTCTTATCGGCCCTTATCAATCATACATATTACGCATGAAAATTATAAAGTAAAATCGGTCATAATTCGTCTCTACATTTTTTTTTTTTTCCCCCAACTTTGACCAAGCCATGATAAATCGTCAATAATCGGTGTTAAACCGTCAGTCGGTCATCCGAGCGATAAGTGAGGCTGTTGATTTTTCTTGAAAAAAAAAAAATAAAAACAAAAAAAGAAATGAATAAAAAATACGAAGCAGAAATTCGCGATTTCCTTTCAAATCTTATCCACTCACCGTAATTTTCTCTCAAAGTTAACTCTATTCTTTGCTTAGTTGACCACATTTCAGGGGCTGCTGTCCATCCTGCGTAAGCTGCGATCGAATCCGGACAGAGAGTTGAGGCTACTTTTACTGGGTCTTGACAACGCGGGGAAAACAACGCTCCTGAAATCGTTGGCCAGTGAAGATATCACGCAGGTAAACGTCGTTTTGATCCCCAAAGCCATCCGAATCCACAGCGAGACGAAAATGTCTCAGTCGGTTGCTGTGCTTCGATTTTTAAACGTTCCCATCCGCCGCACAAGCTTGAACAAAAAGTTCGGAAAGCTTCTCCGTCTCGGAAATTTTAGTCCGTCACTGCTTTTACTGATCCTAAGGTAACGCCAACCCAAGGCTTCAACATAAAAAGCGTACAGAGCGAAGGGTTCAAGCTAAACGTCTGGGACATCGGCGGTGCAAAGAAGATAAGGCCGTACTGGAGAAACTACTTCGAGAACACGGACGTGCTGGTCAGTGTTTTTTCAACTGATGGAAGTCGCGTTTTTTGATAGACTATAGATTTATTTTCGATCATATCGTGGGTCCGGGTCGTTCTTACGATAACCAAAACTGTAACTAGTGGATCCAACTTGTTAGTTGACCCCTAAGGATGACTATCTCAGTTGTATTGTCCAACTCGTTGAACCAACTTCTTGACACCGCAGATTTACGTCGTGGACAGCGCAGATATTAAGCGACTGGAGGAGACGGGGAGGGAATTGGCCGAGCTTCTGATGGAGGACAAGCTTCGCAACGTTCCTCTTCTCGTCTATGCCAACAAACAAGACCTTGCCCAGGCCGTAACTGCAGCTGAGATCGCCGAAGGACTTGGACTCCACAACATCAAGGATCGTGACTGGCAGATACAATCTTGCATCGCGACGGAAGGAAAGGGGGTCAAGGTGAGCCACAACTCCAATATTGGCCCGAAATTTGTTAAGATGCTTCGTTTGAAATTTTTCTAATCGCAACAAACGGATGGGACGACGGTTTTCTTATTGCAGGATGGTTTGGAATGGGCCTGTAAAAGCATCAAGAAAAAATAGTTACCGTTGGGTTAGAAGCTTGGAAGACACCATTGAAGTATGCGATGCGAATTAGGACCAGGAAAAAAGGAAGCATAGAAAATCAAAAAGGAAACTTACATATCGAGAGCAACTTTTTGTTTTTCTTATTGAACAAGATTTATGGTTTTTTTTTTTTTGCGTTACATTTATGTCGGGACTTTGTTTAATATATTTACACGTACGTGGTTACACTTAAATCCGAAAGATCGAGATTGGAAAAGAGACAAAGTCAAAAGTGAATTAGAGTAAGGGTTATCTGAACACTGAATCCAACCATCAACTTACCAAAGAAAAAAAAAACGATTCTAGTCATTTGATTTACTTACACTATTTTTAAAAAAATGCAACCGGTTTCGCTGTAATTTGTATTTTGAAAAATCGTCCATTCAATATATTAGACTGATATGTGAACAATATTAAAAACATGTTTTGCTGAGACTGGTTCACGGATTTTCTATCGATATATATTGAAAATTATTTGTAACATCGTGCCTCGTGAAATGTGCCTTTTTGAACGAAGCCGTTTCTTTTCTTTTTTTTTTAATAAGGCGAATAGTGAAGTATGCATGTAGAATGATTTACATAAAATTTTGAAAAAATGGAAAGGTGAAAAGTTTTTATACGTGAAAAAAGCAACAATAACTATGAATTATCTATCTATACATTTATATATATATATATATATATATTACTAGGGTGTTTCAAAATAAAAAAAATTTCGATTTTCCAACAGGCCACACCTGAAATAGTTAAATTAAAATATTAAATATCAACTAAAGAGTTGCAGAAGCATCTTATTTAAGACACAAACTGATCCGCTGACAGCTGTAAACACGAAAAAAATGTTTACCAACAATTAACCATCATAAATTCGATAAAAAGGAAAAAAAGATTAAAAATCAAATGTGCCCGATCTTCCACTCAACCGACTATGCTCACCTTTCGTCAGAATTTTTGTTTCTACCTAAACTAACTATTTCAGGTGTGGCCCGTTGGAAAAACGAAATTTTTTTTTATTTTGAACCACCCTAATATATTATATATAATAACGATTTTTAACGACAAAAATGATTGGCGAAATCGCGCCGATCCGATAAAGAAAATGCTATATAGAGCACCTATTGATCATTATATTGCACAACTTAAATAGTTAAATATACAATACAAGATGGTAGAGATTGATATAAACTATATCAAATTAGTGATAATAATACGCTATATGTAGAGAAAACATACGTACATATATAATAATAATGATAACGATAGAATTAAAAATTCTTAAAAGTATACATAAAAACAAAAGAAACAGAAAAAAATGCCTCTGGTCGTTAATTTATCAACATAATACTACAACATTGTATACGCGACATTTTTCATATCGCGAATTTCGTTCATGCTGTTCAATCCGCAGCTTAAGTACGGCCGAGCATTAAAATTCCTGATACGAAGATGATAAGTTAATAGGCGAACGAACAAACGGACGTACGTCTTATATGAATCATCGATAATGACACTGTCAAAGTCTTTTATCACCAGAAAACTCGTGATTCGTAAAAACATACAAGCTCGTGCTTAATTAAAGTTCACTGTGTATCGCCTCGGTTGTCACCCTGACTTCTTCTTCGTGAAAATCGCTGCAGTCGACCGGGTGCTTGGCCTGAAAATGAACAAAGAATCCCGGAATCAACTCACACCGTCAATTCGAAATTAATGTGGATAACCATTGGAACCAATCAGTTTCCCCAACTTACAAAGCAACGTTCGCTTTCGCTGACCGCCGCGTAAAGAGTCCAGAAATTTTGGCCTATTCTGTTGCTGAGGAACCAAGCGGCCGGGTAACTCGCGAACCTTGTTAGTCCTTGACGAAGCGTCGGTGACGGTTCCTTGTCCTTTTCGTTGATGACGCAGAGAATGTGGGCTGCACACTCTGGCCTTTTCGTGCCCCACTTGTAGGCTCGGTATACCTGAGGAAGTAAAATTTTGCTAACTAGTATCTCGACCAAGTGGCGGGTATGTGGAGGCAGTGATTACAGTAGCAAGAAAATCGAGCTTGTCGTTCTTAATGAGAGATCATAAACAAGCTCACCTTTAGCAAGGGCTCGATGAAATCGTTGTTCATGGTGTTACTGAGCTTGTTGCTGAGCTCGTTGGCGTTTATGTGAGAGACGATGAATCCCTTCTGCGAAGCCAGACTGGTCAGTTCCTGAAAGTAGGCCAAAGCCGGCCTGACGTACTTTTGACTGTCTATCTTCATGTTGAGGAACCGTTTGGCCGTTGCGTCGGTAAGCCTGAAAGGAAGCATCGAATTTTAGAGAACGTAATAAGCTTGTGCCAAGTCAAATTCTGTTTGCAATACCAACCTGGACAGACTCTCCGCTGGCTTGGCAGGATCGAACATAGCGGACTTTGGGTATCCTTGGGACTTTAGGAACCCGTTTCCAACGTACTGAACGGTCGTGAGATACCGCTGTCGCGTGGCGGGGTCTGAAACGTGGGAAATCCAATCAGCAACGTAGTTCGTCAAGCTCCTGACCCACCGACGTCGAAAACTTGGATTCTCGAAGCTCTGGAATATCTTCTCGTACTGCAGACTACCGTCCTGGTTGGTCATTGTACCAACGATATTAGCCAGCCCGCTGTTTTTCCACAGAGTTTGTCCAAGCTCCGAGTTACTGAAAGAGGTAGGTTATCAGATTTTTGAAATTAAGAAAATTTCACCATTAACACTGAACAGAGACAGTCAAGCGAGCGGATGACCACCACTCCTCAAGATCAGTGTACATCTGCCTTGACGATTTCGATGCTTTAACATCCACCATGACTTCAGGTGACTTCACGTAACTTCACAAGACTCTGGGCGATTTCAACTGACTTGAAGCGACTTCATGATTTGACGGAAGTGACTCTGAATGACTTTACACGACTTTTTCTCACGGGGTGTACACCTGACTTCAGGAGTGGTTATCCTCTCGGAGTCGAGCCGCACCTAAAGTGTTCCCACATGATGTGAGCGTTCTCTAAGATCGGAGGCAGGAACCAGGAGTGTCCGGAATGGTCGTGCTTCTTGACACCGCTGCTGCCTCCGGCGGAACCATCGCCTCCAAAGTTCTGGAGCAGCATGGGTAGGAATCCCATGATACCCTCAGCGTTGGCGCCGGGATTGTCTCCCATGAACATGCTGGCCATGTTGACCATGGTCTCAAAGTCGAAGCCCCCGTTTCCCTCGCTTTCGGATTCTCGTCTGCTCCTCGATGCTCCTTTACCACTTTGCATGAAACTCTCGAGTACGCTGTTGACCAATGGATTACCTCCACCCCGGCCACCGGCACCGGCTAGAAGACTTCCGATACCGGACAAAATTTGACCGGCTCCGTTTCCGTTTCCACCTGCCAGCATCTCGTTCACCTTAAAATTTACAAGATTTGTGGTAAACAATCAACTGTCTTGTATACACATACATATGAAGTTTCATCAAGTTTATCGAATGAAAAATAGGCTATAGACGAGTAAGCACGCCGAAAGTGCCCCAACTCGAAATGGTTTCTGCAGGTGACCTATTGCGTTCGGTTTGTAAATGACTGACTCGTAACAAATTTCAGTCTTGTAACTCCATTTTACTCTGAGTTATCGTAAAAAAAAAAAAACGAGATGTTCAGTTTTTACGATATATTCGCTGTTCTTACTTGAAAAATTGTTAAAAAAATTGCAGATCCAATAGACATCTGAGCACATGTTGAGGATTTTTTTTACATTTTTCAGTAGTAAGCTCTACCTTCTAAACATTCAAGTTGCTGATTTCCGGTGGACTTAGAGAGATGCTGTGCAATTTTTTTTTTTTTTTTAAATTTTCTCCAAAGGTGCGTCATTGTTTGAAAAAATTGAAATCCAATATTTTTTACTATCTTATGAGCATGACTTCAAGATAATTTTTTTCCACATACAGGAGTAGCACAGATCACCAAAGTGTGTAATCAGTTTGAGAGAAATTTTCTCATTGAACGTTACATTCCCAAGTTTTTGAACATTAAACTCTGCAATACAATGCTTATTTTACGAGTTTAACTTGTGTTATTGTTTGCCGCCATTAGCATTTTATCAAGTCCCGTGAGATTTTACAGATTCAACTAAACCTCGAATGACGCGAATATAAGTTCATGGATATCAAACGTGTTTACAGAATTCATTGGAATCCGAACAGTGTTGTAAACGGCATAAATAACACAGCCGTAACTTTAGCGGCGAAAATTCCCGTTACCGAGATCGTGACTAAAAAGCGTCTAATTTGGCGACGATTTCGGTGTGAATCCTCACCTGCTTTCCGGCACCGGATTGCATGAAAGCACTTGCCATGCCTTGAAGTCCTCCGACAGTTTCCTTGTCGTTAAAAAGAGCCCGAGCAGCTTCGACCAATGCGGCCGCAGCATCGCCTTCGGAATCTTCTTCGCAGGATACGAGTCCTGCGCAGAGGAAGAATATCGCTATCCTGATGATCCGCATGGTGTAAAACTGAAACAAAAACTGAGGTCACAGACTCGTCTGGGTCGAAAGGCTCGGCGGAATCTCGAGTCGAGTTCGATACGCGAATTCCGATACCTAATTTGAAGTCAAAAAGAGCGGTTTGTGGTTTTTTAGAGGCCCGAAATCGACGTCTCGAAACCGCTCGCTGCTGGCGCTTCTCGTGTCTCAGGAAGTCGTTGAGCGATTCGAATTTTTACCGTTGTTATACGCGATAGCGGGACTCCAAGTGACGACAGAGCCGCTTACGAACCACGACTAACGACCGGCTAGGTTTGTTCTGACGGACGGCTAATTAATGCAGTATAATTTCGATGGAACTGCGCTGACGAAGTCAGGTTAGGCTTAGGTCAGGAATTAGCGCCGGCTCAAGATCGGCGCGTTATTGTGCGGCGGTTAAGCGGATATCAAATTCCCGGACCTGAAAGTCGAGTTAAAGGAAAAGGAGAGAAGAGAGAGAGAGAAAGAGAAAGATAGATGACGTTTTTTTCCCCCGAGAATATACGTTTCATGCGTCAATATGAAGCAACGGTATCTTCTTAGTCATATCCGAATTTTTTAGTCATTATAAAGTTCAGCTCGGGTGGGGTATAAAAATACGAATGACCAAAAAAATCGACGGGATGAAATACCGAAAGTCAAACTAGCGACGGGTAAAAACTCAGAAACACCATAGATACGAAAACTTGTCGAAAAGTAAAAATTGAGAACGCAAAAGTGTATAAATAAATTCATTTATTAATACCGAATTATTATTTATTTATTTTTTTTTTTTTTCGTTTTGGCAAAAAGGCAAAATGTCGATTTGCGAAAATACCGAACAGTCGAAAAGCGGACTTTTCTAATCTCAGACTCGTGCCTTTGTCGAAAATCTACGAATCCAAGTTTATAAATAACGACGCGAAAGGTCAAAATCCCGGAACCTCCCAAGTACAGAATGGCCAAAATTGGACTTTGACCTTAACCCGTTCGTTCAGCGCTATCGTGTTTAATATCCACCGACGTGTTTGTTTTTCTTTTTCTGACCTTTTGGTTTATAGAAATTTTATCCTACCATCATTATTTTATTACAATATCACCGTTAGCCCACAACGACCGATTTGGTATAAAGCGTATCGTGCATGCCTATTTTCTACTCCCAACATCACAGTGCTTACATTGTCTTCTCTCTGGCACTTCGCGGGCCTGAAACGTTCGGTCGAAGATTGCTGGTCATTCAAATCTAGACTGTACACTGACCCGCGCAACTCGACCCCGCGGGACTTGTCCGCACTCAAGGAAAAAACAAAACAAAACAAAAAAAAAAAAGGCGGAATGACTGATAAATGAATTTTTATGACGATTGTTAAAAAACCAACGGATCGAAGTCAGCATTATTTTTGTTTCTTTAGTGAATATACGAAACAGGTTACGAATTTTATGAATTTTACCATACAAACTGACATTTTTGTCAGTTTCAAAATTGTCGATTAATTCAAGAAATTTTCCAAACGAATATCGAATCGCATTGCGAAGAAGAAGAGTTGGAAATTTTTTACATTCTTGGATGATTCTCCGAAAGAAAAACTTTTGTTTACTTGAAAACGATTTCTTTAAAATTTTGTTTCGTACGAAATGGAGCAAAAGTCAATTAATAAAAAATTCTAAAATCCAGCAAACTGTCCAGAATCATAATAAAAGTTGACATCAGAATCGAGGCTTGAATCCTGAAAGAAATAATTCCGCTACGCGCCCGTCACTTTCATCTTAAACATAAATAATTGGCAAAAATTTTTTGGTAAAAATTAACGAACTTTTTTTTTACTCTGAGGGGATCCGCGAAAAAAAAGTAGTAGTAAAAAGAAATTAAGATGAATGTGCATCGACGCGACAGGCAATCTGTTACACGATGCTTGGACAGGTGAGATGAGTCGTATTCACATGATTCTAAACGACATCCATTCCCTGGGGATTTATTAAAAAAAATAATTGAATCGGCGCTGTAATCGAGATAAAAAACGTTGTTTTCACATAATTTTATGTCTTGTGTGGCTTGGAGTGTGATTGGCACGGATCAATTTGTTTTGCGATATTGTTGCAGTTGGAAAAAAAGTTAATGGGAAGTGATCGTGTGGGCCTTGGAGACGTGCATGCATTGTTAGACGCCAATGTAACGGTTCTCTACCAATGGCGAATTTAATGCGCACCAAATTCATCGGGTACGTGTCGATATGCGTGCTGACGATTATGTCGGTGTATAATATATTCCGATAAAGTTTCGAAGGACGACCTTTTAAAATTTATCCGACTATCTGTAGGTGCCTATTCAACTCGAAATTGTACATAATCGAACAACTCCGCGGTACTTATTAAGCCTGCATACGCTAATCTTGATTGCCCTGTCGAACGCGTAATTTTCGAAACAAGTTCTCGATGCACGTTGTGTAATTCATACCTACGAAGTTCTAATCATCTTCTGAAATAACAGTGTTGAAATAAATGAGGCCACGTGTGAGATGGAGAGAGAGAGAAAGAGAGAAACGGACGGGAGAATAATTGTATTGAAAGATCCATGGCGGGCAAAATAGTTTCTTTAGAAAATTATTGCCAAAAGCAAACTTTGCTAATGTTCGTAGATACGAGCCGTGAGAAAAGTGTGCGAAATATCTTTCTTGCGTATTTGCCAATCGAATATATACGACGCACGAACGTATTTTCGATACATCTAACGGTTGTTCCTCGTCCACTTCGAGTCTTGAAAAATAACGCTAATTGATTCGATGGTTGAACGTTCGCCAATTGTTCAGTTTTTCTTTTAGTTAGATAATAATTCGTAATCCTAGGATAATTTTTGATAAAACAAAAACGAGACTAATTATTGACGAGAATGATATTTTATTTATTTGTGTTCTATAGATTTATCTACCAAGTGGATTCTAACAAACTTCCATGACGGGAATGGTTGTCGGTGTGCGAAGTCAAAATGAAAACTTTAGGAACTGAAAAATGTGAAAATTGTATTTCTCTCATTTGTAAATTCGAGTATAACGAGGACGATTGGCTTACGTTTGCGTAGAGGTTATCGCAAATGCATTATGGGTAAGTGCACCCTTGTGTTAGCAGATAGCAAATACTAGTATTTCTGAAAAGTAACGTCGTTCAATAACCGGTTTCCTGTATGTATGAGTTCGTTAAAAATATAGTGCACAAAGAAAATTTCCTTATCGTTTGTCGGAATTTCTTTACCACGGCTCCAGGAGTAGGTTATGCGATATTCGAACAATTGTGTGTCATCAAAAAATACACCTTGCGGGGAAAAAAATAATTAATTACTTGCATTCAAGTTGAAATCGTTCCATAGACAGTTTTTATTGTAACGGTAAAACAAAATTTTATCGTATCACATAACTTGTGTTTGGTTATGCTAAATGAATTATTCAACAAGCCGTGTTCAAATAAAATTTATTTGCTCGAAACAAACTTGTACAAACATTTGTCCGAGTGTGGTTATTGAAACCGTTGCTTTGTCTTTTGCGAAACATATTTATATTATTTCTTTCACCGCTTCAGGTTATTTAATTTATCATTCACGTTTTTACTTTAAATATTGCTCAACAAAGTTCGTAAATATTATTCGAAAGACTTTTTGGTAACGTTACAGCGATTCGAGATATCAAGTTTTTTTCCTCCTTCAATAATTTACAAATCAGATTATACTCATTTTTTAACTACCCAATACAACGGTCATTTGTACACAGTGCAAAATTTTAGCTGCGCGAGCATCAATGAATATTTATCGATGATTAGAAGACTATCATTCATGCCCCTGTTCTGAATTGACTTCGATACACGACGTAAATTAATAGCTTTCGCGGATTTCTATATCTGCAGTTGAAACTCGATGTAATTTTTACGGTGACTAGAAGTAACGTTATCTTTTCAAGTGTTACACTAATTTATTAACCACATTTTCAATTCGATTTTGAAAAATAAAGAGGAAAAATATATTGAAAGAGTCCGGTATTTTCACGTCCTTGTATAATATCTTAAGCTTGAGTTCGCGGTTGATGAAGAAAGATTTACAAATTATTCCTGCTAAAATTTATCAATTCTGTCCACAAGACCAGAGAACTTGAAAAATCTTTCATATCTGCAGTTCAAATAATGAGCCGATGAATTCTCGAAGAGCTATGCAGTTTAGGTGCACTAACGAATTTATTTTATTGTTAATTCTACTTCACAATCTCTGTTAACAAACTGTTAACAACAAGAAGACTCAAAACACAGTGAAGACTTCCGAGAGTTTTACTGATTCTTTTTCGATTCCGTCTATCCAACGATCACTGTGATATCCTATGTTGCAACTTGATATTTCACACCGCAAACTTAGATCGTCGACCGACGATTCGTAGACCAGACCTGGTATACCTTATGAAAGTCAATTCTAACCCCTTGATGAATAGCCTGGGCAAGAATGCAGTTTGGTATTCACAGTGCCGTAATAGTAGTCCAACGGTTTAGGACAAGCAAATAGAAAATGGTATATTTTAACGAGGAATCCAAGCCTCCAGATCGTGGACTTACAAACGATCCGCGAGACAAAGATAAAGAAAAAACAAACCGTGTCACCACACTCGCAAAGGGCGAAAGACACTTTTGCATCGTTAGCAGAAATGTCACATTCCAGGTGCACGCGGGGACTTTGGACCGGACCCAGGCAAAGCGTCTCGCTGTGATTGCTGGCCATCCGGTACACATGAGCCACGAACAATTTTCACGCACCAAATGTCAGTGCATCCAGATTATCGCGAGACTTGAGATCCAGTCTGGCCTCTGATCGACATGTGGCGCGACTTGCTCGGTGATAACCCAACGATCAACTTACCATGAAATTTCAGGTGTTTCCTGGCACAATTTCCAAAAACGAATGATCGAACGAGCAGCAATTAATCACCCTTAATAACCGATGATCAGGACACTGTGTTACCTCCTCTATTGGGTATTTCTCATCTGTTTCGCACTGTGATTGTCGATGCACTCGAGGCAGACGAGACTAGCGCCGTGGCGATACTGACATTGAACGTGGCTCGAGCAACGGTACTTACCAGCCTACCTGGGCCCCGTAGGTATGTACCTGATGCCCAGGTTCCAGCTCTCCGAGACTCTGACGGTCGGTTCTCTCACGGCGTGAGTTTCGGACTCGCTTCTTAGGCGAGTCACTGACCCGATGAAAATTAGGGAACGGTCACTCTACTCTGCGCCGCCTCTACCTGCCTTCGATGACCATCGCGGCCAGCTACGCAAGGCACGCGCTTATTTAGTAAGAATGTGTAAATTTGTACCCGCAGTGACCGGCGCGAAATTAGCCAGAGAGAAAAAAGAGAGAAAAAGAGAAAGAGAGAGAGAGAGAGAGAAAGGCGTTTATTTAAGAATGTCCTGGAGTGGTGAGCCCCCTAGGGACAACTCCGGTGTACAATGAATGGTACTTACTCTCGATGATATGTATGAAAAAAAAATACATAAGAAATATAAACGTTTAAAAAAAATGTATAATAACTTTGAACTAAATATATAACTCATACTACTCTACCACAATACAAAATAGAGAACATAAGTAGAAAATAAAGGATATCAAAATATAAGGCATAAGTGCTTCTGATATAGTTGTAAGAATTTCTCAGACTGTTTAAATAATTTCGCAGTTTCGACTTCAGAGAGAGAGAGAGAAGGAAATCCATTGAAAGATCGCCGGAATTTCTTATACATAGTACCGTAGTATCGCATTCTTTGTCTCTTCGCTTACCGTTTCTTTATTCCGAATCAAGATCCATTTATACACCGATTACGCGTAACGTCTAGCGTAATTTGTGCAAGTTTAAAAAATATTCCGTTGAAATTAACACGTACCGACGTAAAGTTGATCTTTCAATTTCCTTACATTCACTGGTAGCGTGAATGACGTATTTGAGCAAATGTGTCAAACGGTGAATTTTCAACGATGTTAAAAACCTTAAAGCACTTTAAAACTGTTTATCAATTTTTATAGTTTGATAAATGCTAAGCGTCTGTTATTTACTTGGTTAAGGGATTAACGGTACAATGACTGCTCATCAGACGTCGCATGAGGCTAAATCTTCTCGCGACAAAGGGACTGGAACTGTGGTTAGGTCAGAATTTTCGACCGATCTGGAGCACGTCACGAACTTCTGAAGAGATATGATCAAGAGTTTCAAAAGGTACCTTACAATTAGAAGACACTTGTAGATAGGATCTGCGTATCTATTACCGTTTAAAAAACCGACCAATGAGACTAGACTAGGTAAAATTCATAACCAAACATCCATTCGTCGGATTCGCCTTGACCTCGATGGTATTGTAGCTATGAAATGCAAATGAGGAGTAATTTCATGGTCAGGTCTACTCATTACCCGGTCCTCTTTCTAGCAATAATCGTATCCTACACGAGAATTCGCGTTTGCGTAAATGAAGAGGGCGGATCATCAATGAATAAAAATGTGTCACTAGTCAGGTTAAAGTATGCATATCGGTGTCTATACATTGACGCTACTGGAATTCACTGGTCAGTTTTCAGTGGAAACTAATTGGACCGAATTCGAGTCGCGTACAAAATGACTTCATCATCGTACCCAGACAGTAGCAGCGTCATTTATTACTCGTCAGTTCCGTCATGATTCGTATAATAGGTGAGGAGACCATCGGGACTTGAGTCTCAGATGAGCATTGGGCAGTCGTCAATTTGAAAAGAACATAACTTGACAAACGTCATTCCGTTGGGAACAGTCACTGAACTATTTTCTTCATGACTGTCTTCGGTATCCACTATAATATTTTAAATCAAAGATATTCATTTTGAAAAAAGTTGAGTGGATAAGAATAACTGCCAGAATACTGTGATATTTGATGATAATATATCTTCTTCTTGAGTCTTTGCAGCTACTTTTGCCAAAAAGATAGTTTTTGACATGATCAAATTTCCACAGATTAATGTATCGGCAAGCTACATACGCCGCTTTCGTTGCAAAAACATGACGAAACTGCAGATCTTTATAGCGAGTCACATCAATATACTTCCTTTTTTTTTACAATTTTGTGGGATTCATATACGCTGCCTTTGTAACGCAGTTTGCAAAAAGACGGTTTTTGTCTTCTGTCATACGACGAGAATTTTCAGAATAACGGGTATCTCGAAATACAGATTGTGTCCGGATGAAATTTCATTCTAAACCTGTAACCCTAATAAGAATGGATCAAAGCCATTAATTATAACGTGCGACTCGATAATTCAACAATAGTATTACTCACATGCGGTAAACAATCGTATTAATCATCCTACTCACACTCAGGATCATTGAACTCTGCAAGATCATTATCATGCATTGGTCACGAAAAGTACCGATTAATCTCTTCCCGAGAATCGTTCTGCCGACATAAACACTGAAATGAAGAAAAAAAGTAAAGATGTTCGAGCAGACTTCTGTTCGGTTGGAAACCTAATAAATCATTACGTGACGGTTGAGTGCATTTCACTCGTGTCTGAAGAGGTTAGCCACGGTAATTTTAATCGTAGTTTCAATCAGCAATTATATTACTTTTACTAGCAGCCAGGAACGAATTATTCATAACCGAAACTGGGTTAGGATTCGTATGAGGACTCCTGGCACAAAAACGCGATAAAACAATCGCGATATTGGAAAAACCGGTTCGACTGACGTGCATTGAATTATGAACTCGTAATAATCGATCGGCTTCTGTAGAATTGCGATAATTAACTAAGGCATCCGGTTTTTGCTCAGCCTTATCACCCGAAGCGTATATTTACAGGGTTGCAATCGTTGTTTTGTAATCACGTATGCGTAACGAGAGCCCGTCAATCGTTGCGATCCATTCCAACTCCAATCGCGCATACGGCATTGCAGATGTAATCTGTCGACACTTTCGCTGACTGGGCAGTGATGGAACAGTATTCGTATAAATAAAAATCAGCTGCCTCGGGAGAATAAAAAAAAAAAAAAAAAAAAAACAGAATTAAAAAGTAGAAACCATAACGTAATCAAGACTCATCAATTTCTTTCGACCATTATCGTGCGACGAGTTGTTGACTGTTGGAACGGATATTGTGATTTCCAATCGTTACTCAATACGCGCAAATGGAATGTTTTTTAATGCTGGGTAGAATCATGAATATAAGGGACATGTCACTGGATGTATGGAGGGTTCGTTGCGCGGCGTGGGATTGATGGGAAGTCTATATGAACAGCGTTCGAGCCATCGATCCTTTGAAATCTGATTGAATAATGTACGTATGATCGACTATCCTCTGTGGGGCTTTGATCAATGACTGACACAGACACGCTTTAACCGTAACATCCTTATCTCTCAGCCTCTGTGTCTCGGTAAAGGCATTGCAAAGCGTGAAGCACCATCCGTTTAGCATCTGCCAGTCGTCTTGAAGCAGGACATTATACCTCGTAACTTCAGTCGACTGTGAAACAATAATAATCTTTGCGAGTAATCGTGAGAGAGAACCGTTATACTTTGCACGTTATTTGAGATGGGAAAAAAATTAAAAATGTATCGGCGCGATATTTAAAACACGGAAAAGTATTTTATTACTACTATACTTATATTATTACATCCCTCAAAAAGCACCATACACGGTAAAAAAGTCTTGCGGCATGTACGTTAAAGTGGAAACTACCAACAAAAAATTTACTTTGCAATTTGGAAACTACCAAAATTGCAATAACATTCAAACAAGTACCAGCAATAATGCTAACTAAAGCCGAGCAATTTTTGACATAAAAAGTTTGTTTTTCCAAGAACTATTCAATACAATGATACTCTGCCTTCCAACTTGATATTTAACACCTCCAAGTTGGATCGTTGACCAAGAATTCGTAGAGCAGACCTCGCATACTTTATTAAGGTCATTTCTAATTCCCTCCAAGTATTTGCCCCTTGATGAATGGACTGGGTAAGAATACTAATCCAGTTTGGTATGCACAGTGCCGTAATAGTAGTCCAACGGTTTAGGACAAACACATAGATAATCGTATATTTTAACGAGGAATCCAAGCCTCCAGATCGTGGGCTTACAAACGATCCACGAGACAAAGAGAAAGATAAAACAAACCGTGTCACCACACTCGCAAAGAGCGAAAGACACTTTTGCATCGTTAGCAGAAATGTCACATTCCAGGTGCACGCGGGGACTTTGGACCGGACCCAGGCAAAGCGTCTCGCTGTGATTGCTGGCCATCCGGTATACATGAGCCACGAACAATTTTCACACACCAAATGTCAGTGCATCCAGATTATCGCGAGACTTGAGATCCAGTCTGGCCTCTGATCCACATGTGGCGCGACTTGCTCGGTGATAACCCAACGATCAACTTACCATGAAATTTCAGGTATTTTCTGGCACAATTTCCAAAAACGAATGATTGAACGAGCAGCCATTAATCACCCTAATAACCGATGATCAGGACACTGTGTTACCTCCTCTATTGGGTATATCTCATCTGTTGCACTCTATGAATATGGATGCACTCGAGACAAACGAGTATCGTGGTGATACTAACATTAAATGTAGCTCGAGCAACGGTATTTACCAGCCTACCTGTGGATTCCGTAGGCACAATGTACCCGATGCCCAAGTTCCATGTCCCCGAAACTCTGAAAGCATGATCAAGAGTTTCACAATGCGTCTGACAACCAGATGGCACTTGCAGATAGCACCCGAGCGACTGTTACCTTGTAAAAAACCGATCAGCAAGTCTAAACGCGACGTGTGAACCACCCGATGGTAAGATCTACACCCAAACATCCAGTCGACGGATTTGCTTTGACCTCGACCGTATTGTACCTATAAAATGCAAATGAAGAGTAATTTCATGGTTGAGTCTATTCATTACCCGATCCTCTTTCTAGCGATAATCGCATCCTATACGAGAATTCGCGATTGGGTAAACGAAGAGGGCGGATCGGCAGTGAATAAAGAATGTGTCGGTAGTCAGGTTGAAATATGCATATCAGTGACTATAAATTGACGATATTTGAATTAACTGGTCAGTTTTCAGAGAAAATTAATTGGAGAAAATTGAAGTTTGATACAAAATGACTTTATCGTTGAACCCTGACAGTAGCAGCGTCACCATAACGATGTACAAATATAATTTGTCATTTCTTGGCGTTTGGCCCTTTCAAAAGAAGGGAATACGTTACACGATCCACTTGGGACTTATCCTTCTTACTCAGGTAATATTTTATCATCTCCATTACCACCGAGATGTAAACGACAGCCCAATGTTCCCAGGTGACGTTGGCCATACCAGAGTACATCGATTTGGCACTGAACATTGGAGACGTGGACAAAACGATCGAGAATCTCACCTGCGTCGTCACGGTGAACATGGTGATCGTCAAGCTGATCATTATGCATATTCACAGGGACAGTATGGTTTCGTGCGTGAATTTGGTGGTGGCTGATTGGGACAGGATTCAAAGCGCCGAGGCTCGCAGGACGATGAAGAGACACCGATCTTGGAGCAAGGCTGTCTTTCTCGCCGCGATGTCCTTGCTGTACGTCAGTTATGCCATGTACATTGTCCTGGCGGTTACCGTGACGGCTACATCCAACTGCAGTGGAAGTAACGCGAATGGATCGTGCAAAATGCTTCCGATTCGAGCTAATTACCTGGTCAACACCGATTTATCACCGCTATACGAAATCGTTGTAGTCCTGCAGAGTGTCCAGGGAATGATCACATGCACTGCGAACTACGGAGTTGATACCTTTATGTTTTTCCTTACGATGCACGTTTGTGGACAGTTGGAAATTCTTCAGATTAATTTGCGCCGCTTCGTGTCAGCAGATGCTCCTCGGCCTAACATTTTAGATGCAAGAATTTTTCGAAAGAAGATACGCATCTTAAGCGAACGTCACTGCGAACTAGTTGATTTTTCCTTACATATCGAGGAAACTTTAAACGTCATCATACTTGGACTATTACTCTTCAGTTCCGTCCTGATCTGTCTAATAGGTGAGGAGACCATGGGAACTTGAGCCTTGGATGAACAGTTGTCAATTTGATGAGAACGTAACTTGACAAACGTTATTCCATTGGAAACAGCCACTAAACTGTTTTCTTCATATCTGTCTTCGGTATCCACCATAATATTTTAATTCAAAGATAGTCATTTTGAGAAAAGTTGAGCGGATAAGAATAACTGTTAGAATGCTGTGCTGTTTGATGATAACAGATTTTCTTCTCGAGTCCTTGCAGCTACTTTTGCCAAAAACATAGTTTTTCCTGATCGGTAACTAGCTGGAAAGCGATAAGATGGTGACTATGTTTCGTGTGAAGTAAAAAGTTCGATTTAACGAAGTTCTCGTTTTCAGGGTTCCGGTTCATTTTGAGCGTTGAAAACGGAGATCTGTTTGGTGCAGGAAAGTACATGTCGTACCTGACTGCGATACTGGGGCAGTTGTTCCTCTACTGCTTCGCCGGTGACTACCTTCAGAGTCAGAGTCTCGGCCTGGCTTCCGCAGCCTACGAAACTCACTGGTACAACTTGCCCCCAGATATTGCCCGCGACCTTCTCTTCGCGATGATTCGCGCCAAGAACCCGTTACGTATATCGGCGGGAAAATTCTTCTTCATGACACTCGAGAGTTTCAAGGTCATCTTGAAAACTTCAGCGTCTTACTTGTCCCTCCTCCGCGTTATCGTCGAACGATCTGCTTACAAGCCGAAATACTTCTGACGCCGGTATTGCACTTGCAAGATTGTACTGGGCGATTGTTTCTTATCCTCGTAGTCCCGTGAATTACAGTAATCTGAACACAGTGTATTGCAAGTGATTGTAATTGATTAGTGTAGAAGATAAAACACAAGTACATTACGTCAGGTTGATATTATTTAATAAACATTTCAAAATCGAGTCATAGTTATAGCACCCAAGTGTTTCTCGTCTTATAAGTTTTGGAAAACTTGTTTCTTCTTGTTTGATAATTGTCAAATATTTTATGCAACACTTAAACTGTGGAAAACGTGCCTTTTTTTTCTTTATCGAGAAAATTACCCTCAGATACTACACAAAGAACATTGATTTTCAGTTCTGTAGATACGAAGTTCTGCTAATCGTTTCTATAGTTATAGATCTAAAGTTTTGATTCAACTTTCCGAAACTAAAAACTATCGAGCTTCTTCAAAACTGTCCACCAACTGGTATTCAAAGGCTTTTGAGACTTTTATAAAGAATTTTATTTTCATGGTAACGGTTAGAAATTTTTTTAACCGTGTTCTAGTTAGCAATCGATAACCCTAAAAAATCTCTCGAGTCACATTCTCGGCTTCGATCTCATAACAGTAATTTAAAATTCATAATCGCTAATCCTGTGATCGTTCTAAAAACCGCTGCATTAGACCTGGGTTAGAATAAAATTTTTAATATACTCACAGGTAGGGGTTAAATTGAAGATATCGAAATATATTTTAAGAAGACGATAACCAACAATATCACCTTTAACTCAAAGTCAACAACAACGCGCCGCATAATGAAATTACATGCAATCAAATGGTGAACTTTGAATCTTGTGATTCCATTCGTCAATTCTAGGGTTTTAAGCTGACAATGAACCGTATTGCAAGTAATATCTACCATGAATCTGAATAACCCGTGGCCATACTCTAAGTAAATGCCTTACGAGTTAAGTGTAATATTACAACGGGTGCATAGAAAAACAAACATCGAGTGTACACGATTCGTAAATTCTTTTTCCACAGTCTGAAACAGGATTGTTTTAACAACAATGTTCGTTGACGCAGCAACTTTATTCATTTTCTGACATATGAAAGCTATTATACGTATTTTATATACGATGACTTCTAGATCAGAAAACTGGGGCAAAACGGGTGATTTCACTCTCAGTAGCAATACATATATGTATATCTTCCAGGGTGAAAGTGCCGCCTGATGACACCGTTTTCATGTAGGAGCGATTAGGCAATTTCATCGTGATAGAATTGCACAATTTTCAGTATAACAAAAAAAAAATACTCCGAGGCTAAAATATCTTCATCTCCTAACATCTGTGTCCCGGTTAAGGCATTGCAAAGCGTGAAGCACCATCCGTTTAGCATCTGCCAGTCGTCTCGAAGCAGGACATTATACCTCGTAACGTCAGTCGACTGTGAAACAACAATCTCTGCGACTAATGTTGCGAGAGAACCGTTACACCACACGTTATTTGATATGCGACAGAAATAAAAAATGTATCGAAAGCCTCTTGAAAATTCACCTTAGGTCAACCCACGTACGAATCCTTTACAAAAATCCTTACAGAAAGTGCCGGCGGCCATTAGTTCGATGGAAATTGGATCAAATTTCTACAAACGTCGATCGTGAATTTGAATCGGTTTAGTCTGATAGGAGTATACTGATGGTTCCGTCTCATCTCAGTATTCTCCGCTTGAATTAAGTAGGGAGGTGAGCATTTGAATCGTTGCACCTTGCCATTGGTCTTAATCCAGATCAGTGTAAACGAAGATATTACGGACGTTGCAAATGATGAAGATAAACTCTTTAGGAACTCCGTACTAACATGGCCAACATTTGTTCACAGAACGGTAACGGATCACGAAATTGATTCAGCGCATATTTTATCCTCAAACTCTAATGATATTTGAAGTGAGAAAAATGTAATTTTCAAAAGAAACGATGTGTTTGGCTTGGGTGTCATTTATTCAGAGTAGGGTGGAATTCAGATTTAAGTTATGCTTGAAAACAAAGATTTTCTACGTTAATTTTTTGAATTGGCATAAAGTCTTTGCTATTTTTGATTACTGTTCACCGTATTGTATTTTCTATTTCAAACGCAATGAAAATACATTGATAAATCATTATTTTGACTCGACATTTGAAACCAATGATCTGGAAAAAGTGAGTTTACCAATTTGCGAAACGATTTTTTTGCATGTCTACCGGTTTGGAAAAAGGAAATTCATTGACTACTTACATTCGATATTATGAATTTTACTAATTACTAACAATGTTAAATAAAAATCCAGTGATATATTTGTTTTGGCAACTTTTTCACAGATTTCTTTCACCCCGTGACGCCGATAGAAGGCCGAGAGTTTTTGCTACTTGTGCATGATACTAGAACGTAGTTTCACTCCAATTATCGTTTTTCTCCGTTCTTATTATTGTTCCTGGAATCTACGCCTCGCGAACAACGTAGTCCAGTCTTGTTATTAAAGTAACGATTTTTCCAGATGGATGGGTGCACTGTTACTCTCCCGATCTTTGTACCATCACACTTCTCGGTGCAGTGTATTCTAGGGAATCGCAAGAAGTTTCTAGCCCTGAAGTAAAAAGAAGCCATCCTTCGAAATCGGCCAAGAAGTCTAAGCATGGGTTGAAAATTCATTAACAGTGCAAGTCTTTTCTTTCAGAGTTATTATCAGTGCAACACATTGAGAAATAATGTTTTGGAAACCAATGAATCTGCTATTCAAGTGCAACATGATGGAAAAACACTTGAGACCGGAACGGAATACCGGAACAGTGGAACTGCCGAGTCATTCCATGGCCACGAAATATGTGGACCTGAAAAATTGGGCGTTTTATTGACGTTACAAGGTCACGGCAAGGGGGACGCATTCGTAAAGTTCTCCTCAAATTCACCGTGTCCATGTCTCGTTCAGGCTGTAAAAAGTACCAATGTGAGGTAAGAGTGATCAGCCTTGTGCCACTCGGAGTTTACTGACAAAAACTCCCTGAGTACTTTTTTACTAACAGGAAATTGGTTCAGGACCGGATTGTTGAGGAAATCACCACGCTGATCGGAAGATTTGTTTCAATTTACTCGATTGACTTTTTATATATAAGTAAATATCGAATCATCAGAATTATTGTGTCATTAGATAAGTGAGATTTTGAGATGTGGCCATGATTGATACTGTGTACCAATGTGGTGTATCAATTGGTGGCTGTGAATTTAATAAACTTGTCCTGCAGTGAATAAAGGCGTACCCCACCATCCGGTCTGACTGTTAGTTAACTTTCTAGTACTAAAGTCCCACTCCAGCCTTAGTCCGTCCTTATAAATATGAAGTTTACTACATCACAATATTCAGTATTGATAATCTAACCAATCAGTAATTGAGTGATTAGTTAATTGGATGAAGTTGAAGTGTATAACGCGAATGAATTCGTTATCCCTTACCGTCAAATCGGTTTTAGCGTTCCTTATCAACGACCATTACAAATAGCTGAAACCATCGAAGCAGTGATCCTCTGAAATCTCACTGAAAAAAATACTTGAAAAGTAGTCGCCAAGGTCCAACTTTCGTTCAAGGCCACCCTCGTCATCTTGGGGATATTAATTCTATCAAAACTTTCTAATGGCCCCTCAAATCCAACCCGTCGATGGAGAACTGGGAGAGATCTTGAAGAATACCTTTACCAACGACTTCCGTTTTGGATACGTCACTGTCGATGGCGTCTGCTTGCCGAAATATTACGAGACATTTGCCGAGGCCATTGAGAACTTCGAAGTACGCGATGACGATATTTGGGTCTGCAGCTTCCCAAAGACCGGTGAGGACACAAATTCATCCTATGAACATTATTTCGAATTGCAAGGGTCGAAAGCTTTCCAGTAACTCTAGCATCCCAACAGTAAACGTTTGAAACGTGGTCAGTCAAGGTCTGTTTAGCGCGAAAAATTCATCGCCATTGCTTCACATCCACAAAGACGTTTGACCCGACCTAGAAATGAACTTTTCTTCTTATTATAATAATTTGGTTACAAATTTGTCCAGGTACAACATGGACGCAGGAAATGGTCTGGTGCATAGCGAACGACTTGGACTTCGAAGGTGGCAAGGTGGTTCTCTCGGAGAGATTTCCGTTCCTGGAGTAAGTGGAACACTTCTTAAGGGGTCAGGATGGCGCGGTTTTCACTCACATCACTTTGCTTTCCAACAGTTTCACTCCTCTCTTCGACTACAGGGAGATCGCGAAACGTGTCCCGGGTCACGATCTGCCTGAGCTGGTCGTGGACAGTGTGAATTTCATCAGGAAATTGCCCAGCCCTCGTTACATCAAGACCCACCTTCCTTTCCAAATACTTCCCCGGCAGATAAGAAACGGGGAAAAGAAGCCAAAGATCATTTACGTTGCTCGCAACCCTAAGGACACATGCGTATCGTACTGTCATCACTGCAAACTGCTCGAAGGATATCGCGGCAGCTTCGACGACTTTTGCAAGCTCTTCCTCGCTGACAAAGGTATGTATAAAAGGGTGGAGGTAAGAAATGAGAAAAACCGAAAATCAGAATGGCCAGAATTCCGAATTTAATAAACTCGAATAACAAATATGAGAGAACAGATACTATCAGAAATTTTAAGTCCCTAATGGTGCCCAATAAAAAGCTGCAGTTTACCTAAAATGTATTTAGTAGAGTTTTTATTATTATCCGAACTCACTTACTTCAGAAAACGTTCAGAAATCCAAGAATTCAGAGGTGCAGAATTTCATAATGTATAGAGCCAATGTTCCAGAAAACGAATTTGTAGAAAGTTTCGTATTCTCAAACGTCCAAATATTATAAAAATAAAAGTTAGATTTTGATCATCTAGAAACGGCGGAAAACAGATATCCGGAATGTAGAAGGGTCATTATTCAGAAGCGTACAATTCGGAAAGATCGGTATTCCGAAGGTAACCGTATAGATGTCTTACCACCAGAATTTCACATTCCGAGTCTATCCAACTAATCCGTTTTGACTTGTAAATTGTTTTATATACAGAATCAAACAAATTTTTACTCAATACTTAATAAAGAAGTGAAAGGCCTTAATTAAGGGGGAAAATAAGTTTAGGACTACGTTTTTTCGAGTGATTTCTATGAATTTTTTTCGCAAGAAAAAAATGTATATTATTTATTGAAATTTCGAGAACATCTTATACATGTATTCAAGTAAATATCGTAATTTTTTTTCAAGTATTTGGTCCGAAAATGTGGAGGATATTAGCTGCCACCCATCGGTGGTCGTCATCATCAGACGTAACTTGTTTGTGTACATTCTAGAGGTCACAGTTTTCGTCTGAAATCAATAGGGTTTAAAATTTAGTTTAAGGACATGTCTTTATTCTACACGAAATAAAGTTCCCCCAAAAAAGTTGAAAATTACATTTTTTAGAGGTGTTTAAACACAAGAGCATAATTATTGTGAGCTTCTTTTGTTTCTCGTTTTTAGTCAATTATGCACCGTTTTGGAAGCACGTGCTCGGATTTTGGGAGAAAAGGAATGACGAGAATATGCTGTTCCTAAAGTATCAGGATATGAAGGCGGTGAGTAATTCATATACACCCGGTATTGATAAAATGTTTTGTACAAAAATTGAGTGAAATTCATGCAGTGTCTTTTCCAAGCGCTGAAAGCGAAAATTTTGAGTTCCTGACATACCTCCGCTTATCTGATTAACTGCTTCCTGCTTCTGATTACAAGACTGACGGATGCGTGTAATTAAAAAAAATAAATAAATAAATAAATAAATCGATTAATTAACCGCTTCTTTTTTGGGACGATAGGATTTGCCATCTGTGATAAGAAAAACTGCCGAATTTCTCGGGAAGGTCTTGACCAATGAACAACTCACGCTTCTCACCAATCACTTGAGCTTCGCCAGCATGAAAGCGAATCCTGCGGTGAACTACGAAGACGTTATTGAATTCAACAAGGAGCTGAAGCTCATCGATTATGACGGAAAGTTCATGCGGAGTGGTACAGTCGATCAGTGGAAGGGACAGATGAGTTCCGAAGTTATAAAGCAGTTCGATGATTGGATTAACGAGAATTTGAAAGATACTGGCCTTTCGCTGTGAACCCGGAACTCCGATTCCGTGGCCAAATTTTGTAATTATTTGTACGATTCGTGATAGTGTAGAAATATGAAAAATTTTGTAGTTTTATCGAGGTATGAAGCACAAAAGAAAAACGGATTTTGTCAATAGTTTGGGATTATCAAATCCGGTCAACGTTAAGTCGTTCAATCAAGTGACAAGCTAAACTCTGGAGAATAAACGTGAGATGTCGAATTTACCAAGGTGACTTTATTAACAAAAAAAATTTCAAGAATAAGGAATGTGAAGAATAATAACTCAAAATGGCATTGAGAAGGAATTCAAATTTACAAAAGTTTATTCTGCTCTTTAACTATAATAGCAATAGTCGAACAAAGCAGCTATTCACACTAAGAAGTCGATGCATTGACGTCCGCATGGTTTTGGACTCTCGGCAAAAGTTGTGAACGGTTGTCTATTATCTGGCACTCCATCCGAATGAGTAATTAGTTGCATATTAATGGAATAAAAATCTATTTGAGGAATAAATGTTACTCTTTCGTTTACAACAAACGGTACGAAATGTAAATTTAAACCACAGCGTGCATTGTTGGACGAACTATCAATGAATTAACTGTGAATTACAAACTAGAGGTTTCATTGGCAATTAGAAAGAAAATCTTTCACAAAAATGTTTTTAAAACAATTCTAATTAGAGTTGACGTTCGTAATTCGAATAAATTGTATGCTGAATACCATTGCGTTTTTTAATTGAAGAACGTGTATTTTAAAATTATTATTGTGCATAATTAGTAGTTTGAAAATGTTTATTTTGAAATTTTGTATTTGAACACAACTTGATTACATTTGACGACAGTCAAATTTTATAAAAAATGGTAAAACGCCGATGTTTAATTAATACTAAATTACGTTTCACATTGTATGAAAGTGTGGAATTGACAAAAGTGTTTGGACAAATTTTAAATTTACAACAAATTGTATACAAACAGTTGCAATACGCCGTAATATGCCAAAATGGACGCGACAAAGTTTTACTCAAACATTATTCGTACCAGTGACGTACGGCGTGATACGATTACGTTTAAAATCATCACTGACCTCAATAGTTTGTCTTTGTATAAAATGGGATTCAATGAGCTGCAGTTCAAGGATCATTGATAGATAAATAAATGGATGCGTTTATTGGATACAGAAATAAATACAGAATAAAGAATAAGATAGAGAAATAATGAATTGAAAAAATAAACAAATTAATAAATAAACAAATCATAAGTAAATAAATAAGTAAAGAGGTTAAAACATGAGCAAAGATATAAGAGAATAGATAGAAGTAACGTAACATTAATGAGAACAGAAGAATTTATTAATCGATTTGTCAGGTGTAAGAATAAATATATAAAACCGACATTCGCGAACGACAGAAAAGAGTAAATAATATAAAATAAAGACATACCGCAAATATTTGAGCATTACACTCAGAAGACGTTTAGAAAAATAAATTAAACCACGTAGACGAGTAACTAAATACACGAGTGACAGAAATGTAATAAAATAAACAAATAAGTTAATAAATAAAACAAATTAAGTGAATAAATAAATAAACTGGCTAGGGCGAATATTTTGTCTCGTGCAATAGTAAAAAGAAGACTAGTTTACAGTAGAGGTACATTACGAAGAAGGAAATAAAATAGTATAGAATAAAATGAAATAAAATAACTATGAAATAAAGAGAAGAGACACGCTACTGGATAGAATTGAACCGTAGCTGTTCGATTTTTGAGTAATGAAGATAAAGCTTGGCTGGAACGAATTGAGAGATAGTATAAACTACCGATCAAACGATTACGGTGAAAATTACGCGTGGCGTGATGCGATTACGTTCAAAATCATCACTGATCTCAATAATTTGTTTCCGAACGAAATGGGATTCAATGTAAAACGTTTGATAAAACGATCACGGTGAATCCCAGTAAAACAACCATTAAAAGAAGATTAAAAATGAGACAATCTGTTATAATCCGCAATCTAGTGACCTTAATGTGTCTACCAAATATCGTCGTCGGCATTTCATGGATGAATGACAATTTGTATCGTTCATGACTGATGATGCAATCAAGAGTCAGTGGCGTCGTGCATGTGATACGAGACACAGACGATAAATGAAGACCGGGATAATTCTGCAATCGTGTTTAAATTTTATGTGACGTCACATTTCGAGGAAAAAAGGTTTGCCGTTGCAGTAAAGTAGATTGATAATAATTATCGCACATCACATTGCTTACTTCATTTTTAATCGTATCGAAAGCTGAAAAGCACGCGTTATCTCATTACTCACATTAGTTTTGCAACATGCCGCTTTTATCTTTATAACGATTAAACGATTGCAAGCAATACGTATAATTACCGCCAGCAACAAACTCTATTTATAACATGTAATTGAGAACCTCTTTGGGGATAAAACCACTAATGGTGCTACCAATCTTTCATTTATTGCAAGTCGTGACTTGATCTGCGTGGAAGCTGATTACTCTCCCGATAAATAAACGGTTGAAAAAGCTCCCAGGATTTGCGGTCAATAACTGCAAACTAATTAATTGGAGCATGAATTGACGATTAGTCTCGTCACTTCGCTTTATCATCGACAGTTACTCGATATAAATTGTTTTTCTCGTCTTCATACGAATCTCGAGTCTCGCCGAGTGCGCATTTTCTTCGTCGATCGCTATTATTTGGCCGCTTTTTCAGCGGTGAAAACGGACGTCCGTACGTCCGTATTGTTCCTGAGAATAAGTTGTTCAAGGTGTTTTGCGAAGGTGTTGAATAGTGGTAAGTCGGTTGGGATTTTTTTAAACACTACTAAATTCAGATTTGATAGGATTTGTAACCCGTTATTAACTCGACTGTGAATCGACTCGTGAATCGCAAGTTGGTTTTTTGATCCGATAAACGTTTCCCGCTTCAAGAGAGAAGCCAATATGGCACACCAATTTACTCCTGTCGGTGGCGAGCTTGGAGAACTTTTGCAAAAAACCTTCACCAACTACTTTCGAACTGCATACATAAAAGTCGATGGATGCATTTTACCAGAGAATTATAAACAGTTTGCCGATGCGATTGAAAACTTCGAGGTTCGTGATGACGATATTTGGGTTTGCAGTTACCCAAAAACCGGTAAGTCTTTATGCGCTTTAGTGTAATTAAGAAGGAAGACATTAACGTCCGGAAGAGGTATGATTCTGATTTATTATTCAGGTACGACGTGGACACAGGAAATGGTCTGGAGCATCGCTAATGATTTGAACTTTGAGCGTGCAAAAATACCCCTTCCTGAGAGATTTCCGTACCTCGAGTAAGTTGCTGTTACTCCATATTAAAAGCCAGAAGGAACGAGTTGATATCTTTTCTCGTCCCCTTTGGTGGTTCCTGAATTTGGAAAGTGAACCATTCGAGTACAAGGGCTTATAAAAGTGCTAAGATTTCCGATGATGCAATTCACGTGTGCAATTTTTCCAACAGATTCTCACCGATGTTCGAAAAGACTGAAATCATACGACGCAATCCAGGCATCGTAATTCCGGAATACGCTATGGACAGTCCGGGGTACGCTTCCAAGATGCCTAGTCCTCGATTCATCAAGACACACCTACCCTTCCATCTTTTGCCACGCCAGCTGAGAACCGGGGAAAAGAAGCCTAAGATCTTGTACGTCGTCCGAAATCCGAAAGACACCTGCATATCATTCTATCATCACTGCAAACTCGTCGAGGGATACAACGGGACCTTTGAAGAGTTTTACACTCTTTTCCTAGGAGAGTCTGGTAAGTCTGGTAAGTCTGGTAAGGGGCTGTCCGTACACTACGTTTCCAGTTTTGATCTTATTTTGATCTCCTTTCATAAACTGGTAATGTGGTTCATGGACAACCCCTAACTTGCGGACTCATGGTTGTTACGACTTTACCGCCAAATGTCTTCACGCGGTTTGAACGTGTGACTTGGACAGCCGAGCCAAGCATCAATCTTTTCAGTTCAATACACTTTCAGATCATTACGGACCATTCTGGATGAACGTATTGGGCTACTGGAAGAACAGAAAAGAGCACAATATTCTGTGGCTGACTTATGAAGATATGAAACAGGTAAGCCATTCTCATCTCGACGTGAGTGCCTTGCCGAATAACCAATTACACACTTTTCGACTGTCCAGGATTTATCTGCGGAGATTTGGCGAACGGCCATATATCTGGGCAATACTTTGAACAAGGTTCAATTGTCATTGTTGACCGAACACTTGAGCTTCGCGAGCATGAAGGCGAACCCCGCTGTGAACTACGAGGAGCTTATAGCTAAACTTCACGAAATGTCACAAGTCAAAAGGGAAGGTGTTTTCATGAGAAGCGGGACGACGGAACAGTGGAAGTCTTTCATGGCTCCAGAGCTCGTCGAACGGTTCGACGAATGGACGGAGAAGCATTTGAAGGGTACCGGACTCGCGCTGTGAAGAGACTCTGAAAATCTTAGACTTACTGATTATACGAGCTTGCAATGTTTTTCGTAACCGCATCCGGAAATCGACTGTTTTCGTTTAGGAAGAAGGGATCTGTTCAGTTATTCTTGCGCTTTTAGAGAAATAATAGATTTAATTTAGCTCCAGAATTTTCATGGTATCAGATATACTACTCAATGTAATTACTTTCCCGTCACATTAAGATTCTTATAAACGAATCAAAGCAATCTTGATTTGTTTAACTAATTTTCTTTTCTTATAAAAATCAGACGAAAGTAAATGAGTTTCATATTAATATGTTTCAAGTTTATTTCTAAATGATGAAATTTTGAGATCTGCTCGATGCCAATCCGACCTTTTATAAATTGAGATACCCGATTGCTTCGTGTTTTGTCGCGGATCGATTTATTTCGAGTAAAATTGTAAATAATGATGAAATAATATTAGAAAATTGGATATAATTAGTTATAATTTAGAAATTCCGTTCATTATCCTTTTCTTACACATATAAATTTAACACAGTTACTTTAAATTAAATTAGATTAAATTAAATTAAATTTAATCAAATCAGATCAAATCGAAATGAATTGATCAACGAAAGTATTTCCATTCGGCTCTGAATGTTTTCAGGGTATCGAGAAGAGGAAAACTTACGTACAAATGTTGAAGAAAATGAAGAATTTTTTTGGTAAAAGGTACCAAACATGTTATCACGTGACGTGACCATATTAGTTGTGCAATTTTGTGAATTTTGTGAATTTTGTGCAAATGAGGCACTTTACACGCGCTCCACGGGCTTCGAAAATCGAAATCTTCCAACCGTATGTTAGAAAAATACAATTTTCTCCAAACGGTGGAATAAAAATATATAACGATCGGTAAAAACGATCCAATAATCTTAATTTTTCGTCTGATTTTCATTTCTAATTCTTCGCGTGTACGTACGAATAATCTGGAAACTTGGTATTCTTCATTCTTGGATTAATTCGCAGACATTTATACACGAGGTGCGTCCGGATTATTATACAAACAGATATTTCAAAACCGTTGATACCGTGTAAAAATATGTTTTCCAGGTGTGAAATTAAACAGTCGACTGAATGTACCTAACAGACAAATCGTGCTTGTTCAGCCGATAACTGTCGGTTTTCTGAATGTTTGAGGCACACCGATACTCGAAGGCAAAGCGGGATATTAAGAGTGTAAAAAGTATTATCTCATTGTCAACCACGATGTTCGATACATTTTTTATTTTGTTTAAACTTTGTTATTACCTGAGCAAAGAGAATTCGTGCCACATTTGTTCGCTATCATTGGATGCTAGGCATTCGGAAAGCAATACATAGCGTTCGTTTTCTATACGTGTTGAAATCGCTATGGATTCAGTTCAGTAGCGACGTAGGTCCGTAACCGTACATGAAGCAGCGTTGACGTAAGAAGCTCGCGAGTTATATCGAGAATTCTACTCTGAAATCTAGTCAACTAACGATTATCCGAAAGGTACGTATAATAAAATAAAAAAATGTAAAATGTTTGAGTCACGTGTGAAATGGGGAAATAAAAATAATTTCCAGCGTACGAATAACGAATGTTGGAAATATTGTTCGTTTGTAAATTATTCCAAACGTAACATGAACACGTAAGATGATTCATATTTAAAACACAATTCAACGAAATGTTACTGCCGGAATAAATAGGTGACAGTAGAAACTTGAATTTAATTCATTAAGAGGTGAACTTAGAAAGATCAATTAATTCCCAACCAGATGAGAGTTGATAAAATTTTTTTCTCACGGGTAAAACTGTGGCACTCGACCATGTACAAGAGTCCTGTTTCAGGTTTCAAATTGGAAAGCGAATGTCACAGCGGATCATAATGCTACAATACGCACTTGTGTTGATCTGGTGCATTTATGCAGGTAAACATGTATATTCTGGAATGTAAGAAACATCGTTCGGTCTTATTTACATCGTTTCTTGGGCCAACTTTACACTTGGCTGGATATTTGCAGTAAACGCTGACCCCTGCATACCTCGAGAGTTCGAAAATGGAACGGTGTGCGTATGCAACGCTACTTACTGCGACAGCACCCCGGCTTACGATCTCCCAGAGATCGGTTTCTACATCCGATACACGTCGAATGAAGATGGCTTGAGACTCGACAAGACTCAAGGGGCTTTCGGCAACGTATCAACATCCGAAGAGGAACTCCTTGTACTTCTACGAAACATCACCTATCAAAGGATTCACGGCTTTGGTGGTAGTTTTACGGATTCGGCGTGCATCAGCATAAAATCACTCAGCGAAGATGCCCAGAAAAATTTAATGAGGTATATCTGATGATGACTAACATTCGATAGTTGATTTTTCGAAAACATGTCGTAGTGTTCGAAATTCCACAGTCGCGACTTACGAATCCACGTTCACTTTATGTTTTCCAGGTCTTCGTTACTCCGCGGTACCGTGTCAAATTCCCCTTCCTGATTTACAGTTCTTGAATGATTGTCATTGTAATGAATAGCTTCTGAACCTACATTTTCTATCAATTATGATATTGTATAAAGAAATTGTCCGACTTCACAGCTCTTACTTTAGCAGCGAAGGTAATGCGTATAATCTTGGACGTGTACCGATTGCTGGCACTGATTTCTCCACAAGGTTGTACACCTACGATGATTACTCAGGTGACTTACTGCTGAAGAATTTCAGTTTAGCAGACGAGGACCTGTATTACAAAATTCCACTGATGCAACAAGCTCTTGAAATGAGTCCGGAGCTGAAATTCATCGCTGCATCCTGGAGTGCTCCACCATGGATGAAGACAAATAACGATTACATAGGTCTTGGTACGTAAATAGCATTACCAGCCTAAGATAACCCAACCAAAGAGAACTGATCCGTTAGTTGCCGTCGAAAATGATCCATATTCTTTTAGATCTTATGTATCACGGTACACCATTTTGTTTAAGTTAGTCCTACTTCGCTCACGAGGTTTCAACCGCATGAAAACCTGTAACCAATTCTCAAAGAACCCTTTGCTTTCAGGATTTCTACTCAAAGAATACTACCAGCTGTATGCCGAATATCTTATCAAATTCTTGGATGAGTACGAAAATCACGGTTTGGAAATGTGGGCAATCTCGACTGGTAATGAACCAAACGACGCGTTCATCGACGGTTATGAAATAAACTCCCTGACGTGGCTTTCATCCACCATCGCTGAATGGGTTGCCGAAAATTTAGGTCCAACGTTAAGCGAATCGAAGCACAATAAAACTTTGATCCTCGCTCTCGACGACCAAACATTTTACTTGCCTAACTTCGTTGAGGAAATGTTTGTCAACGAAACGGCCAAGAATTACACAGCTGGAATCGCCGTTCATTGGTATTACGATACGGATACTCCCTCAAGTGTGCTTCAGGAAACCCACGATCTTTTCCCTGATAAATTTCTCCTCATGACTGAGGCAGCGGTAGGTAAGTTCATGGTTACACGTGACTCGCAGTTCAGGAAATATACTGCATTATATATCTGCCATCAGCTGTGACACCCTTTTTTGACGCCCTCGTATGTACAAAATGTCATTTCCAAAGAAAGACGGGAATTTCTCTAATGCCTCTTTGTGAATGGATCTTACTTAATTCCCTAATATCGGTTGCATTAATTTCATTCGAATTTCCAAGTGTTTGCTCAATCTTTGATACACAAACGCTCACCATTGGATCAATCCCTTTACTTGAATAAAACAGAGAACTGATAAATATCTTTACGGAATCGAGCGTGAAGACCAAGCACATCCACTTACAGTTTCGGTTTTTAAAAAGATCAGAGCGTTCACAATGATATTCAGTAAATAAGAATCATGTGATTCCTAACTCCCAGTATATGCTATTTGACTTTGTACCATTTATTTCAAATACTTATTCCGCAATACTCATTACTTGAAATAGAGACTACTTTCCATTTTAAATTAATATACGAAAGTATTTTCATGCAGCCCTGAATATTCTCAGAGTATCGAGAAAAGGAGAACATGTGAACAAATGTTGAAGAAAATCACAAATTTTGTGATAGAAGGTGCCAAGCATGTTTTAACTTGACGTGATTTTAGATTAGTTATCATGCACCTGACGATTCCTGACTGATGATCTTACGGTGAAATGTTTTTTGTGGACACAGCTGCCAATCTGTCCGACGGCAAACTTCTTTTGGGATCTTGGGATTCAGGGGAAAAGTACATAATGGATATAATCGACGTACGTTTATCCTTGATTTTACTTCATCAGTTAAATAGTTAACTCAGAGAGCCAATGGAATCACTGCACATATTTTCCTTAAAACAATATAATTATCATTTCTATTCTTCACGGCTTCTCGGATACCCAAAGTTCAAATAAGTACCCACACAATGACGAAGTGTTCTCATTATTTGAATCGCTGAAAATTTTGTAGAATCTACGAAACTGGGTGACTGGTTGGATCGACTGGAATCTAGCTTTAAACGAAGAGGGTGGTCCCCATTGGCACTATACCTACGATCAGTCTTCCATTGTTGTAAATGCCGAAGCCGACGAATTCTACAAGCAGCCATTGTTCTACGCCATATCTCACTTCAGCAAATTCATACCGCGGGGTTCCGTAAGAGTGGAACTCACTCACAATCAGGTTACAAACGCCACAGTAGATTTTGTAGCCTTCGTGACGCCGGAGGATGAGACCGTTCTCGTGATCTTCAACAAGTATGTTCCAAGTTGACATACACACTTGACACAAATACACATAATCGTGGCGTTATTTGAAAACGAGTCAAAATAAAATGGTTTCTTTTTCAGGTGGTCCGAAGAAAGACAAGTGACCATTTCTGACCCAGAGCGAGGAAACATCGACTTGCAGTTATCTCCCAATTCGGTTCAAACCATCATCTACAAGTAGCGTATTGCGATGTAATCAAAGAAGTGCGGCGTGTGTGAACGCGGACGTCTGTTGAGGAAAAATTTTAAATTTTGGATCAAATTCGATACTTACAAATACATACCGCAACTATATCAGTGTGAAATTTTGAGAAGATACATCAATCGATGATACGGAATGATTGTGTTTTTTGAAAAATGGTAGAATGCAAATTTTGAATTGCCAGTCAATTATCTTTTACATCATACAACAAGATCCGAGTTTACAAATTCCAATCAGTCATAAACTGGTTTGATATCATTCTGGACTATTGTCGACCAACTCCAAAAACGTATCTGATCCTATATTCGCGAAAGTATTTTTCGTTTCCCCAATGACTTGTGGTCAATTGTTCACGTTTTTCCACTGTGTTTATCATGACGAGTATCACATGTTCCCCACCTTCTCCGACCATTCGTTACTCATTGCTTTTATTTGCTGACTCTCCGACATTCCTTATAGTAACCTTATAGCCTCACTCCATATAACGACACTCCAGTCCATTATTTGAACGACTTACTTCCAATCCATCTTCTATCAAGTACATCGTACTTTTCGAACGGTCAACCGACGAACATCCTTTCTGTTCTTCAAATAATAAACATCTATCCATTTCCAACATTCCAACAATCCGCTTCGTCTAACTACACATTCCCACTCCACGCTATCCTGATAAATCATTTATAACACGTTCAATCATGAACCCTTTCCATCTCATTTACAGCTCCTTCTTCCATTTCCCGAGTCAAGAATACCGACGAAAACGGACCTATAAATACCCAAAACAACATCTTGGGGGAATACAGAGGCGTTAGTCAATAAAATCCCTCAATCCCGGATCATGTAAATTTATAATTGTAATGTACAAATATTGAAAGCATTCCGTTGTCCGAGAGACAGTTTTGGTAACGTTGGTGTATTTCTCTTAACGGTTGATGAAAGTGCTCCTGAATCGAAATTTTTCGGAATCCAATAAAGCTCTGAATAATCTTCAGAAGATAAAATTTGCTTTTTTTAATACCACGTCGTGTACGATTATATCATTATTGACCATACGTTACAGTGTATGTAATACATAACTCGTAAAATAGTTGCTGAAAATATTAAATTGTTAGTTTTGTGTTTCGGCAAAGCATCGAACTCGAAAGTTCAAGTCAAATTGTTGTATCGCACTCTTTACCTTATCATTTCACTCGCTATTTAGAATCGTCTTCACATGTTCACTTACACTTACTTCCAATGTTTACCTTTCGGTCTGTGCCTCAAATCTTTCCGCTTGGCCGTGTCACGCTTTGAAACAGACCAGCTGTATATTTCACGCATTGTCTACACTCTCAAAATCATGTCTGTGTATCGTCTGTGTATTCTCTCGATTTTGCAAAACCTCAGCTGTCGTTCAAGTGA
Organism: Neodiprion pinetum; assembly: GCF_021155775.2. Classification (NCBI taxonomy): domain Eukaryota; kingdom Metazoa; phylum Arthropoda; class Insecta; order Hymenoptera; family Diprionidae; genus Neodiprion; species Neodiprion pinetum. Next base: position 4,350,286 of record NC_060234.1, read on the forward strand.
TAAGTATAAATGAATGAACAGAAAATTTCCAAGACGATACTTAACTTTTTTTTTATCTGTCACGTAGTGTAATGTAGCAATACATCTCGCAGAATATTTTATGAATCTATTAGATCGGTGAATCTTCATTCGTCGCTTTGAAATACTGAAAAACTATGAATCAAAGTCTAGTTTCTGGATAAGAAAATCTGCTCTCCTGCCAGCCAACATGATTTTCAGACATATAGTTCAACGAATGTAAAAAAAGATAATGTCTGTATGGAAATTTAAATATATTTTTATGGCTTTGTGAATGTGAAGCTATTTTATATTGTTTTGTATTGCCGTCGTGACGGGCTTGTATTTTCATATAAAATGAGTTGATGATGTCACCTTGGCGACCTTTTCGATACAGTTGTTCGTTGAAAACTATTGCATTTTATTGTATCGCAGGCTTGCGATTGGTGGAAAGTGGTCAACCCCTCCATGTCGGCGGTGACTAAGAATTATTTTCTCATGACCAACTCTCAAAGGACCTCAAGAATCGATCTGGCTAAAGTTTAGAATGGCAATTGTCAAACCCAAGAAGCCGACCGTAGCGTAGAACGCCCAAGTTTGCCGATAACTTAGCCCAGATTCGTATAATCTCAGAAATAGCTTATGGTTAATACCATGCTAGAAGAGCACAATTAGTCACACGAGAACCAAACATCGAGTTAAAATGTAAAGAACCGTGGCTTGATACAGAATTGGGATTGGTGGAATAGGTTTTAAGGAATGTATTATAACAGGTCATAAAATAAAATAAACTATTATCCGATGAATTTCTGTAAGGACTGACAACAAAGAAGGAAAGATGGGGTTTTGATTGGGCTACCGAAGGACTCCGAAATATAAAAAACCCTGAGTCCCCGATGCCCGGTTATCTCGTATTTTACCTGTGCCAAATTATTCTATTTATTCACAATTATTTTCCCGAACAGACTGCCGTCTTGGGAGTTTTTTTCCGGGTCATCGAGAAGCACGTGTAACGCTGTGTATAAACGTGGCTGACAAATTTGTACCTTGGGATTAGAGACAATCTGTGTAAATAACTGAGGTGTGCTTTTACTATCTTGTAATGTCGACTAGAACTTAATTGTCGAAATTACCTGATTCACAGTTGAACACCCAAGATACATTGGGTGTAGAAAAAAAAAATTTACCGCCCAAATATCTTGAGGTGGAAAGCGGTTTAGAGTTGCTTGGAAAAAATGCTTAGGATTTTTTCGGATCAGTTGGAAGGATTTGATATTGGATGTAACTCATTCGCCGGTCTGACAAGGCCCAACTTGATTTAAAATAGAATTGTGAACTCTTTATTTTTACGTCAGAATTGTATTAGGAATAACTTTTCTTTCGGTGTTACATGTATACATCAAAGCTGAAAACTGTCCTTAAATAAATGAAAGAATCAACTGGTTTTATCCTACTCAGCTCATTTTTGGCCTAATCAGGTCTAATTAGGCTCCATCTCAAAATGGAAGTCATTAATAACAGAACAAAAAATTATTTTAAAATCGAATCAGTTACGCAGAAGCGGATTTCCATCTGATCGTCGTCAAATTCAGGCTTCATTGGGATAGCAATGGGCCTACACCCGATATCTAATTCTTTCATTTGATTCGTGTTAGAAAATCACATCAAACCTTTTGTTCCCAGTGATTTTTCGCGTAAGGTTTCCCAGTCACGATTTTCACGCGTCCAATTCTTTCCGATACACAGTATATATTTGAAGGCACGTGTCGTGTACGTTTAAATAGCAGATGGGTCCGCGTTCTAAAGTTATTGATGCGTGAAATAATTTGCTATAAAAATGGAATACAAAGTACTCAACCTGAAGAATTTATCCAACTGCCAGTTGACCAACACCTAATTTGAACTGGTGTATAAACGACCCAAGGCATCAAATTTGGTTGAAAATCTAAGGTGACTTTATCTCTAATTTAAATTTATACTTTGTTTCGTTTAATTTATATTAACATATTTCTTGTATACAATTGTGTCCTGTTTCAACTGTCGTGTGTGTTCTGTTACTTTTCTTTTTTTATATATACTATTACGAAGATTGAAATCACCTTTTATGCTCCCCTGTCTGATCTAGTAGTCTTTGTAAAAGACACAGAAAAGTCATCAAATGTTTGTAAAAAAAAAAAAGAGCAAGGTTACTGCGCCAACCCAAACTATTGTAAAACCATCTTGTTTCTGGCTCCCAACTGGAAAGACGTGTTGCGAACAAAAGCATTCTTCTCTCCCTTTAATTTTCGCCTGTTTGGTCAATTATTATCGCTAGCAAAATTTATGTTCTTTGCGCTGCAACGCGGTTTTGCTCCAATATATTACTATTATTGTCTTCCCTTTTGTTATAATATATTCTCCTACCGATGTGGCTAATTCTCTCCACACAAGCACTTACATGCCCATCCGTTTTTCTTCGTCGCCTCTGATTATTCGTGGTTTTTCTGTGATAGTTTCTGTTGTGAAAACGTGCCTTTAGGTCACACCATCTTGGTGTTTCTATAGAGTCGTAGACGACCGCTGGGTCAGTACTTGTGGACACGGGCCACAGAGCAGACACTCTCCTAAACACACGCTCTCGCTATCCTACTAGTTTATACATTATATCTCGTGTACTTCATTTATATAAACCCGTCAGTCCCAAGTCCTCAACAGTTTCTTCCTTGCTGAATTATCGATCTCTTAAACGGTTTTTTTTCTTTTTTCTTTTTAATCTACCGATTTGTCAGGTAAGCCTTCCGGTATTTTATTATACATTCTTCTTGCTACGTTTCTTTCCTCTCTGTGTCCTCCGGTTGTCCTTGGATCTCTGATCCCAGGTAACATTCTATACGGCCATTTCACATGACATATGGCATTAGCATGGCGTTCATGTCCGCAGGCCACTTTGGAACTCAATGTCCAAGAAATTTTTACACAATCTTTTATAAAATATTTTCATACACCATACTGTGCACTTCGTAATATTACTACTAGATGGGCATTGTTTTTACAAACAGATTTACACAGTAAATGAAATAATAAAAGTATATAATTATTGCATGTTAATTCGGAAATCTGCTACGAATCCTTCGAATTTTCCCACTGTAGGGTTTTAGACATTTCGTGGTAAAATTTTTATAACATTGTAAATGCTTAGGCGAAGGTACTATGCAAAATTGGTGACGTCATCGGTCACGGAAAATTATGGTAAATCGATCGGGTACAAATCATAAGATTCAAGTCAACAGAGATGACTCATGCGATTTGTATTCAAGATGGCGGTGATGACGAATGCAATTTATAAGATAGCAATGATTAACCGTATGATTAGTATATATGTCCACGACATTGTAGATTATGCAAATCATGTGAATTTTTTTTTCTACAAATGTCTGAAATTTTCATCTGGTAATTATGATTGTATATTGATGCTATTAAAACACGAAAATTCGAATGCTCCGAGACGGAACTCAGAATTGAAATAAGAGTCTCGAATGAATTCGTCTAAACTCCTTTTAACTGTATTTCAAGATATTTCCGAGCGCAGGAGCAAACAAATTCGATAGTGATCATTTTCAGGACGACCATGAGTTTGAATAACTAGTTTTTGTTCCAACCAGTCATGAAAATATTCATACGTTTTGTTTCAGATTTTCCACTGGATAGCAAAACGAAGAGCTTAAAGCCATGCTACAATACACCCTTGTGCTAATCTCCTGTATATATGCAGGTGAATATACAGCATATTTGAAATATTAGAAAAATCGTGATTTGACCGAATGAATAATTCATCGATTCTTCCGTCACGTCACAAAAAATTTTTGTGCTTTCAGCTGAGGCTAGCTCCTGTATATTTCGCGAGTTCGAAAACGGTACCGTGTGTGTTTGCAATGCTACCTACTGCGACACCATTCCAGTTTACGAAACGCCTAGCAACGGTTCGTACCTACGGTATACGTCGAGTGGAGATGATGTGAGACTCAGCAGAACACTGGGTGATTTTACAAATGAAACAACATCCGAAGGGGCCGTGATTCTGCTCCAACGAAACGTAACCTATCAAAGTATTCAGGGCTTTGGAGGTGCCTTCACTGATGCCGCGACTATAAACATAAAATCGCTGAGCAAAGCTGCACAGGCAAACTTGCTAACGTAATTTTCTTGGATCCCATAAGAAACCACTTTCATTCTCAGAAATATCTCGACATTCCCCAATCCATTGTCAGTTTTACCGATAAGGTTCTGCCGGTGATCAATGTACTCACCGTCGTTGATTCATTCTTTACTTACTCTTCGTCACTGTCTACGGAACAGCCGCAAAAAACTGTCGAAAATAATCCAATGGTTTTAGGACATGTCCAGTATAATCTTGACTGATAGGCTTGACTATATTTACAGATCTTATTTCGCCAAGGAAGGTATCAGGTATAATATTGGCCGTGTACCCATTGCCGGTACTGACTTTTCCACAAGGAATTACACCTACGATGACAACGATGGCGACGTGTCACTCGAAAACTTTAGTCTCGCGGACGAGGACTTTGATTACAAAATTCCTCTGATGCTCGAAGCACTTGAAATCAATGAGGAACTCAGGTTTTTGGCTTCATCGTGGACTGCTCCACCTTGGATGAAGACAAATGCCGATTACGTCAATGGTAAACTTTATCGTCAACCATCAGACCAGTCAACGTCGCTAGAATTAATGGATACTTTCGATAGTGTTAAGTCCGAATTGTAGAGGGTAAAACTTTTCAGGATATTTGAAGGAAGAGTACTACCAAGTGTACGCTGACTATCTCATCAAATTCTTGGACGCGTACTACGACCAAGGATTAGAGATGTGGGCGATCACGACTGGCAATGAGCCCAACAATGGAATCACTTCAAACTGTACTATCACCTCCATGTCAATGACAATGAACGAAACAGCCACTTGGCTTGCGTCGAATTTCGGTCCCGCACTGGCTAAATCAAAGCACAACAAAACGCTAATTCTTTCTCTCGATGATCAGAGAAGTTTTTTAATGACATACCTGAAAGATATGTTTGAAAATGAATTGGCGAAGAACTATACAGATGGTGTCGCCATTCATTGGTATGACGACAAAACGACTAACGCAAGTGTGCTTACGGAATTTCACGATTCCTATCCTGAACCATTTCTTCTCATGGATGAGGCTTCAGTCCGTAAGTTAATAGCCACATTACATTAGCGAATAAGAATCTCCAATGGTTTTCCATTTTATATCATGGTGGTTTTTTGTTTTTTTTTTTTTTTTTTTTTTTGATACAGTAATTTGGGCAGCGGTGGGCGAACTTTCCTTGGGATCCTGGAGTACGGGAGAAAAGTACATAAACGATATATTCGAGGTACGTATATCACAAAGTCATTTCAATCATTACGGAAATCTTATGTCACATAGTAATGACCAAATCATTGTCATCTCCTGTCAACATAGTCTGTAGTATATTTTACTATGGAATTGCATTGCGTGAGATGTCTAGAAGCCAATACCATCAATAACAAACTATTTTTCCTAATTTGCTTGTTCTTCGGCTTGAAGAACCTGGAAAACTGGGTGACTGGTTGGATGGACTGGAATATTGCATTGAACAAAGACTCTGAACCGAATTGGACATCGGGTTTCAGGGCACAATCTCCCATTATCGTGAATCCTGACGACGACGAATTTTACAAACAGCCATTGTTCTACGCCATAGCCCACTTCAGCAGATTCATCCCCCGGAATTCTGTGAGACTAGAACTCACTCAAACCAGTAGTTCATTGAGATCTTTGGCTTTCGAGACTCCGGAGAATGAGACGGTCATCGTAGTTTACAACAAGTTAGTAGTCAATCACAAATAGAAACTTATCAAGAGTATCAGTGAAATGAGTCACTGCTACATAAAACCACGTGAGAAAAAACGTATATTTCTTTGAGCCACTTGAAGAGAGGTGAGAAAATCAGTACGACAAACAGCAAATATTGCGACAGAAATTGATCTGCTTGATCATGAATATGGCAGGAAACTGTAGCGAAAATCGGAATACTGTCTGACGCCTTTTTAAATAAGTTTTTTCAACAAAGTGCCCAAACGATGTCAGTTTCATTTGTGCGCGTGATAAAGTAAGTTTGGTGATACAGTTTCAGGGGATTTCTCGACCCCGCACAGGTTGAAATGAAAGTCTGAAAAATATTGAGAAGAAACAACCTTATACGAATTTAATGTCAGTCTTAGGCCAAATAGTCTGGAAGAAATATGATATTCTGATTTCCTATCGTCAACGACCATGTCCTGTAAAGTATATAAGTATTATTGTTTCAGTCAAACCCTGGATCAGCGGGTGATTATTCGTGATACAGAAAAAGGAGACATCGAGGTGGAGTTAACAGGTGGTTCCATTCACACGATCCTCTACAAATAGCGGGATAGTATTGATAAGTAACCTTACTTTAGTGGTAATCTTACCTTACCTTGAAGCGTATCAAAACATACCCTGACAAAATGAGGCATTACAATAAATGCGAGGGTTGTGGGATACTTATGAGGTGATAAAAGATTACAATTTAAAAAGGTTTCTGATAGTATAGTATCACACCTGGACAATATCTTGAACCTTGAAAATCAACAGCACATGCGCGAGTTTTATCGGCTGTTCTTGCAGGCTGGCCATCCCGAGTTTTCAGCTGTCAAACTGTTTCTGCCGACGATGTGGTTGATACGAATTTTCGAGGTTAGAATCTCAAATAATCGAGGCAGTGACTCGGAAAGGTTTGGGAAGCATTTGTTATTGGCCCGGAAAGTTGATTCTTCAAAGAACGGTCGGAATTTAACGCTTGTGCTTTTTGAAAATTCAAACGTAGACATTTTGCGTAGGTTGGCCAGCCTGCATCGCAGACAAACATATCGCTGCGGGAAGATTTCGTCGCCCAATGAGATTGAATTATTTGGCGCATGCGCGGTTGATTTTCAAGTTTCAAGAGATTGTCCTGGTATAAGTATTATAAGAGTATTGTACGTATTTCCGAGCTGTTTAGGGTCTTCCTATCTGTCTCCTTCGAGTCTACTTTTTAAATCACGTGTATGTGTAGCGATATTTACAGAATAGATTAGATTTACAGATTGATGGAGAATTATTGGACCCAAAATAAAAAGGATTTAGATTTAGAGAATCGCAGGCAGATAAATAACAAATAAGAAATCAGTTTCATTAGAAAATGAAATCGAAAATTTAATTGTATAATCTTTTAATTTATAAGAGCTTTGAATTCTGTAATAAAAAAATATTCCATGATTCTATAATTATACCTGTGAGACTTTGATTTTATGAATAAATATTATACAGAAACTTCAAAGTTGATATCTCTAACCCAGTTGTATCACTGAGAGTGTATCTTGCATTCCATGTTGATGAATAATGAAATCTGAATTAGGCCCTAGAAATAATTCCAAACCCCCTGAGATTCCTGTCTACTCTCCTTTTGAAATATCTATTGCTTTCTGGAACTGGCGCCCAACCATAAGGGGAAAACAGAGACTAGCCGGAGTGTCTCAATCTGAACTAACTGAAAAGTGTCCGAGGATTGATGTCTCGAACAGACCCTTTGGGCTCGCTAATATGTACTTTACGTAATGAATGTAACATTATTGGAATAAATAGTTGATGTTATACGTATAATCCCTGATCTCTAATCGTATGATTAATGATAGTAAATAGTATAATATGTATTGTACAATCTAACTGTGTTACATATCATGCTTACAAATGGACCGTCACATTTTCAACTATTTAACATAATCTCATTTGCTTGCGAGCAGTGTTAGTCAGACTGTACTTGTCATAATGTTGCTGTGTATTTTCAAATGCTACAAACAATGAGTTAAGTTCAGAAATAATGTCTGTATTCCAGGAGAGAGAATAATGTACAATTCAGAAATAAATGAGCACGCTTATGACTTTCAGCAGTTTAAATAATTTTCTTTTATTATATTATTGACTTACAAATAAAATATTTGCATATTTCTTAATCAGCCGCTGAGAATGCGCGACAAGGTGTGGTTAGACCTTGCTCTTCCTTGTCATCCAATGTACTTTCTGATTATTTGTAACTTTGATTTGAATTTCTGGTTGTGTGGTTGTATTTATTTATTTTGATATGTTTTGATTTGATTGGTTCAGATTTTATTTTATGGTTAGGTCTATTTATATCTGCTATTTTTCGATGTAACCTGACCTACATCTCTATACTCTGACCATGCTTTGCTCGCCTTCAGAGTTCTGTATTTTTATTTTGATCACAGCAGTGGTGTATATTGTTTCTCGGTACCTCGTGTTATGAATACTGTGGATGTGTTTTGGTTAATTTACGGGTGCTCGAGTGTATTTTAATTTCTGAAGCAGTATTATTGGCTTTCTCCTGATTAACTTATTTTGTTTTCATATTTGCTAAACTTCTTGGAGACGAATGATTCGAAGCTGTCCAATATTATCATTGACATTATCTTCGGACGTCGAAATAGTGCACCAGAGAATTTATCCCAGCATTTTACAAAATCGTGAAAATTTTCGCCGATAATGCAATGGGGTTAGCCTTACTTTTTCGTCATTTTTCGAGCAGAGATATTTCGGTCTCAGATTCGATTTAAATGACCCTTACCTGACTAATTGGACCCTCAGGAACCCAGAAAACGCAGCAAAAAGAGCGTAGGACCAAGAGGAGTGAAATGGCGAGCAAAAAAAATCCTGCTGAAAAATGTCGAAAACTCAGGTTCTCGTTTTTTGTCTGTAACTTTTGATGCGTTGATCGCAGCGTATTGGGACTGCGCCCAATCGACTTCTCTCGCAAAATTACGTCCGATCAGTGCTACAATTAATTGATTCCAGCACTTTTGAAAATCGCGAAAATTTTCGCCAAAAATGGAAAGGGGTTAGCCTTACTTTTTTTTTGGCAAAAAACTTTTGGTCTCAGATTCGATTTGAACGATCCTTATCCGAACAATTGAACCCTCAGGAACTCGGAAATCGCAGCGAAAAGAGCGTAGGACCAACAGGAGAGAAATGGCGAGCGAAGAAGCACCTGCTGAAAAATGTCGGAAATTCAGGTTCTGGTTTTTTGGCTGTAACTTTTGATGCGTTGATCGCAGCGTATTAGGACTGCGCCCAATCGATTTCACTCGCAAAATGACGTCCAATCAGCGCTACAATTAATTGATTCCAGCACTTTTCAAAATCGCGAGAATTTTCGCCAAAAATGAAAAGGGGTTAGCCTTACTTTTTTTTTCGGCAAAAAACTTTTGGTCTCAGATTCGATTCAAACGATCCTTATCCGACCAATCGGACCGTCGGGAACTCAGAAATCGCAGCGAAAAGAGCGTAGGACCAACAGGAGAGAAATGGCGAGCGAAAAAGAACCTGCTGAAAAATGTCGGAAATTCAGGTTCTGGTTTTTTGGCTGTAACTTTTGATGCGTTGATCGCAGCGTATTGGGACTGCGCCCAATCGATTTCTCTCGCAAAATTACGTCCGATCAGTGCTACAATTAATTGATTCCAGCACTTTTCAAAATCGCAAAAATTTTCGCCAAAAATGGAAAGGGGTTAGCCTTCCTTTTTTTATTGGCAAAAAACTTTTGGTCTCAGATTCGATTGAGACGATCCTTATCCGACCAATCGGAACGTCGGGAACTCAGAAATCGCAGCGAAAAGAGCGTAGGACCAACAGGAGAGAAATGGCGAGCGAAAAAGCACCTGCTGAAAAATGTCGAAAATTCAGGTTCTGGTTTTTTGGCTGTAACTTTTGATGCGTTGATCGCAGCGTATTGGGACTGCGCCCAATCGATTTCTCTCGCAAAATTACGTCCGATCAGCGCTACAATTAATTGATTCCAGCACTTTTCAAAATCGCGAAAATTTTCGACAAAAATGGAAAGGGGTTAGCCTTACTTTTTTTTTGGGCAAGAAACTTCTGGTCTCAGATTCGATTTAAAGGATCCTTATCCGACCAATTGGACCCTCGGGAACTCAGAAATCGCAGCGAATAGAGCGTAGGACCAACAGGAAAGAAATAGCGAGCGAAAAAGCACCTGCTGAAAAATGTCGGAAATTCAGGTTCTGGTTTTTTGGCTGTAACTTTTGATGCGTTGATCGCAGCGTATTGGGACTGCGCCCAATCGATTTCTCTCGCAAAATTACGTCCGATCAGCGCTACAATTAATTGATTCCAGCACTTTTCAAAATCGCGAATATTTTCGCCAAAAATGGAAAGGGGTTAGCCTTACTTTTTTTTTTGGCAAAGAACTTTTGGTCTCAGATTCGATTTAAAAGATCCTTATCCGACCAATTGGACCTTCAGGAACTCAGAAATCGCAGCAAAAAGAGCGTAGGACCAACAGGAGAGAAATGGCGAGCGAAAAAGCACCTGCTGAAAAACGTCGGAAATTCAGGATCTGGTTTTTTGGCTGTAACTTTTGATGCGTTGATCGCAGCGTATTGGGACTGCGCCCAATCGATTTCTCTCGCAAAATTACGTCCGATCAGCGCTACAATTAATTGATTCCAGCACTTTTCAAAATCGCGAAAATTTTCGCCAAAAATGGAAAGGGGTTAGCCTTACTTTTTTTTTCGGCAAAAAACTTTTGGTCTCAGATTCGATTTTAACGATCCTTATCCGACCCATTGGACCCTCAGGAACTCAGAAATCGCAGCAAAAATAGCGTAGGATCAACAGGAGAGAAATGGCGAGCGAAAAAGCGGCTGCTGAAAAATGTCGAAAATTCAGGTTCTGGTTTTTTGGCTGTAACTTTTGATGCGTTGATCGCAGCGTATTGGGACTGCGCCCAATCGATTTCTCTCGCAAACTTACGTCCGATCAGTGCTACAATTAATTGATTCCAGCACTTTTCAAAATCGCGAAAATTTTCGCCAAAAATGGAAAGGGGTTAGCCCTACTTTTTTTTTTGGCAAAAAACTTTTGGTCACAGATTCGATTTAAACGATCCTTATCCGACCAATTGGACCCTCAGGTACTCAGAAATCGCAGCGAAAAAAGCGTAGGACCAACAGGAGAGAAATGGCGAGCGAAAAAGCACCTGCTGAAAAATGTCAAAAATTCAGGTTCTGGTTTTTTGGCTGTAACTTTTGATGCGTTGATCGCAGCGTATTGGGACTGCGCCCAATCGATTTCTCTCGCAAAATTACGTCCGGTCGGCGCTACAAATAATTGATTCCAGCACTTTTCAAAATCGCGAAAATTTTCGCCAAAAATGGAAAGGGGTTAGCCTTACTTTTTTTTTTGGCAAAAAACTTTTGGTCTCAGATTCGATTCAAACGATCCTTATCCGACCAATCAAACCCTCAGGAACTCAGAAATCGCAGCGAAAAGAGCGTAGGACCAACAAGAGAGAAATGGCGAGCGAAAAAGCACCAGCTGAAAAATGTCGAAAATTCAGGTTCTGGTTTTTTGGCTGTAACTTTTGATGCGTTGATCGCAGCGTATTGGGACTGCGCCCAATCGATTTCTCTCGCAAAATTACGTCCGGTCGGCGCTACAAATAATTGATTCCAGCACTTTTCAAAATCGCGAAAATTTTCGCCAAAAATGGAAAGGGGTTAGCCTTACTTTTTTTTTTGGCAAAAAACTTTTGGTCTCAGATTCGATTCAAACGATCCTTATCCGACCAATCAAACCCTCAGGAACTCAGAAATCGCAGCGAAAAGAGCGTAGGACCAACAAGAGAGAAATGGCGAGCGAAAAAGCACCAGCTGAAAAATGTCGAAAATTCAGGTTCTGGTTTTTTGGCTGTAACTTTTGATGCGTTGATCGCAGCGTATTGGGACTGCACCCAATCGATTTCTCTCGCAAAATTACGTCCGATCAGTGCTACAATTAATTGATTCCAGCACTTTTCAAAATCGCGAATATTTTCGCCAAAAATGGAAAGGGGTTAGCCTTACTTTTTTTTTCGGCAAAAAACTTTTGGTCTCAGATTCGATTTAAACGATCCTTATCCGACCAATTGGACCCTCAGGAACTCAGAAATCGCAGCGGAAAGAGCGTAGGACCAACAGGAGAGAAATGGCGAGCGAAAAAGCACCTGCTGAAAAATGTCGAAAATTCAGGTTCTGGTTTTTTGGCTGTAACTTTTGATGCGTTGATCGCAGCGTATTGGGACTGCGCCCAATCGATTTCTCTCGCAAACTTACGTCCGATCAGTGCTACAATTAATTGATTCCAGCACTTTTCAAAATCGCGAAAATTTTCGCCAAAAATGGAAAGGGGTTAGCCCTACTTTTTTTTTTGGCAAAAAACTTTTGGTCACAGATTCGATTTAAACGATCCTTATCCGACCAATTGGACCCTCAGGTACTCAGAAATCGCAGCGAAAAAAGCGTAGGACCAACAGGAGAGAAATGGCGAGCGAAAAAGCACCTGCTGAAAAATGTCAAAAATTCAGGTTCTGGTTTTTTGGCTGTAACTTTTGATGCGTTGATCGCAGCGTATTGGGACTGCGCCCAATCGATTTCTCTCGCAAAATTACGTCCGGTCGGCGCTACAAATAATTGATTCCAGCACTTTTCAAAATCGCGAAAATTTTCGCCAAAAATGGAAAGGGGTTAGCCTTACTTTTTTTTTTGGCAAAAAACTTTTGGTCTCAGATTCGATTCAAACGATCCTTATCCGACCAATCAAACCCTCAGGAACTCAGAAATCGCAGCGAAAAGAGCGTAGGACCAACAAGAGAGAAATGGCGAGCGAAAAAGCACCAGCTGAAAAATGTCGAAAATTCAGGTTCTGGTTTTTTGGCTGTAACTTTTGATGCGTTGATCGCAGCGTATTGGGACTGCACCCAATCGATTTCTCTCGCAAAATTACGTCCGATCAGTGCTACAATTAATTGATTCCAGCACTTTTCAAAATCGCGAATATTTTCGCCAAAAATGGAAAGGGGTTAGCCTTACTTTTTTTTTCGGCAAAAAACTTTTGGTCTCAGATTCGATTTAAACGATCCTTATCCGACCAATTGGACCCTCAGGAACTCAGAAATCGCAGCGAAAAGAGCGTAGGACCAACAGGAGAGAAATGGCGAGCGAAAAAGCACCTGCTGAAAAATGTCGAAAATTCAGGTTCTGGTTTTTTGGCTGTAACTCTTGATGCGTTGATCGCAGCGTATTGGGACTGCGCCCAATCGATTTCTCTCGCAAACTTACGTCCGATCAGTGCTACAATTAATTGATTCCAGCACTTTTCAAAATCGCGAAAATTTTCGCCAAAAATGGAAAGGGGTTAGCCTTACTTTTTTTTTCGGCAAAAAACTTTTGGTCTCAGATTCGATTTAAACGATCCTTATCCGACCAATTGGACCCTCAGGAACTCAGAAATCGCAGCGAAAAGAGCGTAGGACCAACAGGAGAGAAATGGCGAGCGAAAAAGCACCTGCTGAAAAATGTCGAAAATTCAGGTTCTGGTTTTTTGGCTGTAACTCTTGATGCGTTGATCGCAGCGTATTGGGACTGCGCCCAATCGATTTCTCTCGCTAAATTACGTCCGATCAGTGCTGCAATTAATTGATTCCAGCACTTTTCGAAATCGCGAAAATTTTCGCCAAAAATGGAAACGGGTTAGCCTTACTTTTTTTTTCGGCAAAAAACTTTTGGTCTCAGATTCGATTTAAACGCTCCTTATCCGACCAATTGGACCCTCAGGAACTCAGAAATCGCAGCGGAAAGAGCGTAGGACCAACAGGAGAGAAATGGCGAGCGAAAAAGCACCTGCTGAAAAATGTCGAAAATACAGGTTCTGGTTTTTTGGCTGTAACTTTTGATGCGTTGATCGCAGCGTATTGGGACTGCGCTCAATCGATTTCTCTCGCAAAATCACGTCCGATCAGTGCTACAATTAATTGATTCCAGCACTTTTCAAAATCGCGAAAATTGTCGCCAAAATGGAAAGGGGTTAGCCTTGCTTTTTTTTTTGGCAAAAAACTTTCGGTCACAGATTCGATTTAAACGATCCTTATCCGACCAATTGGACCCTCAGGAACTCAGAAATCGCAGCGAAAAGAGCGTAGGACCAACAGGAGAGAAATGGCGAGCGAAAAAGCACCTGCCGAAAAATGTCGAAAATTCGGGTTTTGGTTTTTTGGCTGTAACTTTTGATGCGTTGATCGCAGCGTATTGGGACTGCGCCCAATCGATTTCTCTCGCAAAATTACGTCCGATCAGTGCTACAATTGATAGATTCCAGCACTTTTCAAAATCGCGAAAATTTTCGCCAAAAATGGAAAGGGGTTTGCCTTACTTTTTTTTTTGGCAACAAACTTTTGGTCTCAGATTCGATTCAAACGATCCTTATCCGACCAATTGAACCCTTAGGAACTCAGAAATCGCAGCAAAAATAGCGTAGGACCAACAGGAGAGAAATGGCGATCGAAAAAGCGGCTGCTGAAAAATGTCGAAAATTCAGGTTCTGGTTTTTTGGCTGTAACTTTTGATGCGTTGATCGCAGCGTATTGGGACTGCGCCCAATCGATTTCTCTCGCAAAATTACGTCTGATCAGTGCTACAATTAATTGATTCCAGCACTTTTTAAAATCGCGAATATTTTCGCAAAAAATGGAAAGGGGTTAGCCTTACTTTTTTTTTCGGCAAAAAACTTTTGGTCTCAGATTCGATTCAAACGATTCTTATCCGACCAATTCGACCCTCAGGAACTCAGAAATCGCAGCGAAAAGAGCGTAGGACCAACAGGAGAGAAATGGCGAGCGAAAAAGCACCTGCTGAAAAATGTCGAAAATTTAGGTTCTGGATTTTTGGCTGTAACTTTTGATGCGTTGATCGCAGCGTATTGGGACTGCGCTCAATCGATTTCTCTCGCAAAATCTCGTCCGATCAGTGCTACAATTAATTGATTCCAGCACTTTTCAAAATCGCGAAAATTTCCGCCAAAAATGGAAAGGGGTTAGCCTTACTTTTTTTTTGGCAAAAAACTTTTGGTCACAGATTCGATTTGAACGATCCTTATCCGACCAATTGGACCCTCAGGAACTCAGAAATCGCAGCGAAAAGAGCGTAGGACCAACAGGAGAGAAATGGCGAGCGAAAAAGCACCTGCTGAAAAATGTCAATAATTCAGGTTCTGGTTTTTTGGCTGTAACTTTTGATGCGTTGATCGCAGCGTATTGGGACTGCGCCCAATCGATTTCTCTCGCAAAATTACGTCCGGTCAGCGCTACAAATAATTAATTCCAGCACTTTCCAAAATCGCGAAAATTTTCGCCAAAAATGGAAAGGGGTTCGATTCAAACGATCCTTATCCGACCAATTGAACGCTCAGGAACTCAGAAATCGCAGCAGAAATAGCGTAGGACCAACAGGAGAGAAATGGCCAGCGAAAAAGCGGCTGCTGAAAAATGTCGAAAATTCAGGTTCTGGTTTTTTGGCTGTAACTTTTGATGCGTTGATCGCAGCGTATTGGGCCTTACTTTTTTTTTAGGCAAAAAACTTCTGGTCTCAGATTCGATTCAAACGATCCTTATCCGACCAATTGGACCCTTAGGAACTCAGAAATCGCAGCGAAAAGAGCGTAGGACCAACAGGAGAGAAATGGCGAGCGAAAAAGCACCTGCTGAAAAATGTCGAAAATTCAGGTTCTGGTTTTCTGGCTGTAACTTTTGATGCGTTGATCGCAGCGTATTGAGACCGCGCCCAATCGATTTCTCTCGCAAAATTACGTCCGATCAGTGCTGCAATTAATTGATTCCAGCACTTTCCAAAATCGCGAATATTTTCGCCAAAAATGGAAAGGGGTTAGCCTTACTTTTTTTTTTGGCAAAAAACTTTTGGTCTCAGATTCGATTCAAACGATCCTTATCCGACCAATTGAACCCTCAGGAACTCAGAAATCGCAGCAAAAATAGCGTAGGACCAACAGGAGAGAAATGGCGAGCGAAAAAGCGGCTGCTGAAAAATGTCGAAAATTCAGGTTCTGGTTTTTTGGCTGCAACTTTTGATGCGTTGATCGCAGCGTATTGGGACTGCGCCCAATCGATTTCTCTCGCAAAATTACGTCCGATCAGTGTTACAAGTGATTGATCCCAGCACTCTTTAGAATCGCGAATATTTTCGCCAAAAATGGAAAGGGGTTAGCCTTACTTTTTTTTTTGGCAAAAAACTTTTGGTCTCAGATTCGATTCAAACGATCCTTATCCGACCAATTGAACCCTCAGAAACTCAGAAATCGCAGCAAAAATAGCGTAGGACCAACAGGAGAGAAATTGCGAGCGAAAAAGCACCTGCCGAAAAATGTCGAAAATTCGGGTTTTGGTTTTTTGGCTGTAACTTTTGATGCGTTGATCGCAGCGTATTGGGACTGCGCCCAATCGATTTCTCTCGCAAAATTACGTTCGATCAGTGCTACAATTAATTGATTCCAGCACTTTTCAAAATCGCGAAAATTTTCGCCAAAAATGGAAAGGGGTTAGCCTTACTTTTTTTTTAGGCAAAAAACTTCTGGTCTCAGATTCGATTCAAACGATCCTTATCCGACCAATTGGACCCTTAGGAACTCAGAAATCGCAGCGAAAAGAGCGTAGGACCAACAGGAGAGAAATGGCGATCGAAAAAGCGGCTGCTGAAAAATGTCGAAAATTCAGGTTCTGGTTTTTTGGCTGTAACTTTTGATGCGTTGATCGCAGCGTATTGGGACTGCGCCCAATCGATTTCTCTCGCAAAATTACGTCCGGTCAGCGCTACAAATAATTGATTCCAGCACTTTCCAAAATCGCGAAAATTTTCGCCAAAAATGGAAAGGGGTTAGCCTTACTTTTTTTTTTGGCAAAAAACTTTTGGTCTCAGATTTGATTCAAACGATCCTTATCCGACCAATTGAACCCTCAGGAACTCAGAAATCGCAGCAAAAATAGCGTAGGATCAACAGGAGAGAAATGGCGAGCGAAAAAGCGGCTGCCGAAAAATGTCGAAAATTCAGGTTCTGGTTTTTTGGCTGTAACTTTTGATGCGTTGATCGCAGCGTATTGGGACTGCGCTCAATCGATTTCTCTCGCAAAATTACGTCCGATCAGTGCTACAATTAATTGATTCCAGCACTTTTCAAAATCGCGAAAATTTTCGCCAAAAATGGAAAGGGGTTAGCCTTACTTTTTTTTTTGGCAAAATACTTTTGGTCACAGATTCGATTTAAACGATCCTTATCCGACCAATTGAACGCTCAGGAACTCAGAAATCGCAGCAGAAATAGCGTAGGACCAACAGGAGAGAAATGGCCAGCGAAAAAGCGGCTGCTGAAAAATGTCGAAAATTCAGGTTCTGGTTTTTTGGCTGTAACTTTTGATGCGTTGATCGCAGCGTATTGGGCCTTACTTTTTTTTTAGGCAAAAAACTTCTGGTCTCAGATTCGATTCAAACGATCCTTATCCGACCAATTGGACCCTTAGGAACTCAGAAATCGCAGCGAAAAGAGCGTAGGACCAACAGGAGAGAAATGGCGAGCGAAAAAGCACCTGCTGAAAAATGTCGAAAATTCAGGTTCTGGTTTTCTGGCTGTAACTTTTGATGCGTTGATCGCAGCGTATTGAGACCGCGCCCAATCGATTTCTCTCGCAAAATTACGTCCGATCAGTGCTGCAATTAATTGATTCCAGCACTTTCCAAAATCGCGAATATTTTCGCCAAAAATGGAAAGGGGTTAGCCTTACTTTTTTTTTTGGCAAAAAACTTTTGGTCTCAGATTCGATTCAAACGATCCTTATCCGACCAATTGAACCCTCAGGAACTCAGAAATCGCAGCAAAAATAGCGTAGGACCAACAGGAGAGAAATGGCGAGCGAAAAAGCGGCTGCTGAAAAATGTCGAAAATTCAGGTTCTGGTTTTTTGGCTGCAACTTTTGATGCGTTGATCGCAGCGTATTGGGACTGCGCCCAATCGATTTCTCTCGCAAAATTACGTCCGATCAGTGTTACAAGTGATTGATCCCAGCACTCTTTAGAATCGCGAATATTTTCGCCAAAAATGGAAAGGGGTTAGCCTTACTTTTTTTTTTGGCAAAAAACTTTTGGTCTCAGATTCGATTCAAACGATCCTTATCCGACCAATTGAACCCTCAGAAACTCAGAAATCGCAGCAAAAATAGCGTAGGACCAACAGGAGAGAAATTGCGAGCGAAAAAGCACCTGCCGAAAAATGTCGAAAATTCGGGTTTTGGTTTTTTGGCTGTAACTTTTGATGCGTTGATCGCAGCGTATTGGGACTGCGCCCAATCGATTTCTCTCGCAAAATTACGTTCGATCAGTGCTACAATTAATTGATTCCAGCACTTTTCAAAATCGCGAAAATTTTCGCCAAAAATGGAAAGGGGTTAGCCTTACTTTTTTTTTAGGCAAAAAACTTCTGGTCTCAGATTCGATTCAAACGATCCTTATCCGACCAATTGGACCCTTAGGAACTCAGAAATCGCAGCGAAAAGAGCGTAGGACCAACAGGAGAGAAATGGCGATCGAAAAAGCGGCTGCTGAAAAATGTCGAAAATTCAGGTTCTGGTTTTTTGGCTGTAACTTTTGATGCGTTGATCGCAGCGTATTGGGACTGCGCCCAATCGATTTCTCTCGCAAAATTACGTCCGGTCAGCGCTACAAATAATTGATTCCAGCACTTTCCAAAATCGCGAAAATTTTCGCCAAAAATGGAAAGGGGTTAGCCTTACTTTTTTTTTTGGCAAAAAACTTTTGGTCTCAGATTTGATTCAAACGATCCTTATCCGACCAATTGAACCCTCAGGAACTCAGAAATCGCAGCAAAAATAGCGTAGGATCAACAGGAGAGAAATGGCGAGCGAAAAAGCGGCTGCCGAAAAATGTCGAAAATTCAGGTTCTGGTTTTTTGGCTGTAACTTTTGATGCGTTGATCGCAGCGTATTGGGACTGCGCTCAATCGATTTCTCTCGCAAAATTACGTCCGATCAGTGCTACAATTAATTGATTCCAGCACTTTTCAAAATCGCGAAAATTTTCGCCAAAAATGGAAAGGGGTTAGCCTTACTTTTTTTTTTGGCAAAATACTTTTGGTCACAGATTCGATTTAAACGATCCTTATCCGACCAATAGGACCCTCAGGAACTCAGAAATCGCAGCGAAAAAAGCGTAGGACCAACAGGAGAGAAATGGCAAGCGAAAAAGCGGCTGCTGAAAAATGTCGAAAATTCAGGTTCTGGTTTTTTGGCTGTAACTTTTGATGCGTTGATCGCAGCGTATTGGGACTGCGCCCAATCGATTTCTCTCGCAAAATTACGTCCGATCAGTGCTACAATTAATTGATTCCAGCACTTTCCAAAATCGCGAAAATTTTCGCAAAAAATGGAAAGGGGTTAGCCTTACTTTTTTTTTTGGCAAAAAACTTTTGGTCTCAGATTCGATTCAAACGATCCTTATCCGACCAATTGAACGCTCAGGAACTCAGAAATCGCAGCAGAAATAGCGTAGGACCAACAGGAGAGAAATGGCAAGCGAAAAAGCGGCTGCTGAAAAATGTCGAAAATTCAGGTTCTGGTTTTTTGGCTGTAACTTTTGATGCGTTGATCGCAGCGTATTGGGACTGCGCCCAATCGATTTCTCTCGCAAAATTACGTCTGATCAGTGCTACAATTAATTGATTCCAGCACTTTTTAGAATCGCGAATATTTTCGCCAAAAATGGAAAGGGGTTAGCCTTACTTTTTTTTTTGGCAAAAAACTTTTGGTCTCAGATTCGATTTAAACGATCCTTTTCGACCAATTGAACCCTCGGGAACTCAGAAATCGCAGCAAAAATAGCGTAGGACCAACAGGAGAGAAATGGCGATCGAAAAAGCGGCTGATGGAAAATGTCGAAAATTCAGGTTCTGGTTTTTTGGCTGTAACTTTTGATGCGTTGATCGCAGCGTATTGGGACTGCGCCTAATCGATTTCTCTCGCAAAATTACGTCTGATCAGTGCTACAATTAATTGATTCCAGCACTTTTCAAAATCGCGAATATTTTCGCCAAAAATGGAAAGGGGTTAGCCTTACTTTTTTTTTCGGCAAAAAACTTTTGGTCTCAGATTCGATTTAAACGATCCTTATCCGACCAATTGGACCCTCAGGAACTCAGAAATCGCAGCGAAAAGAGCGTAGGACCAACAGGAGAGAAATGGCGAGCGAAAAAGCACCTGCTGAAAAATGTCGAAAATTCAGGTTCTGGTTTTTTGGCTGTAACTTTTGATGCGTTGATCGCAGCGTATTAAGGCTGCGCCCAATCGATTTCTCTCGCAAAATTACGTCCGGTCAGCGCTACAATTAATTGATTCCAGCACTTTTCAAAATCGCGAAAATTTTCGCCAAAAATGGAAAGATGTTAGCCTTACTTTTTTTTTTGGCAAAAAAACTTTCGGTCTCAGATTCGATTCAAACGATCCTTATCCGACCAATTAAACCCTCAGGAACTCAGAAATCGCAGCAAAAATAGCGTAGGACCAACAGGAGAGAAATGGCGATCGAAAAAGCGGCTGCTGAAAAATGTCGAAAATTCAGGTTCTGGTTTTTTGGCTGTAACTTTTGATGCGTTGATCGCAGCGTATTGGGACTGCGCCCAATCGATTTCTCTCGCAAAATTACGTCTGATCGGTGCTACAATTAATTGATTCCAGCACTTTTCAAAATCGCGAATATTTTCGCCAAAAATGGAAAGGGCTTAGCCTTACTTTTTTTTTCGGCAAAAAACTTTTGGTCTCAGATTCGATTCAAACGATCCTCATCCGACCAATTGAACCCTCAGGAACTCAGAAATCGCAGCAAAAATATTGTAGGACCAACAGGAGAGAAATGGCGAGCGAAAAAGCGGCTGCTGAAAAATGTCGAAAATTCAGGTTCTGGTTTTTTGGCTGTAACTTTTGATGCGTTGATCGCAGCGTATTGGGACTGCGCCCAATCGATTTCTCTCGCAAAATTACGTCCGATCAGTGCTACAATTAATTGATTCCAGCACTTTTTAGAATCGCGAATATTTTCGCCAAAAATGGAAAGGGGTTAGCCTTACTTTTTTTTTTGGCAAAAAACTTTTGGTCTCAGATTCGATTCAAACGATCCTTATCCGACCAATTGAACCCTCAGGAACTCAGAAATCGCAGCAAAAATAGCGTAGGACCAACAGGAGAGAAATGGCGATCGAAAAAGCGGCTGATGAAAAATGTCGAAAATTCAGGTTCTGGTTTTTTGGCTGTAACTTTTGATGCGTTGATCGCAGCGTATTGGGACTGCGCCCAATCGATTTCTCTCGCAAAATTACGTCTGATCAGTGCTACAATTAATTGATTCCAGCACTTTTCAAAATCGCGAATATTTTCGCCAAAAATGGAAAGGGGTTAGCCTTACTTTTTTTTTCGGCAAAAAACTTTTGGTCTCAGATTCGATTTAAACGCTCCTTATCCGACCAATTGGACCCTCAGGAACTCAGAAATCGCAGCGAAAAGAGCGTAGGACCAACAGGAGAGAAATGGCGAGCGAAAAAGCACCTGCTGAAAAATGTCGAAAATACAGGTTCTGGTTTTTTGGCTGTAACTTTTGATGCGTTGATCGCAGCGTATTGGGACTGCGCTCAATCGATTTCTCTCGCAAAATCACGTCCGATCAGTGCTACAATTAATTGATTCCAGCACTTTTCAAAATCGCGAAAATTGTCGCCAAAATGGAAAGGGGTTAGCCTTGCTTTTTTTTTTGGCAAAAAACTTTCGGTCACAGATTCGATTTAAACGATCCTTATCCGACCAATTGGACCCTCAGGAACTCAGAAATCGCAGCGAAAAGAGCGTAGGACCAACAGGAGAGAAATGGCGAGCGAAAAAGCACCTGCCGAAAAATGTCGAAAATTCGGGTTTTGGTTTTTTGGCTGTAACTTTTGATGCGTTGATCGCAGCGTATTGGGACTGCGCCCAATCGATTTCTCTCGCAAAATTACGTTCGATCAGTGCTACAATTAATTGATTCCAGCACTTTTCAAAATCGCGAAAATTTTCGCCAAAAATGGAAAGGGGTTAGCCTTACTTTTTTTTTAGGCAAAAAACTTCTGGTCTCAGATTCGATTCAAACGATCCTTATCCGACCAATTGGACCCTTAGGAACTCAGAAATCGCAGCGAAAAGAGCGTAGGACCAACAGGAGAGAAATGGCGATCGAAAAAGCGGCTGCTGAAAAATGTCGAAAATTCAGGTTCTGGTTTTTTGGCTGTAACTTTTGATGCGTTGATCGCAGCGTATTGGGACTGCGCCCAATCGATTTCTCTCGCAAAATTACGTCCGGTCAGCGCTACAAATAATTGATTCCAGCACTTTCCAAAATCGCGAAAATTTTCGCCAAAAATGGAAAGGGGTTAGCCTTACTTTTTTTTTTGGCAAAAAACTTTTGGTCTCAGATTTGATTCAAACGATCCTTATCCGACCAATTGAACCCTCAGGAACTCAGAAATCGCAGCAAAAATAGCGTAGGATCAACAGGAGAGAAATGGCGAGCGAAAAAGCGGCTGCCGAAAAATGTCGAAAATTCAGGTTCTGGTTTTTTGGCTGTAACTTTTGATGCGTTGATCGCAGCGTATTGGGACTGCGCTCAATCGATTTCTCTCGCAAAATTACGTCCGATCAGTGCTACAATTAATTGATTCCAGCACTTTTCAAAATCGCGAAAATTTTCGCCAAAAATGGAAAGGGGTTAGCCTTACTTTTTTTTCTGGCAAAATACTTTTGGTCACAGATTCGATTTAAACGATCCTTATCCGACCAATAGGACCCTCAGGAACTCAGAAATCGCAGCGAAAAAAGCGTAGGACCAACAGGAGAGAAATGGCAAGCGAAAAAGCGGCTGCTGAAAAATGTCGAAAATTCAGGTTCTGGTTTTTTGGCTGTAACTTTTAATGCGTTGATCGCAGCGTATTGGGACTGCGCCCAATCGATTTCTCTCGCAAAATTACGTCCGATCAGTGCTACAATTAATTGATTCCAGCACTTTCCAAAATCGCGAAAATTTTCGCAAAAAATGGAAAGGGGTTAGCCTTACTTTTTTTTTTGGCAAAAAACTTTTGGTCTCAGATTCGATTCAAACGATCCTTATCCGACCAATTGAACGCTCAGGAACTCAGAAATCGCAGCAGAAATAGCGTAGGACCAACAGGAGAGAAATGGCAAGCGAAAAAGCGGCTGCTGAAAAATGTCGAAAATTCAGGTTCTGGTTTTTTGGCTGTAACTTTTGATGCGTTGATCGCAGCGTATTGGGACTGCGCCCAATCGATTTCTCTCGCAAAATTACGTCTGATCAGTGCTACAATTAATTGATTCCAGCACTTTTTAGAATCGCGAATATTTTCGCCAAAAATGGAAAGGGGTTAGCCTTACTTTTTTTTTTGGCAAAAAACTTTTGGTCTCAGATTCGATTTAAACGATCCTTTTCGACCAATTGAACCCTCGGGAACTCAGAAATCGCAGCAAAAATAGCGTAGGACCAACAGGAGAGAAATGGCGATCGAAAAAGCGGCTGATGGAAAATGTCGAAAATTCAGGTTCTGGTTTTTTGGCTGTAACTTTTGATGCGTTGATCGCAGCGTATTGGGACTGCGCCTAATCGATTTCTCTCGCAAAATTACGTCTGATCAGTGCTACAATTAATTGATTCCAGCACTTTTCAAAATCGCGAATATTTTCGCCAAAAATGGAAAGGGGTTAGCCTTACTTTTTTTTTCGGCAAAAAACTTTTGGTCTCAGATTCGATTTAAACGATCCTTATCCGACCAATTGGACCCTCAGGAACTCAGAAATCGCAGCGAAAAGAGCGTAGGACCAACAGGAGAGAAATGGCGAGCGAAAAAGCACCTGCTGAAAAATGTCGAAAATTCAGGTTCTGGTTTTTTGGCTGTAACTTTTGATGCGTTGATCGCAGCGTATTAAGGCTGCGCCCAATCGATTTCTCTCGCAAAATTACGTCCGGTCAGCGCTACAATTAATTGATTCCAGCACTTTTCAAAATCGCGAAAATTTTCGCCAAAAATGGAAAGATGTTAGCCTTACTTTTTTTTTTGGCAAAAAAACTTTCGGTCTCAGATTCGATTCAAACGATCCTTATCCGACCAATTAAACCCTCAGGAACTCAGAAATCGCAGCAAAAATAGCGTAGGACCATCAGGAGAGAAATGGCGATCGAAAAAGCGGCTGCTGAAAAATGTCGAAAATTCAGGTTCTGGTTTTTTGGCTGTAACTTTTGATGCGTTGATCGCAGCGTATTGGGACTGCGCCCAATCGATTTCTCTCGCAAAATTACGTCTGATCGGTGCTACAATTAATTGATTCCAGCACTTTTCAAAATCGCGAATATTTTCGCCAAAAATGGAAAGGGCTTAGCCTTACTTTTTTTTTCGGCAAAAAACTTTTGGTCTCAGATTCGATTCAAACGATCCTCATCCGACCAATTGAACCCTCAGGAACTCAGAAATCGCAGCAAAAATATTGTAGGACCAACAGGAGAGAAATGGCGAGCGAAAAAGCGGCTGCTGAAAAATGTCGAAAATTCAGGTTCTGGTTTTTTGGCTGTAACTTTTGATGCGTTGATCGCAGCGTATTGGGACTGCGCCCAATCGATTTCTCTCGCAAAATTACGTCCGATCAGTGCTACAATTAATTGATTCCAGCACTTTTTAGAATCGCGAATATTTTCGCCAAAAATGGAAAGGGGTTAGCCTTACTTTTTTTTTTGGCAAAAAACTTTTGGTCTCAGATTCGATTCAAACGATCCTTATCCGACCAATTGAACCCTCAGGAACTCAGAAATCGCAGCAAAAATAGCGTAGGACCAACAGGAGAGAAATGGCGATCGAAAAAGCGGCTGATGAAAAATGTCGAAAATTCAGGTTCTGGTTTTTTGGCTGTAACTTTTGATGCGTTGATCGCAGCGTATTGGGACTGCGCCCAATCGATTTCTCTCGCAAAATTACGTCTGATCAGTGCTACAATTAATTGATTCCAGCACTTTTCAAAATCGCGAATATTTTCGCCAAAAATGGAAAGGGGTTAGCCTTACTTTTTTTTTCGGCAAAAAACTTTTGGTCTCAGATTCGATTTAAACGCTCCTTATCCGACCAATTGGACCCTCAGGAACTCAGAAATCGCAGCGAAAAGAGCGTAGGACCAACAGGAGAGAAATGGCGAGCGAAAAAGCACCTGCTGAAAAATGTCGAAAATACAGGTTCTGGTTTTTTGGCTGTAACTTTTGATGCGTTGATCGCAGCGTATTGGGACTGCGCTCAATCGATTTCTCTCGCAAAATCACGTCCGATCAGTGCTACAATTAATTGATTCCAGCACTTTTCAAAATCGCGAAAATTGTCGCCAAAATGGAAAGGGGTTAGCCTTGCTTTTTTTTTTGGCAAAAAACTTTCGGTCACAGATTCGATTTAAACGATCCTTATCCGACCAATTGGACCCTCAGGAACTCAGAAATCGCAGCGAAAAGAGCGTAGGACCAACAGGAGAGAAATGGCGAGCGAAAAAGCACCTGCCGAAAAATGTCGAAAATTCGGGTTTTGGTTTTTTGGCTGTAACTTTTGATGCGTTGATCGCAGCGTATTGGGACTGCGCCCAATCGATTTCTCTCGCAAAATTACGTCCGATCAGTGCTACAATTGATAGATTCCAGCACTTTCCAAAATCGCGAAAATTTTCGCCAAAAATGGAAAGGGGTTCGATTCAAACGATCCTTATCCGACCAATTGAACGCTCAGGAACTCAGAAATCGCAGCAGAAATAGCGTAGGACCAACAGGAGAGAAATGGCCAGCGAAAAAGCGGCTGCTGAGAAATGTCGAAAATTCAGGTTCTGGTTTTTTGGCTGTAACTTTTGATGCGTTGATCGCAGCGTATTGGGCCTTACTTTTTTTTTAGGCAAAAAACTTCTGGTCTCAGATTCGATTCAAACGATCCTTATCCGACCAATTGGACCCTTAGGAACTCAGAAATCGCAGCGAAAAGAGCGTAGGACCAACAGGAGAGAAATGGCGAGCGAAAAAGCACCTGCTGAAAAATGTCGAAAATTCAGGTTCTGGTTTTCTGGCTGTAACTTTTGATGCGTTGATCGCAGCGTATTGAGACCGCGCCCAATCGATTTCTCTCGCAAAATTACGTCCGATCAGTGCTGCAATTAATTGATTCCAGCACTTTCCAAAATCGCGAATATTTTCGCCAAAAATGGAAAGGGGTTAGCCTTACTTTTTTTTTTGGCAAAAAACTTTTGGTCTCAGATTCGATTCAAACGATCCTTATCCGACCAATTGAACCCTCAGGAACTCAGAAATCGCAGCAAAAATAGCGTAGGACCAACAGGAGAGAAATGGCGAGCGAAAAAGCGGCTGCTGAAAAATGTCGAAAATTCAGGTTCTGGTTTTTTGGCTGCAACTTTTGATGCGTTGATCGCAGCGTATTGGGACTGCGCCCAATCGATTTCTCTCGCAAAATTACGTCCGATCAGTGTTACAAGTGATTGATCCCAGCACTCTTTAGAATCGCGAATATTTTCGCCAAAAATGGAAAGGGGTTAGCCTTACTTTTTTTTTTGGCAAAAAACTTTTGGTCTCAGATTCGATTCAAACGATCCTTATCCGACCAATTGAACCCTCAGAAACTCAGAAATCGCAGCAAAAATAGCGTAGGACCAACAGGAGAGAAATGGCGATCGAAAAAGCGGCTGCTGAAAAATGTCGAAAATTCAGGTTCTGGTTTTTTGGCTGTAACTTTTGATGCGTTGATCGCAGCGTATTGGGACTGCGCCCAATCGATTTCTCTCGCAAAATTACGTCTGATCGGTGCTACAATTAATTGATTCCAGCACTTTTCAAAATCGCGAATATTTTCGCCAAAAATGGAAAGGGCTTAGCCTTACTTTTTTTTTCGGCAAAAAACTTTTGGTCTCAGATTCGATTCAAACGATCCTCATCCGACCAATTGAACCCTCAGGAACTCAGAAATCGCAGCAAAAATATTGTAGGACCAACAGGAGAGAAATGGCGAGCGAAAAAGCGGCTGCTGAAAAATGTCGAAAATTCAGGTTCTGGTTTTTTGGCTGTAACTTTTGATGCGTTGATCGCAGCGTATTGGGACTGCGCCCAATCGATTTCTCTCGCAAAATTACGTCCGATCAGTGCTACAATTAATTGATTCCAGCACTTTTCAAAATCGCGAAAATTTTCGCCAAAAATGGAAAGGGGTTAGCCTTACTTTTTTTTTTGGCAAAAAACTTTTGGTCACAGATTCGATTTAAACGATCCTTATTCGACCAATTGGACCCTCAGGAACTCAGAAATCGCAGCGAAAAAAGCGTAGGACCAACAGGAGAGAAATGGCGAGCGAAAAAGCACCTGCTGAAAAATGTCAAAAATTCAGGTTCTGGTTTTTTGGCTGTAACTTTTGATGCGTTGATCGCAGCGTATTGGGACTGCGCCCAATCGATTTCTCTCGCAAAATTACGTCCGGTCGGCGCTACAAATAATTGATTCCAGCACTTTTCAAAATCGCGAAAGTTTTCGCCAAAAATGGAAAGGGGTTAGCCTTACTTTTTTTTTTGGCAAAAAACTTTTGGTCTCAGATTCGATTCAAACGATCCTTATCCGACCAATTAAACCCTCAGGAACTCAGAAATCGCAGCGAAAAGAGCGTAGGACCAACAAGAGAGAAATGGCGAGCGAAAAAGCACCTGCTGAAAAATGTCGAAAATTCAGGTTCTGGTTTTTTGGCTGTAACTTTTGATGCGTTGATCGCAGCGTATTGGGACTGCGCCCAATCGATTTCTCTCGCAAAATTACGTCCGATCAGTGCAACAATTAATTGATTCCAGCACTTTTTAAAATCGCGAATATTTTCGCCAAAAATGGAAAGGGGTTAGCCTTACTTTTTTTTTCGGCAAAAAACTTTTGG
This sequence comes from Neodiprion pinetum, assembly GCF_021155775.2. Classification (NCBI taxonomy): domain Eukaryota; kingdom Metazoa; phylum Arthropoda; class Insecta; order Hymenoptera; family Diprionidae; genus Neodiprion; species Neodiprion pinetum. Next base: position 4,378,275 of record NC_060234.1, read on the forward strand.
TCTCAGATTCGATTTAAACGATCCTTATCCGACCAATTGGACCCTCAGGAACTCAGAAATCGCAGCGAAAAGAGCGTAGGACCAACAGGAGAGAAATGGCGAGCGAAAAAGCACCTGCTGAAAAATGTCGAAAATTCAGGTTCTGGTTTTTTGGCTGTAACTTTTGATGCGTTGATCGCAGCGTATTGGGACTGCGCCCAATCGATTTCTCTCGCAAAATTACGTCTGATCAGTGCTACAATTAATTGATTCCAGCACTTTTTAAAATCGCGGATATTTTCGCCAAAAATGGAAAGGGGTTAGCCTTACTTTTTTTTTTGGCAAAAAACTTTTGGTCTCAGATTCGATTCAAACGATCCTTATCCGACCAATTGAACCCTCAGGAACTCAGAAATCGCAGCAAAAATAGCGTAGGACCAACAGGAGAGAAATGGCGATCGAAAAAGCGGCTGCTGAAAAATGTCGAAAATTCAGGTTCTGGTTTTTTGGCTGTAACTTTTGATGCGTTGATCGCAGCGTATTGGGACTGCGCCCGATCGATTTCTCTCGCAAAATTACGTCTGATCAGTGCTACAATTAATTGATTCCAGCACTTTTCAAAATCGCGAATATTTTCGCCAAAAATGGAAAGGGGTTAGCCTTACTTTTTTTTTCGGCAAAAAACTTTTGGTCTCAGATTCGATTTAAACGATCCTTATCCGACCAATTGGACCCTCAGGAACTCAGAAATCGCAGCGAAAAGAGCGTAGGACCAACAGGAGAGAAATGGCGAGCGAAAAAGCACCTGCTGAAAAATGTCGAAAATTCAGGTTCTGGTTTTTTGGCTGTAACTTTTGATGCGTTGATCGCAGCGTATTGGGACTGCGCCCGATCGATTTCTCTCGCAAAATTACGTCTGATCAGTGCTACAATTAATTGATTCCAGCACTTTTCAAAATCGCGAATATTTTCGCCAAAAATGGAAAGGGGTTAGCCTTACTTTTTTTTTCGGCAAAAAACTTTTGGTCTCAGATTCGATTTAAACGATCCTTATCCGACCAATTGGACCCTCAGGAACTCAGAAATCGCAGCGAAAAGAGCGTAGGACCAACAGGAGAGAAATGGCGAGCGAAAAAGCACCTGCTGAAAAATGTCGAAAATTCAGGTTCTGGTTTTTTGGCTGTAACTTTTGATGCGTTGATCGCAGCGTATTGGGACTGCGCTCAATCGATTTCTCTCGCAAAATCACGTCCGATCAGTGCTACAATTAATTGATTCCAGCACTTTTCTAAATCCCGAAAATTTCCGCCAAAAATGGAAAGGGGTTAGCCTTACTTTTTTTTTTGGCAAAAAACTTTTGGTCACAGATTCGATTTGAACGATCCTTATCCGACCAATTGGACCCTCAGGAACTCAGAAATCGCAGCGAAAAGAGCGTAGGACCAACAGGAGAGAAATGGCGAGCGAAAAAGCACCTGCTGAAAAATGTCAAAAATTCAGGTTCTGGTTTTTTGGCTGTAACTTTTGATGCGTTGATCGCAGCGTATTGGGACTGCGCCCAATCGATTTCTCTCGCAAAATTACGTCCGGTCAGCGCTACAAATAATTGATTCCAGCACTTTTCAAAATCGCGAAAATTTTCGCCAAAAATGGAAAGGGGTTAGCCTTACTTTTTTTTTAGGCAAAAAACTTCTGGTCTCAGATTCGATTCAAACGATTCTTATCCGACCAATTGGACCCTTAGGAACTCAGAAATCGCAGCGAAAAGAGCGTAGGACCAACAGGAGAGAAATGGCGAGCGAAAAAGCACCTGCTGAAAAATGTCGAAAATTCAGGTTCTGGTTTTCTGGCTGTAACTTTTGATGCGTTGATCGCAGCGTATTGGGACCGCGCCCAATCGATTTCTCTCGCAAAATTACGTCCGATCAGTGCTACAATTAATAGATTCCAGCACTTTTCAAAATCGCGAAAATTTTCGCCAAAAATGGAAAGGGGTTAGCCTTACTTTTTTTTTTGGCAAAAAACTTTTGGTCTCAGATTCGATTCAAACGATCCTTATCCGACCAATTGGACCCTCAGGAACTCAGAAATCGCAGCGAAAAGAGCGTAGGACCAACAGGAGAGAAATGGCGAGCGAAAAAGCACCTGCTGAAAAATGTCGAAAATTCAGGTTCTGGTTTTTTGGCTGTAACTTTTGATGCGTTGATCGCAGCGTATTGGGACTGCGCCCAATCGATTTCTCTCGCAAAATTACGTCCGATCAGTGCTGCAATTAATTGATTCCAGCACTTTTCAAAATCGCGAAAATTTACGCCAAAAATGGAAAGGGGTTAGCCTTACTTTTTTTTTCGGCAAAAAACTTTTGGTCTCAGATTCGATTCAAACGATCCTTATCCGACCAATTGGACCCTCAGGAACTCAGAAATCGCAGCGAAAAGAGCGTAGGACCAACAGGAGAGAAATGGCGAGCGAAAAAGCACCTGCTGAAAAATGTCGAAAATTCAGGTTCTGGTTTTTTGGCTGTAACTTTTGATGCGTTGATCGCAGCGTATTGGGACTGCGCCCAATCGATTTCTCTCGCAAAATTACGTCCGATCAGTGCTGCAATTAATTGATTCCAGCACTTTTCGAAATCGCGAAAATTTTCGCCAAAAATGGAAAGGGGTTAGCCTTACTTTTTTTTTTGGCAAAAAACTTTTGGTCTCAGATTCGATTCAAACGATCCTTATCCGACCAATTGGACCCTCAGGAACTCAGAAATCGCAGCGAAAAAAGCGTAGGACCAACAGGAGAGAAATGGCGAGCGAAAAAGCACCTGCTGAAAAATGTCAAAAATTCAGGTTCTGGTTTTTTGGCTGTAACTTTTGATGCGTTGATCGCAGCGTATTGGGACTGCGCCCAATCGATTTCTCTCGCAAAATTACGTCCGGTCGGCGCTACAAATAATTGATTCCAGCACTTTTCAAAATCGCGAAAATTTTCGCCAAAAATGGAAAGGGGTTAGCCTTACTTTTTTTTTCGGCAAAAAACTTTTGGTCTCAGATTCGATTTAAACGATCCTTATCCGACCAATTGGACCCTCAGGAACTCAGAAATCGCAGCGAAAAGAGCGTAGGACCAACAGGAGAGAAATGGCGAGCGAAAAAGCACCTGCTGAAAAATGTCGAAAATTCAGGTTCTGGTTTTTTGGCTGTAACTTTTGATGCGTTGATCGCAGCGTATTGGGACTGCGCCCAATCGATTTCTCTCGCAAAATTACGTCCGATCAGTGCTGCAATTAATTGATTCCAGCACTTTTCGAAATCGCGAAAATTTTCGCCAAAAATGGAAAGGGGTTAGCCTTACTTTTTTTTTTGGCAAAAAACTTTTGGTCTCAGATTCGATTCAAACGATCCTTATCCGACCAATTGAACGCTCAGGAACTCAGAAATCGCAGCAGAAATAGCGTAGGACCAACAAGAGAGAAATGGCCAGCGAAAAAGCGGCTGCTGAAAAATGTCGAAAATTCAGGTTCTGGTTTTTTGGCTGTAACTTTTGATGCGTTTATCGCAGCGTATTGGGACTGCGCCCAATCGATTTCTCTCGCAAAATTACGTCTGATCAGTGCTACAATTAATTGATTCCAGCACTTTTTAGAATCGCGAATATTTTCGCCAAAAATGGAAAGGGGTTAGCCTTACTTTTTTTTTTGGCAAAAAACTTTTGGTCTCAGATTCGATTCAAACGATCCTTATCCGACCAATTGAACCCTCAGGAACTCAGAAATCGCAGCAAAAATAGCGTGGGACCAACAGGAGAGAAATGGCGATCGAAAAAGCGGCTGATGAAAAATGTCGAAAATTCAGGTTCTGGTTTTTTGACTGTAACTTTTGATGCGTTGATCGCAGCGTATTGGGACTGCGCCCAATCGATTTCTCTCGCAAAATTACGTCCGATCAGTGCTACAATTAATAGATTCCAGCACTTTTCAAAATCGCGAAAATTTTCGCCAAAAATGGAAAGGGGTTAGCCTTACTTTTTTTTTTGGCAAAAAACTTTTGGTCTCAGATTCGATTCAAACGATCATTATCCGACCAATTGAACCCTCAGGAACTCAGAAATCGCAGCAAAAATAGCGTAGGACCAACAGGAGAGAAATGGCGATCGAAAAAGCGGCTGCTGAAAAATGTCGAAAATTCAGGTTCTGGTTTTTTGGCTGTAACTTTTGATGCGTTGATCGCAGCGTATTGGGACTGCGCCCAATCGATTTCTCTCGCAAAATTACGTCCGATCAGTGCTGCAATTAATTGATTCCAGCACTTTTCGAAATCGCGAAAATTTTCGCCAAAAATGGAAAGGGGTTAGCCTTACTTTTTTTTTTGGCAAAAAACTTTTGGTCTCAGATTCGATTCAAACGATCCTTATCCGACCAATTGGACCCTCAGGAACTCAGAAATCGCAGCGAAAAAAGCGTAGGACCAACAGGAGAGAAATGGCGAGCGAAAAAGCACCTGCTGAAAAATGTCAAAAATTCAGGTTCTGGTTTTTTGGCTGTAACTTTTGATGCGTTGATCGCAGCGTATTGGGACTGCGCCCAATCGATTTCTCTCGCAAAATTACGTCCGGTCGGCGCTACAAATAATTGATTCCAGCACTTTTCAAAATCGCGAAAATTTTCGCCAAAAATGGAAAGGGGTTAGCCTTACTTTTTTTTTCGGCAAAAAACTTTTGGTCTCAGATTCGATTTAAACGATCCTTATCCGACCAATTGGACCCTCAGGAACTCAGAAATCGCAGCGAAAAGAGCGTAGGACCAACAGGAGAGAAATGGCGAGCGAAAAAGCACCTGCTGAAAAATGTCGAAAATTCAGGTTCTGGTTTTTTGGCTGTAACTTTTGATGCGTTGATCGCAGCGTATTGGGACTGCGCCCAATCGATTTCTCTCGCAAAATTACGTCCGATCAGTGCTGCAATTAATTGATTCCAGCACTTTTCGAAATCGCGAAAATTTTCGCCAAAAATGGAAAGGGGTTAGCCTTACTTTTTTTTTTGGCAAAAAACTTTTGGTCTCAGATTCGATTCAAACGATCCTTATCCGACCAATTGAACGCTCAGGAACTCAGAAATCGCAGCAGAAATAGCGTAGGACCAACAAGAGAGAAATGGCCAGCGAAAAAGCGGCTGCTGAAAAATGTCGAAAATTCAGGTTCTGGTTTTTTGGCTGTAACTTTTGATGCGTTTATCGCAGCGTATTGGGACTGCGCCCAATCGATTTCTCTCGCAAAATTACGTCTGATCAGTGCTACAATTAATTGATTCCAGCACTTTTTAGAATCGCGAATATTTTCGCCAAAAATGGAAAGGGGTTAGCCTTACTTTTTTTTTTGGCAAAAAACTTTTGGTCTCAGATTCGATTCAAACGATCCTTATCCGACCAATTGAACCCTCAGGAACTCAGAAATCGCAGCAAAAATAGCGTGGGACCAACAGGAGAGAAATGGCGATCGAAAAAGCGGCTGATGAAAAATGTCGAAAATTCAGGTTCTGGTTTTTTGACTGTAACTTTTGATGCGTTGATCGCAGCGTATTGGGACTGCGCCCAATCGATTTCTCTCGCAAAATTACGTCCGATCAGTGCTACAATTAATAGATTCCAGCACTTTTCAAAATCGCGAAAATTTTCGCCAAAAATGGAAAGGGGTTAGCCTTACTTTTTTTTTTGGCAAAAAACTTTTGGTCTCAGATTCGATTCAAACGATCATTATCCGACCAATTGAACCCTCAGGAACTCAGAAATCGCAGCAAAAATAGCGTAGGACCAACAGGAGAGAAATGGCGATCGAAAAAGCGGCTGCTGAAAAATGTCGAAAATTCAGGTTCTGGTTTTTTGGCTGTAACTTTTGATGCGTTGATCGCAGCGTATTGGGACTGCGCCCAATCGATTTCTCTCGCAAAATTACGTCTGATCAGTGCTACAATTAATTGATTCCAGCACTTTTCAAAATCGCGAATATTTTCGCCAAAAATGGAAAGGGGTTAGCCTTACTTTTTTTTTCGGCAAAAAACTTTTGGTCTCAGATTCGATTCAAACGATTCTTATCCGACCAATTCGACCCTCAGGAACTCAGAAATCGCAGCGAAAAGAGCGTAGGACCAACAGGAGAGAAATGGCGAGCGAAAAAGCACCTGCTGAAAAATGTCGAAAATTTAGGTTCTGGTTTTTTGGCTGTAACTTTTGATGCGTTGATCGCAGCGTATTGGGACTGCGCTCAATCGATTTCTCTCGCAAAATCTCGTCCGATCAGTGCTACAAGTAATTGATCCCAGCACTCTTTAAAATCGCGAATATTTTCGCCAAAAATGGAAAGGGGTTAGCCTTACTTTTTTTTTCGGAAAAAAACTTTTGGTCCCAGATTCGATTTAAACGATCCTTATCCGACCAATTGGACCCTCAGGAACTCAGAAATCGCAGCGAAAAGAGCGTAGGACCAACAGGAGAGAAATGGCGAGCGAAAAAGCACCTGCCGAAAAATGTCGAAAATTCAGGTTTTGGTTTTTTGGCTGTAACTTTTGATGCGTTGATCGCAGCGTATTGGGACTGCGCCCAATCGATTTCTCTCGCAAAATTACGTCCGATCAGTGCAACAATTAATTGATTCCAGCACTTTTTAAAATCGCGAATATTTTCGCCAAAAATGGAAAGGGGTTAGCCTTACTTTTTTTTTCGGCAAAAAACTTTTGGTCTCAGATTCGATTTAAACGATCCTTATCCGACCAATTGGACCCTCAGGAACTCAGAAATCGCAGCGAAAAGAGCGTAGGACCAACAGGAGAGAAATGGCGAGCGAAAAAGCACCTGCTGAAAAATGTCGAAAATTCAGGTTCTGGTTTTTTGGCTGTAACTTTTGATGCGTTGATCGCAGCGTATTGGGACTGCGCCCAATCGATTTCTCTCGCAAAATTACGTCTGATCAGTGCTACAATTAATTGATTCCAGCACTTTTTAAAATCGCGGATATTTTCGCCAAAAATGGAAAGGGGTTAGCCTTACTTTTTTTTTTGGCAAAAAACTTTTGGTCTCAGATTCGATTCAAACGATCCTTATCCGACCAATTGGACCCTCAGGAACTCAGAAATCGCAGCGAAAAGAGCGTAGGACCAACAGGAGAGAAATGGCGAGCGAAAAAGCACCTGCTGAAAAATGTCGAAAATTCAGGTTCTGGTTTTTTGGCTGTAACTTTTGATGCGTTGATTGCAGCGTATTGGGACTGCGCTCAATCGATTTCTCTCGCAAAATCACGTCCGATCAGTGCTACAATTAATTGATTCCAGCACTTTTCAAAATCCCGAAAATTTCCGCCAAAAATGGAAAGGGGTTAGCCTTACTTTTTTTTTTGGCAAAAAACTTTTGGTCACAGATTCGATTTGAACGATCCTTATCCGACCAATTGGACCCTCAGGAACTCAGAAATCGCAGCGAAAAGAGCGTAGGACCAACAGGAGAGAAATGGCGAGCGAAAAAGCACCTGCTGAAAAATGTCAAAAATTCAGGTTCTGGTTTTTTGGCTGTAACTTTTGATGCGTTGATCGCAGCGTATTGGGACTGCGCCCAATCGATTTCTCTCGCAAAATTACGTCCGGTCAGCGCTACAAATAATTGATTCCAGCACTTTTCAAAATCGCGAAAATTTTCGCCAAAAATGGAAAGGGGTTAGCCTTACTTTTTTTTTAGGCAAAAAACTTCTGGTCTCAGATTCGATTCAAACGATCCTTATCCGACCAATTGGACCCTTAGGAACTCAGAAATCGCAGCGAAAAGAGCGTAGGACCAACAGGAGAGAAATGGCGAGCGAAAAAGCACCTGCTGAAAAATGTCGAAAATTCAGGTTCTGGTTTTTTGGCTGTAACTTTTGATGCGTTGATCGCAGCGTATTGGGACCGCGCCCAATCGATTTCTCTCGCAAAATTACGTCCGATCAGTGCTACAATTAATAGATTCCAGCACTTTTCAAAATCGCGAAAATTTTCGCCAAAAATGGAAAGGGGTTAGCCTTACTTTTTTTTTTGGCAAAAAACTTTTGGTCTCAGATTCGATTCAAACGATCCTTATCCGACCAATTGGACCCTCAGGAACTCAGAAATCGCAGCGAAAAGAGCGTAGGACCAACAGGAGAGAAATGGCGAGCGAAAAAGCACCTGCTGAAAAATGTCGAAAATTCAGGTTCTGGTTTTTTGGCTGTAACTTTTGATGCGTTGATCGCAGCGTATTGGGACTGCGCCCAATCGATTTCTCTCGCAAAATTACGTCCGATCAGTGCTGCAATTAATTGATTCCAGCACTTTTCAAAATCGCGAAAATTTACGCCAAAAATGGAAAGGGGTTAGCCTTACTTTTTTTTTTGGCAAAAAACTTTTGGTCTCAGATTCGATTCAAACGATCCTTATCCGACCAATTGGACCCTCAGGAACTCAGAAATCGCAGCGAAAAAAGCGTAGGACCAACAGGAGAGAAATGGCGAGCGAAAAAGCACCTGCTGAAAAATGTCAAAAATTCAGGTTCTGGTTTTTTGGCTGTAACTTTTGATGCGTTGATCGCAGCGTATTGGGACTGCGCCCAATCGATTTCTCTCGCAAAATTACGTCCGGTCGGCGCTACAAATAATTGATTCCAGCACTTTTCAAAATCGCGAAAATTTTCGCCAAAAATGGAAAGGGGTTAGCCTTACTTTTTTTTTTGGCAAAAAACTTTTGGTCTCAGATTCGATTCAAACGATCCTTATCCGACCAATTAAACCCTCAGGAACTCAGAAATCGCAACGAAAAGAGCGTAGGACCAACAGGAGAGAAATGGCGATCGAAAAAGCGGCTGCTGAAAAATGTCGAAAATTCAGGTTCTGGTTTTCTGGCTGTAACTTTTGATGCGTTGATCGCAGCGTATTGGGACCGCGCCCAATCGATTTCTCTCGCAAAATTACGTCCGATCAGTGCTACAATTAATTGATTCCAGCACTTTTCAAAATCGCGAAAATTTTCGCCAAAAAGGGAAAGGGGTTAACCTTACTTTTTCTTCATTTTTTGGGCCGAAAATTTCAGGTTTCAGATTTGATTCGAATGACCCCCCCCTGACTAACTGGACTCCCAGGAACTCAGAAAACGCAGCGCAAATAGCGTGTCATCAACAACAGAAAATTTACTAACCATACCGTGTGTTTTCAACGTTCAACTGCAGTGCGCAAAATAATATATTTATTTTTTCCTCCGAAGATCTTGTCATTTTCATCTGACAAATCACAAAGCGGCCTGCTCTTTTCCTCTCGACTTACATAGCCGAAAAGATCCTCGCGTTTGCATCTTTTTGCCCGATACGTTGAGGAGTAATTGGACTTCCAGGAATGTAAAAAAGATATGCAGATTAACAGCTGAGAAAATACTTTGAAACTCATCTGTTTCTTGGCTATCAGATCGGATCCACCGATACATTACTCTCATTGACTCTAGACTGCGTGCATCTAATCTTCCCCGCAAAATCACATCGATTCCATGCATCAAGCAAAGACTTTGGCTATCATTCAATCACGAACAAAATCCGGCCATCAAGAAGCAAAGAAGTTAGCCTTACATTGTTTGCAATTTCTGGACTGAAAATCTTCAACCTTCTAGTCGACTTCGTTCAGATCAATCCGACGCTTGTGAATGCAAAACGGATAACTGGAACTTCGTCGAGTCACTATCTGAGAAAATGCGAAGGAAATTTCAGGCATTTTTTTTTCTCTTACCCTCACTTGAAGGACTCATAAAAGAGCAGTAATCTTGTATTTTCTTCAGCTTCTTTTTCTCCAATGATTGCATCCATAAATCTGGTGTCATAATATTGATAAGATTTATCAAGGGAGACTTTGTCCATGGAGTGCCATATTTCAGGTGTTTACATTTCATTTTTTTTAAAGGAAATGAGTAAAGCTTTTTGAGTGCGGTTTTTTTTGTTGCTTTTATTCATGATATACAACACGTTAAAAAAATTTTTTTTGAAAAAATAAACCAAAATGGTGGCCCTTGCAGCTCCGTGAAAACACGTCCTCAAAACGCTGGAGGTAAACGGCTGACATCACTGCCCCATCTTTGTTGATCTGAAACACAGATTCCAAGCATATTATCAATGTGTGACCCTCTGGTCATGGAATGACGGATGCGTTTTTCGTTTAGTACAAATTTCGGAAAATGGCGGCAATTAAAAAACAAATCGAATTTTCGCGTTATTTTTCGCATAAAAGGATAAATAATAAATGCAAAAATGTATCTACCGAAAAAACGATCCGTCATTCCGTGAAGACATATTTTCTGAGTATGCTCTTCAAATTTCAGGTCGATATGTTATTTACAGCGGTCAGGAGAATGTCAGCGATTTTTAAAAACGTGTTTGCGAGAAAAACGCATTCAAAGTTTTGTAATGTGTTCACACAAATGTGTTTATAATTACCGGTAATCGGCAATGCCTGGTCCATAGAGGCATCCCTCCTCTTCTTCTAGCTGCTCATGTTGAGCCGCTAACATCTCCCGCTGCTCAATCCGGGCCTTTTTTGCTGCGTTGGTCACCTGCCTCTGCTGAGACGGTCAGAGCGCGCTGATCGTGTCGACTTCAAACGCGTTTAAAATATCGTAAACGTTCGAAATCCGGGAAACGCTTCGACAGATTTATTTCCACTTACATGTAGATTAAGAATACGTAATAAAAAAAAAATCGATTTTTTGAAAATTTCAAGGACAAAGCCTCCCTTAATCGAGACCTCAAATGCCTCAATGTTAATTTCTTATTTGGTCACATTTGACTAGCATCTGACAGATAAGAACAGCAGTACAAAGTGCTGCAATCTAGTTATCGATAAAACGATCGACTGGGCCACTCGTCTCTACGAGTACGTACAGGTTTGCTTCACTAGTTTTTTGCCGATTTATACAGTGAATCGATTCTGACCATAGTGTTGTTAGCATTATATAATAAAGATGCAACACGAAATCACATTGTTCGACGATGAAGTAGCAAATCTCGTTAAGAAACACCTAACCAGACCGGATCATCAAGGTTACATAAAACTGGATGGAATTACTTTACCGGGGCAATTCAGAAAATTCGTCAATACCATAGACAACTTTGAAGTTCGCGATGACGATATTTGGGTCTGCAGCTTTCCACGGACGGGTGAGGACGCAAAATCTATCAACTAGCCGGGATGGTTGTCATTTCTTTAAAATTGTTGCAACGACATTGCTTTAGCTTGGCGGTACTTGATTAAGAGCTATCTACACTGAGATAACTATATCGAAGTGTAACGCCTACGACTATGTGACAGCACTCGATCAGTGCCGTGTGTGTTCTTTCAGGTACTACTTGGACGCAGGAAATGGTTTGGTGCATAGCTAACGACTCGAACTTTGAGAGAGCCAAAGTTCTTCTCAATGACAGATTTCCATACTTGGAGTAAGTTGGAAACAATGAAAAATCATCAATTTGATAATTAGAACTGACCCGTTTCGCCGATTCTAAGCTCTTCTCTTGAATTTAATTTTGATTTTGAGTCAGTTCGATACACTGAGAGAAATTTTTAGTTCCGGTTACCGCTCAGTCCTTAACTATTTTCATTTTTTACCACAATCGAAAAATGTAATCCTAGGTAGAAAATGAAAATTAGTTTTCTAGCCGTTACCAGAAAGTTTACTATCCGTTACTATTCTTTCTCATTACAATCACTGTTACTATATTTTCTTGTAACCGTTGCGAAAATTTAATGCTTGTGCAACAATAAGTGACGTTGAAGCCTTGTTTAACTAAAAAAGTAGAGTAAACCGAAGAAACTGATTTTGCGTTGCGATTACCAACAAGGATCGACGATAGCGCAAAATGGTTACGCGTACCTCGTTTTTCGTAATACCAACAATATTGAAACAGTTTTTTTAACGATACCAGTTTTACTGAAATGTTCTAGTCACTATAACAAATGAAATTTTTCTCAGTGTACATTCAGCACAGCTAAATCAATAACATCAATCTATAACATTCGGTCTCACTGCAACACATAAAAATAAATTTGTTTCCTCTCTCCAAACAGGATATCTGCTGTGATTGGCGCTCCGAATCCATTGGATCATGGTCCAATCTCTGACATTAAGGTGCCAGAACACGTGATCGACAGTATCGGATATTGTCAAAAATTGCCCAGTCCCAGATTCATAAAGACACACCTTCCGTTCAGTTTACTTCCTCGGCAGCTTAAGAGAGGAGAAAAAAATGCCAAGATTGTATACGTTTCCCGAAATCCCAAGGACACGTGCATTTCTTATTTTCATCACGCCAAAGTATCCGAAGGGTTTAAAGGGAGCTTCGAGGATTGGTGTGATCTCTTTATTAAAGACGCAGGTTTGCAAATAATTACTTCCCACGTTTCTTCAAATCGGATAACTTTTAATTTCAAACTCGATTTTAGTTATGTACGCACCTTTCTGGAAACACGTGCTTGGTTTCTGGAAGCAGAGAATCAACGACAACTTCCTATTCCTGAAGTATGAGGACATGAAAAGGGTGAATTCACTGTTTTTGTGAGCCTTATCTTACCGTGGACAAGAACCAATTATGCCTTTAATACTATCCATGCCTTCCACGTCCAGCTTGCATCGCATAGTATGAGTAATTCTCAATGTCTCTTTTACCCAGGACTTGCCGTCGGTAATAAAAAGAACTGCAAAATTTCTCGGTAAGAACTTGACCACCGATCAGGAGTCGGTTTTGATCCAGCACCTGAGTTTCGATAGCATGAAAGTGAACCCAGCTGTGAACAACGAGGAAGTCACAGCCGTTATGCAGAAGTTAAATCCGTCCGAAAAAAAAGGAGAGTTCATAAGGCGCGGAACGACCGAACAGTGGAAAACCGAAATGACACCTGAAATCGTTCAGCAGTTTGACGATTGGACTCGGGAAAATTTGAGGGGTACTTATTACTCCACTTCTGAATAACAGGTCTCAGCTTGTTTATTGGATGATGCGATAAAGGATATTGAATAATATAAGACAAGGGATGTCAATTCCTCGGCACAAGCGATAGCTTAAAAGAGAAGACAACAAGAAACATGTATGTATAATATATGTATGTAAAATTTTCTTTCTTGAAAAAAAAAAAAAAGAAAAAAGAAAAGAAAATTCTTTCAGTTTATAGTAAGTATCTTTGTCAAATTATTTTATCGTTAACCAAATTTGTACCAATATCAAAATAGCTATAAAAAATTTAACATTTATTACTGTGAATAATAAACTTATTTATAGAAAACAGTGTCAAGTTAATTGTCATTGCAAATGTTAGCTGGAAAAATCACAATGGAGTTCATGAAAACTTTATACTCTATTGACAATCGTGTCCAAATAAACTCGAGCGTTAATCAAGTTAACGAGTTCAGCACTATTCTGCAACCTCACTCATAACTATTCACAGTTGTTTCCAAGGATGTCATCCACGTATTCTGAGAAGCCTGAAAGACCCTGTGTGTTTGTCGATGAACGGTTAATCTGTAGTTGGACCATTTTTGTTGCGATAATGGAATTCCGAGATGCCCCTTCCGTCGACGGTGCCGTTGACGCGATAACGAACGAATCGTTCGACCATCCTTGCCTCCCAGTTTTTACCGACAAAGTGTATCGATTCGTACTCAACGTTCACTTGAACGCTGTACACCTTTTCACCTGCAATTTTGCAACATACCAATGTTGTATATCGACTGTTCCAAGTTTGCAGTATTCGGCACTAACCCGCTTTAAAGGTGAATGCATGATCCTTCGGCGCAGTTCCGTTCTCGCCGTGCTGATATAACTTCAGGTCACACCATTCCAACGGGTGCAGAGATCCGTCAGGTTCGTATACGTAACCAGCCTCCAACCTTCGGGGAATAACCGTTGAAAATCATTAAACATCGTTAAATTCTAGCCGGGGATGTACTGTTCACTTTAAAAATTACTCACGTGGAACAGGTGCAGGGTTGGCAAATCACGCCGATCGATGCCATGGTCCCATCTTCCAGAAAGAGCATGTGAAATATGTACCGATGCATCAGGGTCCAATCTCTCTTGAATCCTACGGAAAATTAATCGATTCGGATCGAAATTAATGTGGATCAATTAAATAAGATCCCCGATTAATTGCAGGAGAAAACAAAGATGGATTATGAACACTTTACCGTAACTATGATCCCTGAAGGCTTGACCTTCGAATTCGTACACCTTTCCTTCAATATTGATATTAGCTTTCAAACTTCCCATCTGCTCATAGTGCGTCTGGTGTGCTCTGGAAAAATTAATATCAGTAAGAAAATTGTATTATAGATTGTATCGTGCCTTAATTTTGTTACTGGTCTACTAGTTCACCGGTTAGGATTCGTTATTTGAAGTTTTAACAGACTCACGCCTTGAGGCTGTCGAAGTATTCCTTACTCCAGTCTTCACGCGCAATCGCCCTGCATGTTGGAGCTATCGCCAAATCAGTATCGAAATCAAAAAACGGAAGATCACTGCGCCAGTCAGCTTGAATTTCTACGTTGCTGGATTTGCCCGGTTCATTTTGGAACCTAAAATTTCATAAATGATTTTTTTTTTTAATACAGGTTAATCTAAAACTTAGGTTCGTTTACTAACTAAAATGTTTTTTTTTTTTTTGAATTTTAAAAAGGAATTTGATTCACGTGATTCGAAATGTAAAGCTGAGATATAATAATTACAAGATATTATTGGTCGGCACAAAAATGCAATTACCACATGGAACCGATGTACTCGATACGCCAATGTTTCATCGGTACGATTGGGGTAAAACGAATACCCTCGGCGCCGAATTCATTTGGCTTTGCACCGTGCAGTTGAGTACTGGGAATTCTTTTACTACAGAGAAGACCCTTTCCTGGAACCTGAAATAAAAGTTTCAGAAACTAAGGATGACAGAAAGATTACAAAACCAACACTATGGCCGAAAATTAAATTTATACATTGAAAAGCTGATGCTTGTCCGTAGAAATTTTATTTCCTTACACGGACTATTACTATTTTTTATTCTCTACAGCAATGGAAAATATGATGTACTTGAGAAAAATATTTTACATCAGTTACAAAACCACACATATACTACTCACCACAAGGTAAAATAATCCATTGACAATGCCATCGTGTCGACGCTCTGAGCCCCCAACTAAGTAATATCCCTCTTTGTTTGTTGCCATAAAGAAGACCGCGTCAAATGCCTAAGGATACGAACAAATAATCCTTTGACTGTCTTAATTGTTGCAATTAATTATTTTTATAGTATTAGTTGTGGAAACAGAAGGCAGCTGTTCGTATACCTCTGTATGTGAGGACAGTTGTTGAGCCTTGTCCATTTCTTCTGGGGTTGAACGTGATTTCATGCCATAACCGCTTTGCCGGAGTCTTGAGCCAAGTTTTCCGAACACCTGCGATTTAATTGGTAATAAATATAGTTAAAAATCAGAAAATCTCATGATTCACTGACTATACATGTATCGAAGTAAAGATAAAAGTAAAGGAAAATTGAATCAAATTGAATGTCAGGGTGGCAACAATTTTGCTCAAATAAAATTACCTGATCTTTCCTTGACTTTTCCCAACAAAAAAAGAAATTTTCTGACCATTTCCGGGCTTACCGGGTTTTCCGGTCTGTCGCCACCCTGAATGAGTGGTATGTATATATATTATAATACAATACTTTAACTACCGATAGCATCGACGGTACGTTAACTTACCCTCCGAGAATTTAAAATGCACCAAAACGCAAGGTACTTGAGATAATACCATTTTCCGGGTTGCTTGTACACTCCAAAAATCGGTTCAACATTTTCTAGTTTGAGATATTTGAATACCGCGAACAGCAGAGCTGCTAGTAAAAGCGAACAAAGTACCATCGTTGGACGGACTAAGCGGGACTGAAAGAGACGCTACTAACTAAGCGTTATCTTCGGGTATGTATAATTAATACCGCTTATCTCATACTTCTGGCAGCACTTGAGCAGAAATGAGATACAATTCAGCCGATAACGGACTGATATTACATTTGGATAATTCGTATATTCTATTGACTGTATTTCACGTGCGAGGTATGATAAACACGTGTTCAATAGATGTGTATTCGTTTTTCGGCGTTAGAGAATCTCATAAGATTACACATTATCGTGATTAGATTCAGAGAAGAAATATGCCTAACTGAAAATGAAGTTTCATTTTAATATTCCAATGGTGCGTTATAAAACAGTTATTAGTGAAGCATAGGTATTATTTACACCAATATTGAGCAATTGAATCAGATTTTTCCATTTCTCAAAATTTATTATTGAAATTTACGCGCCAAGCGCAAACTTCAGACACCCAATGATTCACACACCCGAGTGAATTTCGCAAGCTGAACTTTCATATTTTAGGACACGGACGAAGGTAGAACCGTGCTTGAGCTGTTCTTGCCTTTATTTTATTTCACATGAAATAACGTTTGGTAGCTGGAGATTCTTGGAAATAAACGTACATCCGAAATAAAATCGCAAGTGTGTCGAAGGCGGCCATCTTGCGATGGCATATAATTTAAGAAATTAATCCATCGAATCCACAACTTTTGTTTACCGGTGCATGTCAGATGAGACGCAATGTGTTTAGAAGATATGACAAAAAAGGGTGCGTGAAGTATTTGACAAAATGCATATTACTTGAATACAATTACATATGTAACCGTTGTTAATGTTGTATTAATTATATGATTGTATACGCGGTACAACAAACAGTCAAAATAAAATAAGTATACGTCATTGTGAATGAATGATTCCTGAATTTTCATCAGTAAGCAATTCGTATCAATACACACAATTTATTGTTATAATCCTATGCTCACATACACTTCAATGGTCTTAAACACTAAGCATCTATACCTAAGAAAATCACCATCGTTATCTATAAATTATGATTGCATGGTGCAAAAACTTATTTAACACTAGTAGATCGTAATTACAACGAACTTTAAACGTTTCTTAACATTGAAATGTCAGTTTATCCGTCCATTCGCTTTCTACTTATACATAGTTTTGTTTCTATAAATATGAAATACGACCATTGCGGTAGACTAAAATTTACGTTTCTATGCGGGGGAAAGAAATAATTTAACGAATTTATCAAAAAATTATTATATTTTCACATCTTACTTATCATTTACTGCAATTCCGTTCATCTTGTAACGATTCGTGGTGATGCGGACTGTTATGATACTCTATTGGAGATAATTTAACAGCTTTTTTGTAGCTAAGTAGATGAATAATTAATAATTCGCAATTGAAATGTAATTACTCGCGTAACGGTAACTTTCTATTTTATTCGTAATGGTCAATATCATAACTGCCCGCTAAATTTATCTGATAATAACATGCAGCAGTTTAATATCTACGACGCGCCAAGTTTTTTATTTGTTCGTTAACGTATGAAAATCAAGATGTGGTTTTCACTGAATCTGTCCGATTCGGTTTTTATAACGGTGGTGAAATCGATTTTCATAAATAAACATCAAATAACCTAATAATTGCTTTTTTTTCTTTCAAAAATTTACAATGAAACTAGTTCTTTTTTCCTCGCTTCAAATTTCAAGCGTCGATATGCTCTAGATTAAAAAATCGTTTTTTATTGTGAAAAAAAAAACGAGAAAAAAAACAATAGTTCAAACATAAATAAATTTTCTCGAGTTCTGACACACTGTTGTTACAAAATTTCTTCTTTTTCAAATTGTAGAAAATCTACAATTTTACTCCAGCAATTTGAAAATCATATCTGGTATATAAATTACGTAAATATAAATCAGTCATCAGACCCCGCAGACCGCTTCGCCTTTCTCTGTCTCGGACTCTGTTTTGGAGTTCTTGGAGATTTACCTGATACAAAAAATTATCGAATGAGCATGAGATAACATTAGAAATTCAACAAAGCAGTCAACCTTAATACTCAATTAAAAAGTTAATATTTTTCAATAATCCCCGAAAATCAAGTGAGCATCTGATTTTCAGTATTTTAAATACTTACTTAGCCTGTTGAGAGTGTCTTTTGGTAGCCAGTCATAGTCAACGTTGTTGGGGTTAGATGTGCCCATTTCAACAGGTGCTTTACGACCGGAAGAGAATCGCGATTTACGTCCAAAGGAAGACAATAACTGTTGGCCGCCAACGAGTGTCAATATGACACAAGCTGCCAGGAAGACATAGAGGAACATAGTTTCACCGTCAAGTCCTTCATCCAATTCGATAATTTGTATCGTTTCATTGTAGACTGCATCAGTGAAGCCTATTCCGTTCTGGAAATTGAAAGAATCACTTTTAGCCATCAAAATACAATAAAAACAAAAAGTGTAGTCAAGTTTTGACTTCTTGTTTATCAAACTAGTTGTATCCGTTATATACTTACAGCATCTCTGTAATTGAGATTAATGTTGAGCCCAAACGGTCTGCCAGCAAATACTTCAGACGGTATGAAAGAGTAAGCTACAGTAGCTTCATGGTTTGGCTTTACTACTTTGTTATATGTAATTGTGGAAAAATTTTGGATGTAGAAGTTAAAGTCCATTGGATAACGGAAAGATGCATCGACAGTGTCTATGGTGAAATCAACTTCACCCTTGTTTGTGAAACCAACAAGGAATTCAACCAAAACACCGGCTGGTAGTTCTGGAATATGGAAAAAGCAGAACAAACATTACAGTAAGAATAATCATAATAATAATAATAATAGTAAAAATAATAATAATAATAGTACTAATAATCACGATTGAGTGGAAAATTTTATAGGAAACTTTTTGACATCTGTACCAAACAGTTTTACTTATTGTACAAATCGTCGAACAATGTATTCTCGATCAACTTACCCATCGACGCAGCAGAAGAGACAACTGGTTTTGTGAAAAGGATTACAGTTTCAGCATCAGCTGATGCCTTTGTTGTTTCTCCCTCCATCTCATCATCAGTAATAACGGTTCCATCGTCCGCTTCAATGTCAATCGCGTCGCCATCGATCTCATCTTCCTCACCATTCACAAATAACAGTACTGAAATGTTTGAGATTTTGAAATTCATATCCATCAATGTTCCCAAATTTTACTGAATTTGGTAGCTCTGTGCTTAAAAATTTTTTAATGCCTTATAACTTTTTTTTTTTTAATTAAGAATTAGGATGAAAAAATAAAATAACTCTGACGGCAAATTGTAATCAATTTCTAACAATAAATGTGGCATTCTTTTGTCAAGAATGTTTAAAATTTGAATAAGAAAATTGAGAAATGGTTAGTAGGTCACAAGGTGGGTCACTGAGGATGGCATCAGCATTTTTATTTGCAAGACTGATTAGTTGATAACTTTAGACACACGTTACAGTTCAAAATGATAGTGGTAGAGTTATAGGTTGACTTTTGTCATAGCGAAACTGAATATTGCATAAACGTTGTAACATATGGATTTGAAGTGATTAGCTGCATTCGTTGATAAGCAAAAGCATTTGACATGTTAAAATTGAAAAGAAAATTTTTCGAGTTGCAACTGGACGGTTCGAAGACCAGGAACCTCAAATTCTATATTGGTATGAAAATTGGCAACTGGTTATGTGATGAAATGTGGCAAATTCAACGGTGAACAGAAAACTGCTCCGTATTGCGGGGAGAAATAATATACGACTAATTGAAACTTTAGGGAGCTCCAAGTTGACTGATGGTTATCAATTTACATACGGTTGACTTTCGGACGTGATTAAAAATGTTTCGTTCATGCAAACGAGAAAGGAAATACGAAATATGGGAGTGTGAAGTAAATTAGTGAAAGCAAAAACTGAGAAGTTGGACAAGAGAGAAGTATAATTATTACCGTTATTAACTGTGAGAAGTGTGGCTGGAAATGCCAACAGTATCAATAAAAAGAAATTTTTCATTTTGAATGTATTTTATTAGATTTTTTCACCCTCGACACGTAATTCGAATAGACACAATTTCGAGATATAACTACTCTCCGGTGTTCCGGAATGGTAACTGAATACAATCTCACGTTCCGGTACCGCGTCCCCACAACAAAATCAGCTACGTGGAAGGTCAACACTTCATTCGGGAACCGACAACGTGGAACAGAATCTGTCACGCGGCATCACGACTCAAATATTAACTTGGTGGGGCTACTCGAACTTTTCCGATGACGCGTCTAGGTGGCGCTGAAACATCGAACGGATCGCTAATCTTGGGATACTTCGAACCGCACGATTTGATTGAAAAATTGGGCTCTGTGCACTTATACCAAGTTAATATTTTCCTTTAAGATCGTAGGAAATATATTTCTACGTAACAGATCATCCGTCAAACGTCATGACAAAATAAGAAATGAAAATGCTGCCGCATTCGAAAAAGATCGATAAACAAATCGACTGAACTCTGCCGGTAACAAAGTACTTTGAAAACTAATTCATGCACAGGAATGAAAACAAGAACATAACTATTAGGAAACGGAGCATCGGATGCAATGGAAAAAAAGAAGGAAAAAGCCAGTACTTCTTGGAAAAAGCAATATCGTTCTAGGTATTTTTATACCCTACGGTTAAAAATGTCGACGACGCTAGCGCCGTTACCGCACCTCCGGGTCAGCGGTCTGTTTAAGAAGCTTTTCCTAACCAGTTGCACAGGCCTTCTTTCGCCGTGTGTGTTCACCGTGCAGAGTGGGTCACACGGACAGCTCGTGCCGAGGTTATCGGCGGTGGTGTGAAACCGAATGATTTGGTTTGGATTTTGAGATGGAAAATTAAAGCTAGATTATTATTCATATAGAAAATATGTGTGTTTTGTGACAGTATATTAACGTACGGCTGAATAAAGCTATAGAAAAGTATTTTATAATCATGTGTGATCATGTCTGGGAGCCTCTAGCCGAGGTTTACATCGCTGAGCAAAATCAGTTTTCTGACCCTGATGCTTACATCTATTGTTTGTGCAGCCGAGTCTTCATAAAGTAAATAAATAAAAATCAGCCAATATCTATTAACGACAATGTGACGAGTCCGGATTATAGCATCTAGATTATATTATTTTCATTTTTCTCTACTGATCTGTACGTGCTATGTGCATTATAGAAAAAAAAAACGAGTATATATTCTCTCACCATTATTGATTGGCACATTGACAGCTGACCTAACCTAACCTCACCCCTGAACCTAACTCCCCTAAATTAGCCTAACCTCACCTTACCTTACCTCATGTTACTTTTCATTGCAATCATTAAATTGAGCATGACTTGTATTGTTAATTTTTTGAGAAGGAATCCGGAGCATTTTACGGTATTCACCACGGAAGATGCTAGCGAAGATGAAGATGTCGAGGGGGATCGTGTTGGCGAAATGTTGGACAACCAGAAACGAAACTTGGCCGATAGTCAATCGATAGGCAAACATGACGTAAGCATACAATATTATCTTTCGTATCTCATATCACATTGTTGAGTCGTAATTGACTTTTACGATCCATATCTTTTGTTCGTAATGACGTTTCTTATTGCACCGTTATCAGCAAGTAACTTTCGTCACTTCCAGTCAGCTTTCGCTTCATAAAAGTTACATGAATGACTGGTTTTGTTACGATCGTAAGTCTGCTCTGAGCAGATCTACAGTTTCGTTCCAGTTATGTATAATGTAATTCTTATACTGATCCTTCAATGATATTAATGGGATTATTCTGCACATGAAAAAGGTGTGACAGTATTTTTTTAAACACAAGTCCTAAAATCGTTCACATAATATTAAACAACTGTAATGTAAGAGATTTTGGTAACAAGACCAGCTTTGTTTTTATAAAATTTTGAAGATAAATACGACGAATACCTTGTATAAGAATCATGGGTGAGGAAATAAATTTAGCAGCTTTACTATATGTGATTACCATAGAACGTAAAGGATATTCAGAACAATCTGACCAATTTTAGAATTGTTATTTTGATTAAAACCATTGATGTTGGCCTGATAAATTTCTACTCAGCCAATGATCATGTTTGACATTGATATATTTTATATCTTTGAAGTAGGTATAAAAAAAAAAAATTTTTTTTACATTCCCCTAGAAGAAATACAATCAATTTTGAGTTTTGTTATTCTGTAATTGATCAAGAATTTCTTGAAAAAACTACTGAAGTTCTATATATTCAATCAGGATGAGAAATGATTACGTAATCATAAAATCTCCAAATTTCAATAAATAATCTATAGTCAAGGAAATATGTTATTCGCAACACGCAAACACCAACTTGGAATCATGACCAGAGTAAAAAATATAAATAATTTTTTGTTAAATAGGAAGAACCGTTGAGTTGTTATTGCAGTGCTTCGCACACGGACAATAATTACTCAACAGACGAACATGATTCTGTCCGCGACTCGTCTCACCGACCACCGGCATCGTCTTTCCCCCAGAAGTTTGGCTTGCATCAGTCTGATTCGGGCGCGGATTTATCGGAATATCACGATTATCACGAAGCTAAAAGTATTCAAAACCTATTCGCAAATTATGGTAAAACCTTCAGCAGCGGAGATGCGGACGACGTCAAAGAGGATGAGAATGCATACGAGAGAATGGAGCGCAAGAGTAGAATCTTCAGAATGTACAGGGAAAGTGATGATGAAAACATGAGTTTGGGGGCTTTGCAATCTGATATGCACAATGGGTGCCAAGTTTCATCATCAAATACCAATCTCTACTGCCATTCAGAGATGAGGGATAGCCAATCGTTAAAAATGGAGGATGGGTCCGATCTCGATAAATGTCAGACCGCCAGACTGAGCAATGATTGTCCAATATCAAAAACGGATGTTAGCTCCGATCCACAAAGCAAGTGTTCCAAAATAATCAATTCATGCAGTCAAGCGGCTGCCTTAACTGTGATAAAACGTGATAGCTCAAATTATAGAAGCGAAGTAGAGGCATTGTGGGGAAGATTCTGGGCGGAAAATGGGGAGCAGATAATTTGGGCATCTTGGATAGAGAAATATGCTGATTACATAAATCCGGATTACATGCAGCAAAACCAGCTGCCGATAAAGGGCAATTGCGCCAATGGACAGAAGCAAAAAACCGCCTCAGAAGCCTTCCCAGAGCAAAATACGTGTTTTCCAAATCAGGCTCACAAAAATTGTGAAATAAACCGTTCCAACTTTGAAGGAATATTCAGTAAAACCATAAACGACCCAAGCATAATGGATGTCAAATGTGTAGCAGATGATAGCACCAATTTTCCATTTCAAGATACAAACAAAATAAGCATAAACCACAACGAAGCCGATGAGAACAGAAAGAAACTGATAAACCGCGAGTTATCTCCTGACATAGAAGAAGGCTGGAATCCTCTGAGTCCGTTCAGCATGGAGGAAAGTTACAACCAACCGTCTAACATGGAAGACGAACGACTGATAACGACGTCTCGATGCAGTTCCATCAGCGAATCAATCGCCAACACAAATGCAACGACGGACTCGATGACCGACGTGACTAAAATGACCATAACCAGCTCCAGCTGTGATTCAAATTCCATTCAATCTTCCAGCTTGTTCAGTTCAACTACCAGCTCGATAGAAAGTAACATCACAAGCGGTAGCTCAGAAATTGAAAACGAGCCCGGAATGGAAGATGCCGACAGGTATTGGCAGCAGTTGTGGAAGGAGCATTTTCAGGAACAGTACTGGCAGCAGTGCAAACTGTTCGTCGAAAGGTACGACCAGCAATTGGCGTTGCACATCGAGATCAATGTTCACCCGGAGGGAAATGATCGATCAGTAGACACAACCAATGTCGATAAACGTTACGCGAATACCAGCGAAATCGAAGATTTGGGAAACGAAAGAGAAGAGAAGCAGAACTGTGACGCGCAAAGACAGGAGGAATTCATTCAGGCCAAAGAATCAAAGGATATTAATGAGAAGTTGTATCCAAATGCGATAGAGAATAAAGTAAATTCCAGAAAGAAGAAAATGATCATGGAATCCGTTGGAACGCTTATGCAAAATTTAACCATGCATTGCGATGAGACTCAACCTGCCAATGATGGCGACGCACAGGATAATTCTACAACCAAAGGCAGTGATCACAGTCAGAGCACACTGGTCAATAGTGATGTTTCTTCAACTACGCTTCAGAGTACGCCACCTGCCGACATTCTGAGAGGTTTGTCAAGCGCGAGCGATGGAGACCGGCCAAATGACGAAAAACCAACGACGTTAAAAAGATGGTGCGTCCAAATATCATCAACAAGTAGATAATTATGTGGAAGAGGTGAAGCAAGAACGATTTTTTTCATTTTAGCATTCTCTGCTAATGTTTCAGTCACGAAGCCGATAACGACGAATACAGCGAGGGCTTAGAGACGGTTAAAAAAGCCTTCTCCCTGATGGGCTACACGTTCAATAACGATCAACGACAGACAAAATTACAGGGTGAAGTTGTGTACAGGAAGCGCAACATTAGATTACAGAACAGACAGCTCAAAATTAAATTCAATAGATCTAGGCCAGTCAACAAGCACACATATTTTGATGACAATGGGGAGGAGGTTACAAATACTTTGGACAAGGTAAGTTCATTCTTTGCAAAGCAATTGGCACGTGCTGAATGATTTTCTTATTCTTTTTTTTCATTTTGTATTATTACAAACAGCTGATTCTCAATGATATTTCGCAGACATCGCAAAATTTGGCATACCTTCCAACAAAGACCACCGCAGAACCGGTCTTGAAGACAAATGACAGAGGGTCTTACACAACGCTGTTTACCTCAAGTTCGGACGAAGAGTGCGATCAAAAGTTTGCATCGAAATTGCCTGTTAAACGTCTCCTGTTCAATAAACCAAGCACAAGCTCTATTGATTCAAAAATCGATATAGACGACCAAATTGTAGGCACACTCGACCAAAACACCACGGAAAGTTGTGAGAAAATTTTGCCCAATAGTGAAACAGTCGAATATGCGGAACTTGTCAAGGAATATGATGTCAATAATTTGGCGAATGCTGGTGAAATTCAACAATCAAATCACGAGGGCTATGATTCAATCAAAGAGACTGATAATGTTGAAGATGCTGCACCAACTAAAGATTACAACGAAGATAAAAATCTGAGTAAGAATGTTTCCATGGATGTGGACGCCAAATTTCAGGACGATGTTTTTGAGGAGAAATTTACCGACGACGATATTGCTAAAAGGATACAAAAAAAGAAAAAACGAAAGCAGAACAAACGTAACATTTGTCTTCCTCCCGAAGTTGCCGGTGACAGAACATTGATGAAGTATTGGGTTAAACGATATCGTTTGTTCACCAAATTTGATCAGGGTATCAAACTGGATAGTGGTGAGTAATTTTCTGAAGCAAAAAACTGCGGTTGTATTAGCAATTAATTTGAACATTTCCGTTTGTTGCAGAAAGCTGGTTTTCCGTCACGCCGGAAAAAATCGCTCAACATATAGCCGAAAGATGCAGGTGTGACACGATCATAGATGCTTTCTGCGGAGCAGGAGGAAATGCAATCCAATTTGCCTTAACTTGTGAAAGAGGTACGGAGACACTCGGTGTTCGATACTTTTATCAAAATTAACAACTGCCGATATGGGATATGCAAAGCTGATTTTAAGTATATTTCAGTAATCGCGATAGACATCGATCCAGTGAAGATACAGCTTGCTCGTCACAACGCGATAATTTACGGCGTCGAGAAAAGAATAGAGTTTATCGTTGGTGATTATTTGCAACTTGCTCCAAAGCTGTTTGCCGACGTTGTGTTTCTTAGTCCTCCATGGGGAGGTCCGAAATATTTAATGGATGAAACATTCGACATTGAAAAAATATTGGCACCACTTGGCGGAACGGCATTGTACAATACATCAAAAAGCATAACTGAGCATGTAGCTTACTTTTTGCCTAAGAATGTTGACACCATGCAGGTAAGAATCGTTCAATAAATCACCCGTCAATTGTCAGTCAGTTTCTTATGCGGTGTGTTTCGTCTTGCCAGCTTGCAATGTTAGCCGGTCCAGGAGGCGCCGTAGAAATGGAACAAAATTTTCTTGACAAACAGCTGATAGCCTTAACTGCTTACTACGGTGAATTGATTAAGGAATAAAAGAAAATGTGATAACACCGGATTTGTGTATCAGGAGACACTATTTAAAACAATTATCTATTGTTTTAAGTATCGTCAAAACGCCTTCATGTGGTTTGTAAAAAGTATTCTCTACCCATATCTTGAAAAACTTTAATATGTGATTTCGGTCGAAGGAAGAATGATTATATCTACAACTTTAATTCGTATCGCTTTACATAGTAAGTACGTTACGTTTGAGTCACGAATTGCTCTCCAACTTTTATAATAGAATTCAGCACAAAATAATCAATTTGACATAGGATCGTCGTCTTCTACCTGAATAATGTAGCAGTTCTGATTGCTAAGTGTGAGATTCACAGATTTATTCCAAGGAAAATTGCTTCCTTCTGAAATTCGAGACTCATTTTTTTAATTCCGTTTTAACAACTTGATTTTTTATCCTCAGTTTAGGAAGAGACGAGAATCGAGGAGATTAAGCACAAAGATTCCGAACAATCCTTAATACCTTTCCTTTTTTTACGAATTGAGTTACCTCTGAAACTGACAGTATATTTGATCGCATTAGGGGTTCTTTTTTATATTAAATATTTGAATCAACGATTGGATTTGTTTTATATTATGGCTAATTACAATATGTCTTCAAATTAAATTTGAAGTTGGTTAAAATTTTTTAAGAGTGAAAAGTATAGGGAAATTAAGTGTGATGGAAATATTTCCGAAAAAGTGACCAAAATATAGATTAACTTCACTTCATTTTGTATCACCAAGAATCTGAACTGAACCAATGTTTCGCTTTAAATATTTTCTATTATGCTGCCATTACAAACGGATCGGTGTTTTTTATTTGTATCTACATTACAAAAATTTTTTTCTCACTCAAATACAAGTTGTCTAATTGTGAGATGAGTTACTGAAGATTAGTGATCAATTTAAACGATTAACTTTATTGAAGTTTTAGTTACAGATTTCTACGAAAATTGAATGCTACCGTTTACTATCTATAATGTGCGCATACAGTATTTAATTCGCATAATAAGTGATATTACGTTGACGCAATCACGAATTTCAGTTACACATTGAAAGAAAATATTTCCAATTTGAATGCGGCACAAAGAGAAACTAACGAGTTTAAGAAAATTCACTCGATAAACACTCATATTTTATGCATTTAAGACTAATGTAATCTAGTTCTATTGTATTATACGTATTGTTTGCACTGTCAGGTTATTTAAAAACAAGAATAAGAAAAAAAAAAAAACAGTACTAGAAAAAACTAAATGTAACGAAAAATATGAAAGAAAAAGATACGAATGTGCCTACTATTTTGGTTTGT
The DNA here is from genome assembly GCF_021155775.2 of Neodiprion pinetum. Classification (NCBI taxonomy): domain Eukaryota; kingdom Metazoa; phylum Arthropoda; class Insecta; order Hymenoptera; family Diprionidae; genus Neodiprion; species Neodiprion pinetum. The sequence continues at coordinate 4,405,727 of NC_060234.1, forward strand.
ATCATATTGACTCTTCTTTACATATTGTTCTATTCAAATAAAGCTGAATTTTCATTTTCAGATCAAATTGTAACTATGCAGTTGTAATTGTATATCAATAATCCGCCTCTCCCTGATATAACTATTGTATAACGATGTACAGAATAAATGTACACACATTCAAACTTCTCAAAAGATAGCCCGCTTTCATCAACCTCTGAAACGTATCCGGATTTTGTGATAAAATTTCCGCGTATACATATGAACGCAACTTACTCTCTTGAGTCACACATGGACACCATTTTCATATGTTTTCATTACGAATCGGTAAAAAAAATTCCGAATGATTAATTAAGTAGACGAATATTATTGGTATATACCTTTAATAAAAATATGTCCACAGAAAATAAGTCTGCAAGTCGATGTGTCAATACATTTTTAGACAGCTAAAATTGAATGTGAATCGACATTAACGAGCGTGTATCAAATTGAATTATAAAATAAATGAATTTGAATTCATGAAATGTCAAAAACTAACGTATCGTTCAAAGTCCAAGTTGTTCGCATACCCCAAGAGCAAAACGTATCACGTATAAATTCGAGGAAATCTACACTAATTATATTTTTTAAGAGGAATGACCATTACCCTTTTCATCCATGATCTGCCCCGCATTTATCGCCAACATTACTTCCCCCCTCCGGTTACAAATATAATTGTGATTAGTAAGGAATTATTATTATTATTCCGTAATATAGCACGCGACTATGCATCGGTGAGTGCGACCAGTTGTAACGGACGATACGTAAGATATATTTGTAAAAGTATCCTTGAAAGTGCGAGAAAAACGGCGGGAAATGCGTTTTAAATACTTTGAGAACCCCTGAGACATCGGAGCTAATCTCCCAATAGCAGCATTGCCGTTCATCACTTGTTTCGATGGTTCTCAAACTATCTCGGACGTATGCCGATACCAACAATTTATACCGCGGGCGTTTCTTAAACGTGATTTTCTTATTTATAGAATGTATTACGGAAGGCAACTTTAGCGTAACCTTAAATAAATCGGAATTCGTTGGGACGTTTTACCACTTGTGTCCTACCGGGAAAATATTGGACAATAAAAGGAATCGCGTGGATGAACTTTACAATGTCGAATGTGTTTGTCCGTGGATGGTGAGTCCAGTCGGAATATTATACGAAGTGAATTCTTAACGAGTGCATGATACCTTGTCTACAAAAAATTAATACGCACGCGCTACAATCCGAGTGCAACTGCTTGCCAGGGCGACCAGCTGTCAAAATGTTTGAGGTTACATTTTTGACGGTTGGTCGTCCTGGCAAACAGTTGCCCTCGGATTGCAGCGCGTGCGCATTAACTTTTTGCAGACGACGAATCATGCAGTCGTTAGGAATTCACTCGCTATAACAATTAGGGTACGCCTTTCGGGTCAGTTTATATAATTTTTTTTCGATTTCCACACCCTTTCAGACCTCTGCCACAAGTGCGAATGGAATGGTCGTAGGGATTGAATTCAGGCAAGTTCCTGGTAATAAAGTGCAGCTTCGATCGTTAATTGTAATACCACCGGTAGTAAAAGATATACAGCAGTAAATGAGAAGAAAGAGAGGAAACAGGATTGACATCACACGCTTATCTCATTTCGCGCCTTACGTTATCGTACTCGTGAATTAATTGTGAGTACACAAATACGAATCCGAAATTAAAACTGATATGTGCATAAATGTGCAGAATGTAAAAGAAATTAAAATGTGCTCTACTATAGAGCAAATATTTGAAAGTTTACGCAATAAAAGTACCTATTACAAAACACCAAGTCTTCCAAAGTTTGCTTTTTCTTTACTAACACTGATTGATAATTTTCAACTATAAGTTTTGTTAGAGTATCGCAATGTTGCAAAGTGGAAATAATTCACGTTTCTCGAGTCAACAGATGAGGTAAATAACCGAATCACTTCAACAAATCTAAGTTGGCACTGTACTGAATATACAAATAAAAAAGAGTTTTACTCAGATTATTATTACAATCATCCTCTCCACAAAAAACACCGAGCGGTTTATCTTTTTTCCTTACAAAATTTCAACGTTCGTTAATCGCTGCGAAGATTGATCCCTGACATTGCTCGAGACGTTAATTAAAATTCTAGAAATTAGTCGATCTCATTCGATTCATTCGCAGTTCTAGTAAATCCAACGAAACCAGAATATGATACAAATCAGTTACAACCGTAAACAGATATATGTACATACAAATACTCAATAGCGATGTGAATCCGTCGAGTATGTTTCACTGACTGATTCCGCGGGTTTCTAGATTATTCTAGAGTCCGTCTTTCATCTGACGGTGGCGTCGTCTATCGGAAAATCATCGAACCAGAAAGAGCGCAAAATGTTCAACGGGTTGCGTGTAGTTGGGAGCACATATCTGTGGCTTTAATTTCGGGCATTTTCCTTGCTGTCGCAAAATATACTGGGCATAGCGTTTCGGGAATTTTTAATTTTCGCAGGATTCTTTGGATTCAAATATTTCGCTCTACTTGATTCATTTATTTCTATATTTTTTCTTTTGTCGAACAAATACTTATATATGTTGCACTTAAAACGCAGTGATTATGGGCCCGTCAACTTCTCCATTCAACTCTTAGGGTGTGAAAAATTTATACTTACTTACACAGCATTGTGGGTAGTGTTAAAATTTAAATCATTACGCTGTATTAGCTCGCTTTTATTTTGCATTTGATAACAATTATATAGATATATATAGATAATTTAATAATCATACAGCAACTACTTTTACGAACAGAATAATTGAAGTTACTGCAGAAGCGTTGCAGCGCCACAATTCCGATGCTGCATAAAGAGAGTGAAAGTTGGAAAGGAAAAGAAGAGAGCACAATTTATTTTTCCAATATACATTAACCTATCATGATGCGATCGCGATAAAAATCGGCATGTCTCAATTTCGCATTATTCGCACATCGCTTGTCTGTAGGTATTTCTCTGTTTACATGAGATCCTCCCGCTTTTCTCCAATCTGAAACAGAATTGCCCCGTTCACACTACTGAGAAAAAAAGGATCAGCACCTGTTTCTGGTGACAAAAAAAAAAAAAAATGTTCCCACCTTTGAGACGTCTTTTGCAGTAACGCGAGAATGAGGTTCTGCTGGTTCTGAGGCTTAACGAGTCCGAAGGGACTGTCCCGCTTTCCGAAACCGATTGCAGTAGACAAATACTCGGGCTTGAAGCCACGGATTTCTCTCGGCTTGGTACGATGCTTGACGTAATGATTGTAGCTGCGCGAGCATCTTGTACCTTCTGTGAATAGCAGCCCCACCGTTGCTATAATTATTACAACATCGGAGCGCATTTTCCCCTGAAATTGTAATAGAGAAAAACGAAAAACAAAAAAAAAAAAAAAAAAAAACGTAAAGGTAAAAAATTGCGTTAATGTAACTCGTTTGCGATGCCTGTCCTGAATTTTGATATATTTTTTACCGTATACACTAATTCGCCAAAACAACGACCTTTATTTTGCCCGTGAAATTCAGTCGGTTGTTGTACGCTTAATTTTGGTACTGTAGAATTTATCGCAATCGGTATTTCCCTAAAGATAAATCGATCGCTTCCTCGATAAATTTTACTCGTGTTATCACATTTCACATTTTTTCTTTGTACTCACTTCAGCAGATGATTATATATGCTCTCAATTGCCAATTATTATGTCTATTGAAATAGAAAATTAGACGTGCGTAAAATTTCACTTATGCCTAGAATCTAGATAACGGAATAATCGGATTATAGAAGCTGCGAAAAATGATAAGTGGATAAATTTCGTATGCGAAATCGTCTGATTGCAAAATTATTGACGTTTTAGGAAGATTAATTATTCTATATCTTTTGTACGGTAAAAAATGAGGAAAAGTCACAACCGTTAAACTTATACTGTACTCTAAATCAAATCATGAATCCATACGTTTACAGATTAACAGCAAAATAAAAAGTATTTGCACAATTTATCTTGAATGATTTTTTTTCCAGTTTCAATCCAAATCGCAAATGTCAAAACTACGAATTATCGTTTTATCCTTGATAATTTGATGAAAAATTCATTAGACCGTCCAAGGTTTCACGCTTTTGACGGATGTCATTGGAAAATACAGATTTTTCAATACCAATTTAAGATGTATGTAAAATGAAATCAGGATTGCGGTGGTGATTTGAGTTTGGAAGATATATGCGAGTAGTACATACTTACCTATGTACATACTCACCAAAGTAGGTCGTGAATTTTAACGTGCAATTACTCAGTTCGTCGTTAAGATGCATGCAAATACGATCCCATTTGAAAATCATATCTTTCCCTTTAACTGCTCGTCATTTCGTCCCAGAATTATCAACGATTTCTTTACGGCACTGATCGAGCTTAGATTTAAAACGAAGAGAAAAAAATATTACGGCCAATAATTCCACAATACGTTGTCAATTTTTTTAACTAAACCTATAATTTCAAAATCCCGATTACGTTTAGCGAGCAAAAATAGCTATCGGTTCATTACTTGTTTCTATTGCAACGAATTTTGCTCGCGGATTTGCAAAAATACAAAAGTGAATTGCAAAAACTGTATACCAAAGACGGAATAAAAAAAGAAGATGTATACTTTTAATATTTGAAAAATCTCGAAACGATCGTTTCCTGCAGCTACTCACCGGGCTGATTTGCCTCTAAAAAATGAGTTCCAATCTTTCTTCAAATGTGTATAAATTTTCAGCTCGGGAGATACTGGTAAATTTTTTTTTTTTTGTTTTTTTTTTTGTTTTTAGCACTATGCGCCGCTAGAACTTTAAATATCTTCCCGATATTACGGACCGTAAATTCAAAACTTGTCGTTCAACGAATGCGGCGATGTCAGGATCCGATCCACAAGTGGGTTCTACCACGAATTGGGTCCTGTTTTTGTACCATCGGGCCGCTACCGGCGGTGCCGCCGGTGCCGGCGTCGATCGCCGTTTGCCGCCGATGCGTACGTCGCACTACTGCAGCGTTCTATTCCTCTTACCAAATCACACGAGGAGCCGAGGGACTCGAGTATCGATTTTTAGTAAGACTGTGACAAGAAATTTAAAAATTTTCAACAAATTCGATCGTGTTTTTTTCCCCCATTCATTTGCGACAATCGTGAGTTAGAATACCGTCGAAGCATTGTGGATTTCGTTCCCCACTGTGACCCAAAAATTCTGCTGATAATTCTTTGTACACATATATACGTAGAATTTTTATTGAACACATTTTTATTACGTTTCGATTGGTGAAAATTCCTTGATTTTTTAATTCAATTAAAACCTCTCTCACATATAATGCATTCGAATTTTTTCTTTCTATTTCGATATTTTTTTAAAAATATTCCGAGTCATTTTTTAATTCCTCTGCAATTCCTTACTCGTATTCTGCTGCAAAATTTTCTTTCGTATTTCTTCGAATTATGTTTATCCGCATATTTGTATCTGAAGACAGAATCAGATTTTTCACAAATCATATTCATACTCAGCCATATACTTTGTATTTAGCTACCGAAATTTTGATAATCATTTTATCCAAAAAAACTTAATCATTGCTTGTTTATTTGTTTTTTTTTCCTTTTATTTTTTCACGCAAGGAAAGAAGAAATCCTGTTTTAATATATATATATGTATATACAAGAATGTTAAATTTTGCAGAATTTTACAGAAACATGGTAAAAGAAATACTGGAGACTGATGAGAAATGTATCATAGAGATTAAAAAATATCTTGGATAGAATACAGAGGGCACGGTTGATCAGTGTCACTTGAAAAACTATTTTAAATATAATTTTTCATAAATAAATCATCTTCTATCCAATTTCAGTTTACATAATACCGGAACAATGTTTTACCGATTCGTGTGCGCAATGATCAATTTGCAGAATACGACTAATTTTTTTTATCAAAATATGTTAATTCTCAGATATTTTTATTAAAAATCAGAAGTAATAAAGAATTCTCCGATGCATATCTGTAATCGAGAAAAAAGTCATGAGATCCACGAGTTATTGAGAAAATTCTGTTGTCTTCATTTCTCAGATTGGTCAAGTGATATTAAGTAATTCAGATGAAATTTCAACTGTGTTAGTTCTTAGAAAATTTCGGAATTCCGAGTTCCGGTTCCGGTTGTTAACGTGATGACACAGATGCGATTAATGTAATTGGTACACGCCCTAGAAAGTTGGCTCTGACGAAAAACATGAGCATCGCGGTTGTTCTTACGGTTGATTTTTGGCAATCTTTTTCCATCTGCCTTTGCAGACAATTCGAAACGTATCCAATCATACATAAATGATATTAAACGCTGCGATTTTCCGTCTGATTCTATTTACCCAATATAACGATTACGTGCAAATCGTTCTCTGCGGGAAAATGTTGGGCGATGGCGGATGATATAACACCATGACATCGTTGGTGTGGTGCTGACGTCAATATACTTGTGACGCGTGTTGACGCAGGTTAATTACGTGCATATAGAAATTGCTTCTCTAAAATCTGATGAATCATGCGATGATTTTCAAATTTTTCAACTCAAATAATAGCTGGTTGAATCGAATCACGCAAAAGGCGTCAGTAATTTTTCAGACATGAGTTGTACAAAATACCGCTAATACCGAATAAAATGCAAGTTTCGAAAACTACGTTCCTTGGCTTTTGATCTAAAATTCTTGTATACAATTCTGTAAAAACATTCAAGCTGTTTAAAACCTTGTAGCTGAAGATACTCAGCTTCGGTTACACCGTTAGCATAAAATGAAATAAAAAAATCGAATTTTCAACAGTATATTTTTGAGGCTGTTGACAACGCGCTCAACACTTTTCACAATTTGAATTTACTCGTTTTATCATAATAATACAGAAGTTTTTGTCGTACCAACTATCCGAAAATCAACAAATGCGATTCGAAAACTGCCCTCAACATAAAGAACTTTGAAAACTGTAAGATCCAGAAATTTTCCACTTATCCTGAGTCTGAATTCCATTTTGGCAACAAGAGGAAGCAGATACCTCGCAACGATTAGCACGCTGATCCGCATTTCTGTGAAAACAGTTGCACACAAAAAAATATGTAAAACAGATGTTTCACGGATTGTGCAAGGCTTTTATAATTCTTTGATTGATTTGGCGAGTTTATAATTGTCATGGAATTACATCCATGAAAAATGTGTGTAATTGAAATAAAAGTAAGATTTAATTTAATTTTTTTTTCTCATATCTTAAACTGTGATTCTGTTCTCATGGATTCTCGTTCTATGGTCCGATGGCCCTCCGAATAAATTGTAAACCATGATTGAAACGACGGGACGTTCAAATGCTCGACTTCCTGTGCGCTCGTCATTGTCAAGTGACGTCATGCGTGGCGGGTAACAGTCGTTTATTACGTAAGGCGGCAACTTAATCGACGTCGTACATTTTGTGTAATCAGCCGCTGATTGTCGCGTTAAAACTTCACCAAATCACTGGGCGCCTAAACGATGGAAATAAAAATCGGTATTCCTGTTTTGAATCATTACAGCTGTATATCTTGCATAATGCAACACGAATACGAAACTCGTCAATTTGGTTACACCGACAATCAATACGTCAGTTGCCAAAGGCGACATCATAGAACATGGACTAACCGTCAGTTGTGATCAAGTATTTTACCGGAATGAAAGTTCCCTTTCTTTTTCAGTACGAAATTCGCGAGTTTATCGGCAGACGTGTAATACATACCTGTAATATCGGTCCGTTGAACGTACCCGTAAAAGATCCGATTTTTCCAAAAAGTAACACGGTGGAATATTCATACTGTCGAAGTATAATTCAAAAACAAAATGATTCTTTACGCGCGATAGAAAAATGCAGAAATTTCTACGTCAGAAACCGTCCACGTATGGTGAGAAAAAAAAAATAAATAAATAAAAAAAGATCGAAAAAAAACATTAAGTTACATGTTTCTTCTAAACTGACAATTTTCAGCTAACCGTTGGAAATTTCCTCAACCGATAAAAACGCACGTGACGTCAAATTGTGCGTAGGTTTGTTGCCAATTACTGGGTCGAACGCCTTGATATTGATCGCGAAATAACGCATGCGCGATTCGGGCGATGCGGAGGCGGTTATTCCGCGTTGCAGAATTTGGCGGTGGCTGTCAGTGGCTGCCTACGGGCAGGCGGGGAAAATGCGGTTGCATGCAGCTGCTGTTCTATAAGTTCAGTGTCAGTGGAAGCGTAAGTAAATCGAGATACACCATCTCTATGCACACATGTGCAGAACTCGGTGATACTCGACACTGTTAAAACGAAAAGGGCAAGTCCATCACTCGGTCGCTTAATCGATTCCCGATTAGTGGGTGAAATCACGTTTTTAATAAACAGAGTGAGTACAGCAATGATAATTAACGGTGTAAAATATATTATATTGATTTCATTGATTTTTCACCATTCGATTCGTCCGGATCATAAAACCTGAAATGTGCAAACAATTGCTTGGGCAGAAAATCGCGGCACGTTTTATAAATTGTTTGCACAGATTTAACGGATAACACGGAGAAAAAAATCTGTTAATTCAAAACTTTCATTGTTTTTTCAAATAATTTTTTTTTTTTTTTTTGTTTTTCAAAATTTTACACAATTTCTATATGCGTCTCTCACCTGAATAAGAATCGGTCGATTATTTTACCCGCATATAACGCAACGTCGTGACTTTCTCGTAGATTTTTACGTTTTTATACATTATTTTATAACAGCTCGAATACGACGAACGAGTTCTGAGAGAAATTCGTTATGACGATATCAGTTTTTACTTACAATATGTATTACGTTATATCACATGTAAACATATGTCGCACGCTCTGACCGCATAACAGAGGAAGTGGCTGGTAGATTATTTACATCGGTTACAGATAACCAAGATTTGACATCATAACCAAAACCGCAGTTCAACTTCGTTCAACATTCTCAGAATGTACCTACGATGCTAACATTGATATTAAATTTATGTTGTACGCTGTATTTTCCATTCAAGACAATGCGGTTAGTGCAGCACTCCTTTTAAAGCTCAAGTCCAATTTCATTCCGACATTTTTTTTCAGGATCGCATACATTATTTTAACGAAAAGAATAAAAAAAAAAAAAAAGAGAGAGAAGAAATCAATTCTGAATATTCGACAATTTTGAGCCCATTTTTCTCTCACGTGTTTCTGACAAAATTAATTTTCAAGAGTATCCTCAGAGAAGATGAAGAACAAAATTTAACAACATTTTTTTTTCAACGACATGAAATCTGCTCAAAATACGTAAAAAATTATGAAATTTCTCAAGTCTTCGTTCTAAATGGAATTTGAGATCGATTTAAAGCGTAATTCTAACATGTTGCTTATTGCGTATCCAATTTGTTAGTCGCCTCGTGCATCAGCTGAATATTCTTATCACGAGAATACATTACAAAGGCAAGACGCGTGGGCGCGAATGGTGGAAAATAAGCGACATGTGGTGGCCCAGTTGCATATTTGATGCGATTCAATTTCGTTATCTAAGATTACTTTTCACTTTGCACTTATATTGACGTCAATCGGCTCACGGTAGTCGGCGGAATTAAAAATAACAATTAATGAGGAAGAAAAATTACCAGAGAAAATTGTGACTTTATAAATTAATTTTTTTTCCTACACCGACGAGCAAAGTTTTCTAGTTTTTTTGCTCATTTTTTCAAATTTTTTTTTATTTTTTTCCACTCTAGTTTCATCTCGAATGGAAAGACGTTTCGACGGGTAAATAATCTGAAATCATATACAGGTAAGAGAGCGTTTTTCCCGATCATTTATCTTCAATAAATCACTGATCATTTCCACGCGGCATTTTTACCATTTGCAATCAATTTTCATCCCAAATCGCCGTACTGAATATTGACAAAAGCATAGAATTTCGTACATTAATTCGAAATAATTATCGCGTATCTTTTAGTTTCTGTTAAAAATAACAATCGCGATCAATGTTACAAGGCAATTGAATTCCAGTGTTTTGCTGTAAATTTCGAACTGTATCGCGTGATAAATCTGTTGTTCTTTCAACACGTCGTACAGTCAATAATTGAATAGAGGACATGAAATAAATGAAAAAAAAAATTGCAAGTGTAATTTTTGATAAAGAAGAAAAGTATTTTCGTACCAAGGCAAAGTTTTATATAAGGAAAAATGTCACTTACAGCCTTTTTTAATTGTCATCTTCAATTTTTGCGCAATTGGAAAAAGAACAAATACAGGTTAATTATTTTTCCGACGACTATTCAAATACGTAATGTCCTGACATTGAATTTAAAAAAAAAAAAAAAAACACACAGGATTCGACCCGATTTCTGGCTGTCGTTGAAGATGGTCGACGTTGCTGCCGCACTTCCTGCAACCAACGCCGGCGGTTCTTTGATGGGTCGAACCCGGGGCGCCTTGAGGTCAATGCGATCTGCCCTCGGAGGTGGCGGCGAGTATCTTCAAGGTCTGGGTAGCAGGTTAGGATCAGCGCTGAGCAGCAGCCTCGAGGATAGCGAATTGACGACGACGCCATCCTCGCCGTCATCGCCACCGCACCAAGGACCTTCACCAGCTGTGAAACAGGAAGCCGACGAGATCCGGAGGCGGAAGCTGCGGCTCCCGAGGTATTCGAATTTTAGTCGGATAGGAAAAACGAATTTGCTGTCTTGTCATTCGCACTTTTGTTCAATCGTAACACTGAAAGAAGAAATTACTTCCGTACACGTTGATAGTGCATTTACTTGGTTTTCTCAATTTCTTTTATTCGAATAATGATTTCCTTTGTTCGAATAAGACGTACAACTGGAATTTAATGAATTCAGTAAAATCAATGGAACGGTAATTTTGCGATTCAATTTTCAATTTTTAAATAAATATTGGTTAAGGACCGTTCAAACAATGTAGTTTGAGGTGTTTGAATCCCAGAAATCGTCGCTAATTTATTCGAACAATATTTACCCAAATTGAGAAATTTTCTATTCGACTATGGTGAATAATTTACAAATTATTCAAACAGTTCTTAGCCAGTGTTCACTGTTTGTTACAAAATAAAAATTGCTTCAAATAACCGTTAAGTACAACGCATAATTTAGGGCACGTTTCGATGATCCTTGTCGCAGGTTTGGATCCGGAATGTCCTACGAGGATTATGAAGCGATGGCGCGACACAAGCTGGAACGACAAGGCAGCGCCACCTCCTCGAGGTCATTGAAGCGTTATCCTCCGGGGATGACGTACGAGGAGATCACATCGTCGAGGAATTCATCGGGCGCGAGGATCGTCGAGGTGGCGAAAAAGCGCGAGGATGATAACGAGCCGCGGGAGAACGAGGAAAGCTCGCCGGAAAGCGTGGGACCTTTGCAGGAAAAGGATATCAAAGCGACTGGCGTAGATCCTTACGAGAAATTTCACTACAAAATGGGTGAGATTTTTATCAAAGATACATGGATTTCCAACAGCCGTGAGATTAAAGAGCTCGTTCCGGTTGGAGCGAAATTTCAGTACCGAGAAAAGAGATTTAGAAAAAAAAAAACAAACAAACTTGGAAAACGATCAAATCTCATCTGGAGAAAAATCAACGAGACCAGTGACATATGAATTTTTGATTGCCTTTTTGTTTTAATTAGATACGTAAAATTCTACTTTGCATATTACATTGTGTTGTTAATATTTTTGCCAAAGCAGGAACAACGATCCGGGAAATTTTCAAATTAGGTAACGAAGAAGAAGGATACGGTATTTTTTTTTCGATGTATCACTGTTTGTTCATTCAGTTTTCACGTAGAAGCTTTTCACAGTCGTGAAGTATTGCGAAATATATTGCAATGATTATATACTGTTGTACACCTAATGCGACAACCGTTCGAGTACACGTTCATATGTTTGTTTTTGCAATATTACGCAACGTTGCATTTGTTCAAGTGTGATCCTTATTGTTAGTTAGATGATACCTATACAATTACAATAACGAGCTAGAATGTATTGTTAAAAGTAGACTGTCGTTTGTTTCTCTGACGATAAGTAGACACAACACAAATTAACATTCGTCAACATATTGATATGTACGATAATATATTTATTGTTTTATGCCTCCAGAGCAGTCTTCGTGCGATTTGAAAAAATTCATAACTCGTTATTCACAAGTTACTTGTACGATGAATCATGACATTTTGTTGAAGAAAAAAAAAAACGCTTAATACCGTGTTATTCTTAAAAGAAAAAAAGTATTAACAACAAACCTCAAATTTTGTGCCAAGGTTATTTAATTTGTATTTTTTTTTTTTTCTTCAGCTCCTCCACTGTTCAAAAGTGTTTATTTTCTTATAACGTGTAAAAGGAAAACGATCGAATCGAGGCTAAAAATTATTCGTAGTTTAAAAATACAATCAACAGTTATTCTAACCTACGCGATTGAAATTTGAACACTTTTTTATAATAATTTAGTGGCTCTGTTAATCTGTTTGAATAATTTGTGCGAATTGACGGCCTAAAAAGAAAAAAAAAAGAAAAATATGAACGGTAGGTATCGCTAGTTAATTCCAGTTTTACACAGTTAGCTGAAACGGATAGCGTTTTGTTAACATTAGCACTAATTTTCCTAATTAATCATTAGCAGGTAATTGCTGTCCGTGTACCTAGCTATAATATATTGTTAGACCTGACGGTACCATTAGTTCATATAATCGCATAATTGCGTGTACCGGAATAATCTGTTGAAACATGAAAATGAACCGCGCATGCGCGAGTTTTATCGGCTGTTTGCGCAGGCTGGCCATCCCGAGTTTTCAGCTGTCAAACTGTTTCTGCCGGCGATGTGGTTGATACGATTTTTCGAGGTTAGAATCTCAAATAATTCAGGCAGCGACCCGGAAAGATTTGGAAAGCATTTGTTATCGGGTCGGAAAGTCGATTCTTCAAAGAACGGTCGAAATTCCACGCTTGTGCTCTTTGAATATTCAAACGTAGACATTTTGCGCAGGTTAGCCGGCCTGCATTGCAGACAAGAATATCGCTGCGGAAAGATTTCGCCGACCAATGAGATTTAATTGTTTGGCGCATGCGCGGTTGATTTTCAAGTTTTAAGAGATTTTCCCAGTATAGTGTTGTACTGTACATAATTGATAGTTGCACAGAAAAAAGAACACAACTAGAATAATTATTTTCAATTGTTTTTGTTTTTCATTATTATTTGTTTTACAAGCCCACGGATTTGTCGTACAAAACTAAAATAGCTGGTGTGAAAAAAATTGTGTCTACGTTTAGTGGCGATGAATATTTTTTATCGAAGAGTAAATGAAATCATGTTTTTCTAGATCTGCCGTGCAGCAGCGGATCCAACAGTGATCAAGACGGTTATGGACCAAGTACGAGTTTAGATTCGAACATGGATGGCCGTCGCACCTGGCAGAGATCAGGCAAGCGCCATTTTCCCTGATGCAGAAATCTTTTTCGAAATTTCCTTTAAGGTGTAGAGTAAAAATAAATCCCGCGAAAACTAGCTGTTAAGAGAAATGGAGCAAGTACAGAAGCTTCGTCTCGCGACGTTTTCCTTTCAAGTGTGCGAAAAAATCAAAGCCAAAAAACAAGTTTCTCAGATATCGGAGGATTTAAAAAGAAACAATTAATCACAAGAATTAAAGTAAACAAGATGCGGTGGATGAAAAAATTTGGGAATTCTTCGCAGATATTATTCTTTCACTTTCATTCTATATCAATTTTTCTCGACAGGATCTTCCGGCTCCTGTCAATCATGGGCATCGAGTTTGTCGGCTGACAGTCAATCCGAAGAAGCAGCAGCCGATTTTATGAAGAGCTTTGTTCCGCTGCTTTTCGAAACACCAGACAGCGTTGATCAGGAACAAAAAGCGAAGTTTGGCCAAATGGTTTTGGTACGTATTTGGAATATTTTTTACCCAAATTCACGACGCTCTCAAGCTTACAATATATCATAAATAAATCTGATTCTACGAAAGAAGAAAAATTGAATGTCCATTTACAGAATGAATTAACGTTTATTTATTTATTTATTTATTTATTTTTTTATTTATAAAATGAAATTTTCACGTTCGCGATTAAGAATATTTATTTCAATGAAATCAAAATCATTTCTCTCAAATGAATAATGTATTGTAACTTATTTTCATTCGATTCAAAGAAAATGATATTGACTCGTATTTTTTTTTTTCTTTTCTTTTTTCTATTTTTTTTTTTTTTTTTGACTTCATACATTATTGTAGGATTTGGAACCGATATATTGGAAATAAAAGGTTATTTTGAATCTAGGAACATTGGTTTACGATTTTTACCAATTTTCGTCCTTTCTTTCCAGACGGAAACGGGACGAGTTTGGTTTTCAAGAGTGGTGAACGCGCGAAGAGCGCGAGCCTGCGTGACTGAGGGTTCGTTTTACTCACTGGCTCAGCATTTTGCTGTCGCATTATTCGAGTGTCACGAGGCCGACGATTTTGCCCCGGCAAAAAGTTTGATGAACATGTGTTTCACATTTTATCACGAAGGTCTGTTTGAACGTTTGAAATATTTTCATTACTTGACCAAAATTATTATCCATTGTCATTAAGAACGACTTCACTTTTATTTTGTCGTCGAATTGTAATCGGAAGTAATATTATGCGTGTAACGTAAACGGTTGATAATAAGTTACTGATTTTTGGAAAATTTGGAAACTTTGAAATTTGGTTCGAATGAAAATTTACCGAAAAGAAATAATTTTTATTTCAAGTCGACGGTTCTGAGAATTTTTATAAAATCCTGCTACTTCAAGAACAATTCTGTGAAAATATACCGCCTCAGTTGCATATAATTGTTATTATATTTAATTAAGATCAAAATCACCGAAAAATCGTGTTTCGAGATCATTTGAAACCGTTTAAAACCTACTGGAACAATTTGAAATTGTTTCAAGTGGCGAAAATCGCTGGATCATTGACCGATTTATCTTATTTAATGGGGCAGTCGAAGTACCGGGTTTAGAACCGTATCGAGAATATCTTTACACTCACCTTCGAGTCCAGCCGATATGGACGTCGATGCGTTTCTGGACAGCGGCATTTTTTGACGCGGTTCAATGCGAAAGAGCGACTCGTCCGGTTCCTCCGAGAAACAAGAGCCTTGCTGGGGAGGCGATCGCAGCCGATGACAGAAGGTTTCAGGCGAATATCGTCTTCGGGCAGTTGGGGTAAGCCGGGACGATAATTTTTCTAATTCCGTGCGCAAAATTCAGTTTTACACACCCAAATGAGTACGCAAAATAGAAAAATTGAATAAAAATCCCTAGTCTCATTGCAATGAAAAATATTTTTATTCGATTCCCGCACTAGTGCGGGAATGTACTATTTTTCGTACTCGTTTGGGTGCGCAAAATCGAATTTTGCGCACGAGTTTAGGAAAATTCAGTATGTTTAATACATGTGCGAAACGTTATCTCGCTATCAACATCGTATTTCAACAACACTCGTGCGCATTTGTTACGTAATGTACTATTACCACACTGTAAAATGTGTAATTTGTTACGTTTACTAGAAAATTGTAGTAAAAAAATTTCAAACATTGTTGGAATTGTGGGAAATATTTTTTAAAGTAAAGATATTCAGTGTGCGATATACACTCGTAAAAAAAAATCTACAAGCAAGTTTCTGGAACAAAAGAAATTCATCACTATATGAACCCATTGAATAATTTATTGGATATTGGGGAGAAAATTTTATTCGATTCCGTCAAAATTTATTCCAACCCTTTACCTTTCTTTTGTTTCAAGACAAAAATTTTCCAACTCGTTATTTGTATTCAAACTGATCTTTTTTCCCGGTGCGTTTGCCAATACAAATTTTTCCTGGCTATTAAAATATCAAGTCTGTTTTACACTTAATAATACTGAGATTAAAAAAACGTGAAAAAAAATTGTTCTCTCATTATCACATTGTTTAATTTTTCAGCACTTTTACATGCAATATGCATGCGTTTGGATTATCCCGAAATCTGTGCCTCGAGTTTTTGAGAAAACAATGCGCCATCGCCAATTTATCATCAGGTATGTTTTGAGACGGGGCAGCGAGGTAAAAAAACGAACAAGACAAAATTGTCAAATTTAAATCCTAGCTTTCATTGTATAATTTATATTATTTTTCTACAGAGCAAGAGAAAATGCTGAGAGACAATATTGAGAGAATGTACGACGAGACGGAACCTTGGCGATAATTATCGACCGGTCGATTATATACCGAATGAGAAGAAAAAATTTCGTCTTGATAAAATTTATCCTTTCAAAATTTCTATCACGGAAGGATGAAACCGTTTGCGGAATAAAGAAATCGCGAAATATTTACCGCCAAAAAAAGAAAAAAAAAAAAAGGCAAACTGAAATGACGGAAAAAAAAAAGAAAAAATTTAATTTTTCACCAGAGAATTTTATTTTTAAATTTATGATCGAGTTCGAGTGATTGAAATGGAATAAATTCTTGTAAATGTAAACTTTATCGCCGAAGCAGCGCTAATTACGCAGTGAAAAAATATCAATAAAAACTAAACAAACTTTACGTATAAAAATTATCAAAAAATTATGCCATATCGCATAAGTAATTTCAAATATTCCTCAGACCGTTACAATGCCTATACAAATCATTTTTCACAGAACCGTATGAGAAGTTCGAGCATAAAAATAAACGCCGATAGGTCAATTCAGAATTGCGCGCCTCTGTGTCTGATTGTACAGGCTATATAAATGTATATACATATATATATATATATATATATATATATGTGTGTGTGTGTGTGTGTGTAATATATACATGTATATAAATAGAGAGATTTAAAATTTACGTATTAACTGACGATAAAAATTCCCCGAGATAAATTTCTTGTATGATTAATTTATATATGTAAAAAAAAAAGAACAAACACACAAACGAGTCAATTTTACAATACGAGCTGCTTTACACGAGATCTGCGCATGTTTACAGTATTATATAATTATACATAATATTTATTTATTACACGTAAATCTGATGCGAAGCATATCATCACAATAGCATTATGAAGATATGTAATGTAAAACTGACAATAACGATATAAATGATAAATTATGTATTTAATGTATAAATGATATATTGTAAATACAAATTATATTATATGTAATTGAATGAGAATATGAAAAAAAAAAAAAATAACCAACCTCTAGATGGTCGGTTTGGCTTTTTTAAGAGTCAGCAGATAACTCGGAAACTCCACTGGACGTGTTGATTATTTAAATATACATAAATCATACGTCTAAAAAATATCGAATTTAAAGGGAAAAATTCTAGCCCTCTAAAAATCAATTTACGAATCTGAAACTTGTCGTACTTTTACTTTTGAATTTTAAATTCATCGTAGAATTAATTATGGTTCTATATTTATTATTTTACGTCTATTTTCCTGTCATCTTGGTTGTTAATTTGAAAAAATGTTCCAATTTTATAAAAAAAAAATGAATAAATAAATAAAAAATATGGAAATGAAGTAAGATTTGATTTTACTAATCCAAATTTAAAACAGTACTTTCTACTTCGTTCTTTTGATGTCGCTTTCGACTTTGGCAACAACAGTTGTCCAATTTTATTTTATCGTTTTCATCGTTTGATCCCAAGACTTGACCCGACTCGGTACCGTAATTTCAGATTGTGGAATTAACAAATATCGCATGACTATCGCTTAGTCACCCAGACTTATTATGCTACTAAAATTTTCGCAACGATAACCTTATAAAATACAGATACAAATTAATTTCCCGTACTTCGTGTGGTGAGTTTTGTCTGATTTTCGGCAATGAACACAAGAATCACGAATCGAATGAATAATAATTCAAATACAGAAAAAAATAAATGTGAAATACTACACGGGGAAATTTTCTTTTATTTCCAAAACGTGAAGAACCCTTCATCAAACAAATTCGATATTATTATTATTGCTGACACGAATTTTTCAACTCGCTGAGATGTAAGTTCAGCATCCAATATTGTGTGTTGATTTTCTTTGTCTGTTATCTTCGTTATTCGTTGTGGATTCCTTAATTAAATAAGCTTCGATTACTGTTCTTGAATATGGTGATAAAAATATTCTTGAATAATTTTTTTACTCGAAAAGGAAAAGTCTTCACGATAGCTTGTTTTAGACCCTTTAAATTGGAATAAATTGGGGGAACCTTTTGTACACGACGCGGAAAAATTTGATGAAATTCCCACAGAAATTCTCCTTGAAAAAGTTTTACGTTTACTTACAAATGGTCAAAGCCCTACGGATTTCTCCATAAGAATATTCGAACCCCATTAAAATTGATCGAAACCATATGAAAATTGTGTGAAATGTGTAAAAACTGCCGAAACCCGGTGAAATCTTGATTTTATCGTAACTGAATTCGAGTCAGTGAATATTTAAGATAAATAGTGAAAAATTGTGCTTTCGCAGATTAAATCCTTATCTGGAATTTCCGATGTTTCAGCAATACTTATTTTCTCGAATTTACGTATTACACAGAATGTTTCTTTGATCCTAAGCTGGGTGTAAAACTACACATGGAATTGCCAACAAGCAGAATATGGAGTTCTTAAACGATTAATTTAATTCGTTTGTCGAATGAAATTCTTTCATACATAAGAGAAGTTGGAAGAATAATCGTCGTCACAGAGATAAGGAGCTGATAACTCGTATTTATGCTAGAGCCACGGAACGAGCGAACGTCTCAATATCCGAGGGATTTTGTCGTGGTACGATGTACAAATCTGCAGTGATTCTCGTTGCGCTGATTGGAACGGCATGCGCATTTCCACCCGCCAACATCCTGCGAAAATCGGTAGCCGAGGATAACGACGATGAAAAGGCTCCGGAAATCCCGTCGCAAGTATCGGAAGTCGAAAATCAGAGGGAAGATGATGGCGTCCGGGAGTCCGACAAGAAATCGACCTCCGAACATCGTCTTTTTACCGCTACTATGAAGATTCCGGAATTCACGACGGTGACAGCAATACGATCCGATCAAAGTGCCGAGGTGAGACCAAATCTCGAATCAGAGTTGACAGCGTTTTGGATTCAAATTTGCGGATTATTTTTTAAGCAAAATTCTGAATCGTCGTGCTTTTGACGAGTCCGAAAATCGATAGTATGAATTTCAAAATGGTCGAGACGATCGCGAATTATCAAGATAATAACTTGAATATGGAATAATCTTCAACGATTACGGAAAAATTCGAGAATACTCCCAAAAATGAAAAATCTTCAGCATTTCGACCGTTCTAGAACTCGACCGTTTGCAATTTCTATTCAACCAAAAAGATAATCAATTCCAATTTTTATCCGCACGCACTGTACAAGAACTGAACTATAGTTTAGGTAATTGGATAAATGTAATGACTTCGTCCGCACGAGGCAAAAGTTGCAACAATCTTCAAACAGTTAACGAAGGTCCCGTGTTTTAAAGTCGAAAAAATTTATCACATTTTTCAAGTCACCAAAATGAAAATATAAAATTCTAAACTAGAGATTATTCTATTAATGTTTTTTCCCGGTCGAGTATAAAGAAATTCGGTTCGGAATACGAATAATTGTATAAGAGAAATTTTTCTATCAAAACATAATTTGCTTATATCGAAAAAACAATTCATTACGTTTAACAATGACTCGGATACGGACCTGAATATTGTCCAGCATAAATTCGCAAACAAGTTTGACATCACAACTCGGCTTCTTGTTCAGTACTCAGTTGTAATGTGTAATTGATAACACGGTTTTATTATTTTTAACAGGAAAGTAAAGTGCCAAAAAAGCTCTGCGACAAAACTGCGACGGATTGTGATTTTCTCGGTGAATCTGCACCACGTGGAAAAAGAAATACCGAAATGCTTCCGTTGGGTCAAATACTAAATATTCCCATTGACCAGCTGAAAATAATAAATTTGTCGGATAGAGATAATTTTCTGGAGGGTACGACAACACTTAACGACGGCTCAAATGAGGGCAAAATTCAAGTAACAAATGTTCCGCAGGTTGATATAACAAGCGATGGTCAGATAGTAATATCGCTTGAAAAAGTAAACGTTCCCATTGACATTTTGGAGGATCTTATCCCCAGTCAACAGATGGGTGCCAGAGACTCGACTGTTGAAGAATTGAAAAAGGTTCAACGAGAGTACCAAGTGATGAAGAAAAAATTAGAGAAGGCGGAAAAAGACTTGGCAGAGAAAATAAAGAAATCTAACAGAGAGAAAAAGCTCGTTGAGGTGAACTGGCAGAATACGCTACAGAAGAACAGAGAGAAAGAAGAGCAAGAACGTAAGACGCTGCAGAAGAAACACGATGCAGCTGTCAAGGAATTGACGGAAGAGTTAGATGATTTGAAAGAAAAGTTGGAACAACGGTCGAAAAATTTCACTGAGACGGTTCGTGAAGTAAAGACAGGCTGCGAGAAGACATTAAAGGATAACCAAGGGAGAGAAGAACGGGATCGTAAGACGCAGCAGGAGGCACATAAAACAGAAGTCAAGATCTTGAAGGAAAAATTAGTCGATTTAAGAGAAGAGTTAGATCAGCGATCCGGGAATTTCACAACAACGGTAGAGGAAGGAAAGAAAAGCTGCGAGAAGACATTGAACGAAAACAAAGAAAGAGAAGACCGGGAACGTGAGACGCTGCAGACCGAACATGCCGCTGAAATTGAATCAATGAAGGAAATGTTGATGAAGGAAAAGCAAGTTTCAATCGGCTTGGAGGAAAAAATGATTACGCAAACCACCGAATGTGTTCAGAATCTGAAGACACAGAAGGAGCGCTGGGACAACAGACTAACCGAACAAACGGAACGGTCGAAGAAAGAACTCGCAGAAATTACAGAACTACACGAGATTTGCGTTGCCGATAAGGAGAAGAAGGACCAGCAAATAAAGAAACTACAATCATTCGGACGTAAAAGTAGCATCCCTACGATAACTTAAAAATACGCGTATGAAACCCTTCGAGACGTGAAATGATTTCCTGAATATCAATAATCGGTCGTTACTTTCATTTCTTGTCAAATATCCGAGAAATAACTTACTGTGTAATATAAATTTTGTAATATTATAACGTAGACAGTTTTTGCCAACTCGTCGATGTCCGGTATTGACAGTATGTTTATACTGCGTGGAAGAGAAGAAAATAAATAAACAAAATTTCTCCAATTCTACTGATGTCCTCAGTTCACAATCCCACGGCACAAACACCACTGCACAAGTTTCACTGGGTAATCTTAGATCTACTCCAACTGTCTGTGCGTGTCACACGTAAGATAACGAGGTGCAAACTGCGCGCGACGTTTGGCCGCAAGGCTCGTCGTAACCCCGACGTAATGCTCGAGTCAGTTCTGTATCAGTTCTGAATCAGTTTGCACCGCGTATGCGCAAAGTTGTAACAAGGATCATTTGATCATTTGTAACAATGATCCATAATGTCTTCCCCTTCCGGTCAAGTTGTTTGCGGTCCGTAGCAAAATGCGACTTTGCTTCTATACGAACTATGTGACAATGACTCTGGCAATGCAGCTGACCTTAGAGACTGCGATGCATTATCGCATAATATCTATAGTATAAATGTATGCACGTATTATATAAATTTTTAAAAATTTCAAATTCACGAGTAAATTAACGATGAGATCAATCCGAAAATAAAATTTGTCCATCACGTATCAAGATGACAGAAACGACAGGAAAATCGTACAGGCTGGTCAATTTTACGGTACCTTGTATCACGCGAGATTTTCGAATATTTGCAGTATGGAAAAACTGACAAAAATAATATACACAATACGTTATTTACGCATATTTAAAGCATATAGACGACATACCGTCGATATAAATTATAATATTGTAATTCTCAACTGAAATTGAAACTTGTATTTTCAATCTTAGCATAAATGTACCGTAAACTTACTTATTTTTCTCTGAGTTTTTTCTCGTTGTTTAATTTTCTATCGGAACCTATTAGAAAATTTGAAAAATTGTTTCAATTTCGTGAAAAACTTCAAGTTAATTGGTATCTCTAGATTCATATCTCTAACGTTATCGGTAAATCGTGATAAATATATTTTAGACATCGCTCTTTGAAAGTCAGTTTTAATTTTCATATGATATTTGCCCTCGTTGAACCGCACGACTTGGGCCAAGGCATTATCACGATTTCAGCTTATACATATTTGTCAACTATCGCATGTCAATCGTACCGACCAAAATTCCCAAAATTCATACACCAACATTTTTCGCTGGCAGCTATATTTTTATTTATTGATTGATTTTCTTCAATTCATACTATTTTTACTCGCACCGTCAAAATCACCGTAGCTTTTACGTTGACGAAAGAATTCGAAAACGGTTAGCGCTGGGAAAATTTTCTGTGATCAGTACTCGGCCGGTAGATGAGCCTGTCTTTGAGAACGCGTGTTGCGCGATATAAGACAAAAAGAACTCCGTTAGGGTAACCAATTTTATCAATCAGTCATCGGTCAACGGCTTTCAGCATCAAGCATTACTTTTCGATAATTACCGCAGGAATCGTAAGAGATAGAAAAAATAAAACTTTTCAGTTAACAAACAAGGAAAACAAAACGAGGAAAATATCTTGATCGGTAGAATCTAGAGAACACGCACGCGACACAACGAATTTGATATCATGCTCGTTGTTAAAATTACAGCTGAATTGACTCAACATTTCACTCAATTGTCGACTGTCTACACAAGGAAGGAACTTTTTAAACATATTGTGTCACTATTTGCACGCTCTTGTTTACAAGAATTTGAAAACCTATTTTTAATGGTTAGGGAAAATCCTATGGAGGATTACGACACGAATTATTCTTGTACAAGTTTTTAGTTTACTTAAAAATGGTCAAAATTCTAGGAATTTTTTTATAATAGTCTTCGCTACCCGATAACAATGATCAAAACCTTACAAAAATTGTATAAATTCCTTGAAAATCACCGAAACCCAGTGCAATATGAATTTACTTGAACAGCCTAGAATTGCATACACAAACAGTGTTTATGGATATCAAATCGCAAGTGGAAATTACCAATGTTTCGTGATTTGTTTTTTTTTTTTCTCTTCACGAAGTTACGTAAAGTGCAGGAAATTTCTGCGACGTAAATTGGTTGTAAAAATAAGGAATAAGTTACCAACTATCTGCAGATTTGCGCTCTGAAAAGATTGCCCGTTTATCGTTAAAGTATGACCCCTGTCCCCTTGAGCGATGAAGTTTTTTTCCCGTATGTAAGAAATTCCAAGAATAATCGTCGTCGCAGGGATGAGGAGCTGATAACTCGTACTTATATCAGAGCCACGGAACGAGCGAACATCTCAATATCCGAGGGATTTTGTCGTGGTACGATGTACAAATCTGCAGTGATTCTCGTTGCGCTGATTGGAACGGCATGCGCATTTCCACCCGCCGACATCCTGCGAAAATCGGTAGCCGAGGATAACGTCGATGAAAAGGCTCCGGAAACCCTGTCGCAAGTATCGGAAGTCGAAAATCAGAGGGAAGATGATGGCGTCCGGGAGTCCGACAAGGAATCGACCTCCGAATATCGTCTTCTTACCGCTACTATGACGATTCCGGAATTCACGATAGTGACAGCAATACGATCCAATCAAAGTACCGAGGTGAGACCAAATCTCGAATCAGAGTTGACAGCGTTTAGGATTCAAATTTGCGGATTATTTTTTAAGCAAAATTCCGAATCGTCGTGCTTTTGAAGAGTCCGAAAATCGATAGTTTGAATTTCAAAATGGTCGAGACGATCGCGAATTATCAAGGTTTCGAATATGCGGTTCAAATTGCCGATAATAACTTGAATATGGAATAATCTTCAACGATTACGGAAAAATTCGAGAATACTCCCAAAAATGAAAAATCTTCAGCATTTCGACCGTTCTAGAACTCGACCGTTTGCAATTTCTATTCGACCAAAAAGATAATCAATTCCAATTTTTATCCGCATGCACTGAACAAGAACTGAACTATAGTTTAGGACAAATGTAATTATTTCGTTCGCATGATGCAAGAGCTACGACAATTTTCAAACAATTAACGGAAGCATCACGTTTAAAACGTGGAAAAATTTCTTTCATTTTATCAGTTTCGGAAAAAGGAAATGCCAATTCAAATCGCGAGATTGTTCTATACGATAAATATTTTTCTGGTGTAGTCGACATTGAGTTAGGAAAATACATAATTGGACCAGAGAAATTTTATTCTTGAAACGTTATTTTTTATACTCTGAAAAAATAATGCATCTTCTCTGATAATTATTAAAATCCAGATGCGAATATTTGTTACTACGGTGTCTGAAGCATTTCCACAATAATCGCTCGTTTCAAATTTCCGATCCGATATTTCGACGGAAGTTTGAAACGAAATATGGAACCCCACAATAAAAGTATGGCGAATGTGAGATCAATACGCCTCGATAAGTAGATTCCACCACAATTGATAGAATTCATTATTTCGTTAGTCAATGATAAAGATTTTGCTACAGACATTTTTTCTCTCAGTTTAGACGTTCGTTTAGTGTCGGCGCGTTTTTATTTTCATTAAAATAACGTTGAAAATAAATCAGAAACTTTATACAAGTTGCTAAATTTTTTGAAAACAGGAGAATGAAGAGCCAAAAACGTCATGCGCCGAGGGTGACGCGTCCTGCCATTCTCTTGATGAAAATACACCACGTCAGAAAAGAACTATCGAAATGTTCCCGTGGGATCAGATACCAAATTTTTCGATGGACAACGTGAAAGTTTTAGACATGGATAATATACCGAATTTCAAAGGATTTAATATACCCGATTTAAGTGATTTCGATTTCACAAATATTCCGGGTAGCGACGTGAGAATTTTTGAGATGCCGGATGAGGCAGGGATTCAAATAGGAAATATCCCCGATATTCAGATACCAAACCTTTCGCAGATCGATTTATCAAATCTCGCGAAAGTTCAAATAAAAACTGTCGATGTTCCTGGTCTCCACAACTTTCAAATGCCAAACGATTTTTTTGATGGAAATGGGCTGGTGGGAATAATAATTAATGGAGGGGAAGCTACCAATGGACTACCGGGTTCATGCTCCGGTCACGGTAAAGTCGGTAAAACAAACGACGAAGCACTAGAAAAGCTTCAAAAAGAGGTTCAGGCGTTGACGAAAAAATTGCAGGAGGCGGAGAAAAACCTTGCGCTTAAGGACCTTGCAATCAAGGAGAACAAAGAGAAAAAAGAGCAAGAATATAAGGCGCTGCAGGAGAAACATGATGCAGAGGTCAAGGTCTTCACGGAAAAATTAGATGGCTTGAAAGAAGAGTTAGAACAACAATCCAGAAAATCCAATGAGACGCTACATGAAGTAAAGAAAAGCTGCGACAAGACATTAAAGGATAACCAAGGGAGAGAAGAACGGCAACGTGAGACGCAGCAGGAGGCACATAATACAGAAGTCAAGATCTTGAAGGAAAAATTAGTCGATTTGAGAGACGAGTTAGATCAGCGATCCAGGAATTTCACAACAACGGTAGAGGAAGGAAAGAAAAGCTGCGAGAAGACATTGAACGAAAACAAAGAAAGAGAAAACCGGGAACGTGAGACGCTGCAGGAGGCACATAATACAGAAGTCAAGATCTTGAAGGAAAAATTAGTCGATTTGAGAGACGAGTTAGATCAGCGATCCAGGAATTTCACAACAACGGTAGAGGAAGGAAAGAAAAGCTGCGAGAAGACATTGAACGAAAACAAAGAAAGAGAAGACCGGGAACGTGAGACGCTGCAGACCGAACATGCCGCTGAAATTGAGTCAATGAAGGAAATGTTGATGCAGGAAAAGCAAGTTTCAATCGGCTTGGAGGAAAAAATGATTACGCAAACCACCGAATGTGTTCAGAATCTGAAGACACAGAAGGAGCGCTGGGACAACAGACTAACCGAACAAACGGAACGGTCGAAGAAAGAACTCGCAGAAATTACAGAACTACACGAGATTTGCGTTGCCGATAAGGAGAAGAAGGACCAGCAAATAAAGAAACTACAATCATTCGAACGTAAAAGTAGCATCGTTACGATAACTTAAAAATACGCGTATGAAACCCTTCGAGACGTGAAATGATTTCCTGAATATCAATAATCGGTCGTTACTTTCATTTCTTGTCAAATATCCGAGAAATAACTTACTGTGTAATATAAATTTTGTAATATTATAACGTAGACAGTTTTTGCCAACTCGTCGATGTCCGGTATTAACAGTATGTTTATACTGCGTGGAAGAGAAGAAAATAAATAAACAAAATTTCTCCAATTCTACTGATGTCCTCAGTTCACAATCCCACGGCACAAACACCACTGCACAAGTTTCACTGGGTAATTTTAGATCTACTCCAACTGTCTGAGCGTGTTACACGTAAGATAACACGATCAAACTGCGCGCGACGTTCGACCGCGTTCGCTGGCCGCTCGTCATGCGTTAATGACGTCATGCTTGCTTCAGTTATTCCCCCCCCCCCAGCCGCCCGCCACCGCGTTTGGACTGCGCATGCGCGAATTGTGTACGTCAGATTGCCATTCTTCGCACTCTCAGGCGTAAAATTGAATCTCAAACTTCACAATCCAAACGACAAGCAAACATTTTGCATTTTTCAGCTACTAACAAACGTTTTGGACTGTCTAAAATACATTCATTTATGAACGTGGTAACTTAGAAATAGATGTTTCAATTTGAAGGTAATTCTGTGCCTTGATTTAATTCGGTCTGACCATCGCACCTGTGCTAAACCGACAATCGGTACGTTAGTCACCCAGTCATTCGGGCAATGAGCTGTGAGGCTGCCGGAAATTTTTTTTTTGTGTGCCACCAGCAGGTAAGAACCGCATTTACGAGATTATCGACAGCCGTAAAGTATAAATATAAACCTCAAATATAAGATTTTTTTTTTAATCAGGTACCCATTCTGTTAAGAGTAAAAAACTTGAGATCGTGTCATAAAAAAGAATTGAAACATTTTTGTTTTGTAAAATAATACTTTCCCACATTGGTGCAATTAGCACTTCGAAACTGTTCTAAGTTACGAAAAATGGTTAAAAAAAAATTACACGAGGATCATTCAACACCGACCAAATAAAGTGTTTCATCCCTCTTCTTTGTCTCATCAACCTTTGCAAAATAGGATTCATGAATCACGATAAGAATTCCTTCGAGCCATTACTCTTTCATTCATCTTTTGTTTCCACCTTCTTTTGTCTTCGTTCTTTCCCTGCATCTCAATAAGCAATAAACTGAAAATTATATCTCCGAATCCCAATTCGTTAGATGCGTGATGTATGAATAATATTTATAATTTAGGTATGAAGGTACACGTAATACGTTTAACGGAAAGCGGTTACATAGAAACAGTCGGATGCAGCTTTATTCGAGAAGGTGATCGTCTCTGGGGAAATATTCGAAGGAAAAAGAGCCGCCCAAGCATTTTGCCATTTGTGGATTCCGCGGCTCTTCAGCTCGCCGGACAGAGTTTACCGTACTTTGCTAATTAGGACGAAAACTTTTATCATTATACGGTATGCGCTATGGTCTATGAGGCGAACGTTTTTCCGCGTCAGAGATGCGGAGTGAAAGCAAAAGCAAAAGAAAAAAGAAAACGAAATGAGAGGTAAAAAAAAAAAAAAAAACTAGGAAAAACAAGGGATTAAAAAAGAAGAAAAAAGTTTTACCTAATTCCATTTTACGACAGTTGCACGAATCTACATCTAGGTGTAATTTACGCTTGAAACTTTGAACGCGTTCTGATGTGTGTGTGTATATATATATATATATATATATACACACACAATATACATACAGTGCGTTCTATGGCAATTCGATCATCAGGGATTCATAACACGACTGTTCCATTCCCCATCTTTTTTTAATTTATTTTTTTTTTTTTATTATTATTGTCTGTCAGACATCGTGAGCAAAACGAATCGGACTTTAAGGCATGAAACTATTCTTCCAGTCTCAAGAAAAATAAACAGAAAAAAAAAAAAACGAAATCATGAAACCTTTTCCCAATTCCGTCGATTCAGTAAGTATCTGTAAGCAAAAATACAATAACTACGACGGTAGATCCAGACGCAAGTTAATACAAGGACCCAAAGTCACTAAAACTAAGTTCTGCAGCAGTCCTTTACATACTGCAATTGAATTTTTCAATCTGTTACCAAACGAAATAAAGAATTTACCTATATTGACCAAGTCGATTGCATATAAATTGAAAAAATGGTTAATCGGCCACCCTGAGCATCTATCAACGCTTTAGTAGAATATATCCGTCTTTCACTTTATTTGTAAAATTTAATACTCGAATAATTTAAAAATCTTATAAAACATGAACTAATGGCACTTCCATGCTTTTCGCTCAATTACATGTACAAACTGTACGATGTTTCTTAATTTTGAAATTAAATTTAAAATTGTTGAACTGGCATTGTTAGATTATATGCCTTTTCACTCTTCCCGAGCCTATGCACAGGAAACTTTAAGTTACCTCTATAGGACTATAAATGTACTTTTGTACATTACTTGTGTACATTATGTATATTTATATTTTCTTGGGAATAAATAAATAAATAAATATTATGTATATTTATATTTTCTTGGGAATAAATAAATAAATAAATAAATTTCGTGAAAAACTTCAAGTTAATTGGTATCTCGAGATTCATATCTCTAACGTTATCGGTAAATCGTCATAAATATATTTTAGACATCGCTCTTTGAAAGTCAGTTTTAATTTTCATATGATATTTGCCCTCGTTGAACCGGACGACTTGGGCCAAGGCATTATCACGATTTCAGCTTATATTCATCAACTATCGCATGTCAATCGTACCGACCAAAATTCCCAAAATTCATACACCAACATTTTTCGCTGGCAGCTATATTTTTATTTGTTGATTGATTTTCTTCAATTCATACTATTTTCACTCGCACCGTCAAAATCACCGTAGCTTTTACGTTGACGAAAGAATTCGAAAACGGTTAGCGCTGGGAAAATTTTCTGTGATCAGTACTCGGCCGGTAGATGAGCCTGTCTTTGAGAACGCGTGTTGCGCGATATAAGACAAAAAGAACTCCGTTAGGGTAACCAATTTTATCAATCAGTCATCGGTCAACGGCTTTCAGCATCAAGCATTACTTTTCGATAATTACCGCAGGAATCGTAAGAGATAGAAAAAATAAAACTTTTCAGTCAACAAACAAGGAAAACAAAACGAGGAAAATATCTTGATCGGTAGAATCTAGAGAACACGCACGCGACACAACGAATTTGATATCATGCTCGTTGTTAAAATTACAGCTGAATTGACTCAACATTTCACTCAATTGTCGACTGTCTACACAAGGAAGGAACTTTTTAAACATATTATGTCACTGATGAATAAGAATTCTCGACCTCGTATGTAATCTATTATAGAATCTTGGTGATCGGTCAATTAAGAAAACGTATTTTTAGTTAACGTTTCGACCCGGATATGAGCCCTCCTCAGAACGATTTATTTATTTAACTGTCAAGAATAACAAAAAGATTTTTTATAAAATAAATAATAGTACTAGAAGTAATCAGACTTGAATATTGTAGATGTAATACTCTTAGAGCTATTATATATTGTTGATTAGTAAGAACCTTATGATTAATTGATTAATAGTTGGAAGTCATTAATTAAAAGGATTAAAGAACTATGTTTCTTCACAGTAGGTATGTCATTGTGTTAAAAGGTTATTAAAGAAGGTCTTTTTAGCAATAAAATTAATTCACAGGTGTCAAAGAAGTGGAGGTAGGCTCTTTTATAATTAAGTTCCACATGTCTAACGAAATATTGTTGGTTGAACCAATTGAGTCAACAGGTGAATAACGCCTGATGGGAGAAAACAATGTAATCCAGAGTGAAGGTGAACCTATCATAAACAATTATACAGAAAAACAATAAATATTTTGTAAGAAAAGTTATGTAGAAAGGACTGTATAATGGGGACAAAAAAATTTTTTGTATGTAGTTGAGGTTAAACAATATTTGTTGTGTGGGCGGAGATTAGAGGTTTTTAAATATTACTTAAATGTTCAACATCTTGTCTAAGATTAACGGAATTGGTGTGACCTACAATGTTGCACATTTCTAGTAATAGTCTTTTATAATAATTGTGTTCTTCACAAAGGATGTTTGTATTGTCGTAATTAAAAGTATGTTTTTTATCGATACTATGTTTTGTTAGAGCCGTGTGACGTTCTTCAATCTCATGTACGTTGCGTTGATCTTCCCTGATTCTAGTGTTAAGGTGGCGGCCAGTTTGACCTATATAAACTTGGTTGCAATCATTGCGAGGTATTTTATAGACAACGTTGGATCGTTTGCCAATGGGGATCTTATCTTTTCCCGTATCAAAAACTAATTGTAAATCTTTTGAATTTTTTCCAACAAACTTGACATTATGTTTGGCAAATAGGCGGTTTAGTGACTCAAAGAGACCAGATACATATGGGATGGGGATATATGTAGTAGCGGGTCTATTGTTATCGTCTGCGGGGGCAGAGTCAATATTATTGTCAGGTAAGTTGTTGATGTAGGTGCGTCTCTTATTTATATGTTTATGTAATAGGCCATGAGGATAATCATTCCATCTCAGTATATCGTATATGAGCGACAGGTTTTTTTCCTGGAACTCTGTACTAGAGAGTTTGATGGCTCGGTCAACTAGGTTAATGATGGTGCCTATTTTGTAGGAAATTGGATGGTGAGAATTAAAATTCGGATATCTTTGAGACCAGATTTTTTTGTGGAACCAATCTGTTTTGATATTATTGTTGTTGTGTATCAGCAATACATCTAAGAAATTGATGGCGTTATTTTCCTCTGTTTCGATAGTAAATTGTAATCGTGGATGATATCGGTTAAAAGTATTAAGAGTGTGATCTATTTTTTCGTTTGGAACGGCAGTAAGAATATCATCAACGTATCGAAAATAGAACGGTAAATCAAAATCAAGATCGTTAATGCAAGACGTTTCCAAGTCTTCCATGACAAGGTCTGACAAGATTGGGGAGAGATGAGATCCGATGGGCAACCCGAATTGTTGTGCATACGTATCGTTGTTAAATTTGAATATTGCAGAATCAGAACATATTTTTAAAGCTTTATCTAGTTCAATAAGGGGAATTGGGATCTTATTTTCAAGAGAAGCCCAACGGTTGTTTACTGCGCGCAATGCGAGATCTGTCGGAACGTTGGTAAAGAGTGATATTACATCTAACGATATTAAAGTATAGTTATCTGGGATAATCAATGTTTTTATTGTGTCAACTAAGGAAAAGCTATCTTTAACTCTAGAGGTGGGAGGTGTGATATTAGTGGTGAGCCATGAATTAATTTTCTTGGCTAAGGCATCATAGGTCGGGCTATTGACAAATGAGACGATAATTCTTAATGGGACTTCCTCTTTGTGAATTTTAGGTAGCCCATGTGCGCGTGGAGGAACACTGTTGTAAGTAGAAATGCTTCTATGTAGGTTTTTGTTTATTAGTTTGGAGGTAAACCAATTGAACGTGAGTTTATTCACCCTAGTTTGTGGGGAGTCACACAGATCATATTTAGCAATTCTGTACGTGTTGGTGTCAGAAAGCTGCTGCCTCATTTTGTTGTTATCAGAGTCTCTATGCATAGCAACCGACGTATTGCCTTTGTCAGCTTTTAAAAACGTAATGTTGGGGTTGTTTTTTTTTTAAAAGTCATGGTGTCACAAATTTTTTTGTCAGTGACTGAATTATTGATGTTGTTTCTGGGGTACTTTGGGAAAACAAGAACTCGGTTAGTGAAATCGGATCTAACTTGATTTCTTGACTCGGTAGGAAAACTCGTAATTTTTTCTTCAAAATTGGAAATGAGGTTGAAGACCGGCAGATCGCGATTGTTGTATGGACGTCCGAATTTGTGACAAAGTTGTACTATTTCAGTAACATTTTCAGGAATAGGAGTGTCAGTTAGATTTATTAACCAATTATTTTTTCCAATTGAATACGAATCTTTGTGTTTGTTAGAAGATTTTTTTTTTGAGCAAGTGAATTGGTGAATTTATTGATATTACGATTTTTGATAGCAATGAATTTATTGTTTAGCATCCGATGTTGGGATTCAAAGAATTTATTTCCTGAAGTACTCCCTAGTTTGAGGTTGATTTGTTCTCCTAGGTTAATCAATATCTTTTCAGAGTTGATAATATGTGTATGGACATCATTGATTTCTAAATTCAGTAGCGATATTTGGAAATAAGTTGTAAGTTGTTTAGCTTTGGTTTTTGTTCTTGACAGTTAAATAAATAAATCGTTCTGAGGAGGGCCCATATCCGGGTCGGAACGTTAACTAAAAATACGTTTACCTAATTGACCGATCAGCAAGATTCTATAATAGAAATACAAAGGGTCTTATAGTAAATCTGAGAATGTGAAAATTGGTGTTCCGCAAGGAACTATACTGGGTCCACTATTATTCCTAATGTACATTAATGACATTTTTAAAGTTGTAGACAAAAAAATACTTATCATCATACGCAGACGACACTGCTGTTCGGTATTCAGGAGACAAATGGGACGAAGTGCAAAAGGACATGAATAACATGTTAAAGATAGTCAGCGACTGGTTAAATAATAACCAGTTGACACTAAATGTTAATAAAACTGTTTGTCTAACTTTTTCCTGTTATAGTGATCCTACTCCAAAGACTATAATTAGTATAAATAATAAAACAATTAAGGCAGTAAATAGCTGTAAGTATCTTGGTATTTACATTGACAGATGTTTGAAGTGGGATATACATATACAGGAGTTGATTAAAAAAGTCAGATACTTCTGATTTCTCGTGTATAAATTAGATCATTTCATGGATAAAAATATTCTGAGAATTCTCTACCATACACTTTTCGAAAGTACAATTAACTATGGTATCATAGCGTGGGGTGGAGCATACAATAATTCAATTAAGCCACTTTTTAGCTTACAAAAAAGAATATTAAAGAAAATCAGAGTAGATGATAAAATAATACTGAACGTCAAACAACATTTCGTCTTGAGTAGTTTAACAAAATACTTTAATTTTTGTAAGCAAAAATACAATAACTACGACGGTAGATCCAGACATAAGTTAATACAAGGACCCAAAGTCACTAAAACTAAGTTCTGCAGCAGTCCTTTACATACTG
The DNA here is from genome assembly GCF_021155775.2 of Neodiprion pinetum. Classification (NCBI taxonomy): domain Eukaryota; kingdom Metazoa; phylum Arthropoda; class Insecta; order Hymenoptera; family Diprionidae; genus Neodiprion; species Neodiprion pinetum. Next base: position 4,439,075 of record NC_060234.1, read on the forward strand.
CAATTAAATTTTTCAATCTGTTACCAAACGAAATAAAGAATTTACCCATATTGACCAAGTCGATTACATATAAATTGAAAAAATGGTTAATCGGCCACCCTGAGCATCTATCAACGCTTTAGTAGAATATATCCGTCTTTCACATTATTTGTAAAATTTAATACTCGAATCATTTAAAAATCTTTTAAAACATGAACTAATGGCACTTCTATGCTTTTCGCTCAATTACATGTACAAACTGTACGATTTTTCTTAATTTTAAAATTAAATTTAAAATTGTTGAACTGGCATTGTTAGATTATATGCCTTTTCACCCTTCCCGAGCCTATGCACAGAAAACTTTAAGTTACCTCTATAGGACTATAAATGTACTTTTGTATATTACTTCTGTATATTATGTATATTTATATTTAATTGGGAATAAATAAATAAATAAATAAATTTCGTGAAAAACTTCAAGTTAATTGATATCTCTAGATTCATATCTCTAACGTTATCGGTAAATCGTCATAAATATATTTTAGACATCGCTCTTTGAAAGTCAGTTTTAATTTTCATATGATATTTGCCCTCGTTGAACCGCACGACTTGGGCCAAGGCATTATCACGATTTCAGCTTATATTCATCAACTATCGCATGTCAATCGTACCGACCAAAATTCATACACCAACATTTTTCGCTGGCAGCTATATTTTTATTTATTGATTGATTTTCTTCAATTCATACTATTTTTACTCGCACCGTCAAAATCACCGTAGCTTTTACGTTGACGAAAGAATTCGAAAACGGTTAGCGCTGGGAAAATTTTCTGTGATCAGTACTCGGCCGGTAGATGAGCCTGTCTTTGAGAACGCGTGTTGCGCGATATAAGACAAAAAGAACTCCGTTAGGGTAACCAATTTTATCAATCAGTCATCGGTCAACGTTTTTAGCATCAAGCATTACTTTTCGATAATTACCGCAGAAACTGTGAAAGATAGAAAAAATAAAACTTTTCAGTTAACAAACAAGGAAAACAAAACGAGGAAAATATCTTGATCGGTACAATCTAGAGAACACGCACGCGACACAACGAATTTGATATCATGCTCGTTGTTAAAATTACAGCTGAATTGACTCAACATTTGACTCAATTGTCGACTGTCTACACGAGGAAGGAACTTTTTGAACGTATCATGTCACTATTTGCACGCTCTTGTTTACAAGAATTTGAAAACCTATTTTTAACGGTTAGGGAAAATCCTATGGAGGATTACGACAGGAATTATTCTTGTACAAGTTTTGAATTTACTGAAAAATGGTCAAAATTCTAGGAATTTTTTTATAATAGTCTTCGCTACCCGATAACAATGATCAAAACCTTACAAAAATTGTATAAATTCCTTGAAAATCACCGAGACCCGGTGGAATATGAATTTATTTGAACAGCCTAGAATCGCATATACAAACAGTGTTTATGGATATCAAATCGCAAGTGGGAATTACCAATGTTTCGTGTTTTGTTTTTTTTCTTTTTCTCTTCACGAAGTTACGTAAAGTGCAGCAAATTTCTGCGACGTAAATTGGATGTAAAAATAAGGAATAAATTACCAACTATCTGCAGATTTGCGCTCTAAAAAGATTGCCCGTTTATCGTCAAGGTATGACCCCTGTCCCCTTGAGCGATGAAGTTTTTTCCCGTATGTGGGACATTCCAAGAATAATCGTCGTCGCAGGGATGAGGAGCTGATAACTCGTACTTATATCAGAGCCACGGAACGAATCTCGTACTTGAACGAAGGAATTTTTTTTTTTTCCATTCCAAGTAATTTTTCAAGGCCATGAAGGGTGCAAATTCTACTCAAAATAAGGGTTTTTTGTTTTCAACGCCGCCAAAAATGCAATTTTTTTTTTTTTTTTTTTTCCTTCGTCCAAGTACGAGTTTCAAACATCTACTAACAGAAAATTTTTGGTTTTTGCATTTCAGATGAATCTGTCATGAGTTATCCTGACCACGCCGAGAGAACTTTTTTTTGAGGGGTCATAGCAGACGACGTGTCCACGCCTTAATTTTCAATATTTTTCAATGAAAATTTCACAAACTACTTATAAAATATGTATCTTTTATGTGTTAAATTGTTTTTTTTTTTTTTTTTTTTGAAAACTTCCTATTTTTTTTTACGAAAAACTGTCGAAAAAAAGAGCCACATTCGACAATTTTTGATCAAACCGCCGCCATTTTGTCAAATTTGAAAAAAAAAACCCTCCATAGCGCGATAGCGACTTTCCTACAGATCAATAATCTTTTTGAAACTTTTTTTTCAGATCAAAATTGCGGCCGTCATCGTGGAAACCGTGCAGCACCTTTTTTTTTCACGTGAAATTACAACAATTTATACAACAATGATGCACTCAATAAATAAACTTTAAAAAAATCATTTTGTATTCTTCATAAACGTATTTATTTATGAAAAAAAGAACCGGACCGATTGGTTTATTTGAACATTAAAAAAAAAATTCGCGAAAATCAGTGATTTTTCGGAGGGTCACAATGAGACGATCCCTTAAACGTATCATGTCACTATTTGCACGCTCTTGTTTACAAGAATTTGAAAACCTATTTTCAACGGTTAGGGAAAATCCTATGGAGGATTACGACAGGAATTATTCTTGTACAAGTTTTTAGTTCACTTAAAAATGGTCAAAATTCTAGGAATTTTTTTATAATAGTCTTCGCTACCCGATAACAATGATCAAAACCTTACAAAAATTGTATAAATTCCTTGAAAATCACCGAGACCCGGTGGAATATGAATTTATTTGAACAGCCTAGAATCGCATATACAAACAGTGTTTATGGATATCAAATCGCAAGTGGGAATTACCAATGTTTCGTGTTTTGTTTTTTTTCTTTTTCTCTTCACGAAGTTACGTATAGTGCAGCAAATTTCTGCGACGTAAATTGGATGTAAAAATAAGGAATAAATTACCAACTATCTGCAGATTTGCGCTCTAAAAAGATTGCCCGTTTATCGTCAAGGTATGACCCCTGTCCCCTTGAGCGATGAAGTTTTTTCCCGTATGTGGGAAATTTCAAGAATAATCGTCGTCGCAGGGATAAGGAGCTGATAACTCGTACTTATATCAGAGCCACGGAACGAGCGAACATCTCAATATCCGAGGGATTTTGTCGTGGTACGATGTACAAATCTGCAGTGATTCTCGTTGCGCTGATTGGAACGGCATGCGCATTTCCACCCGCCGACATCCTGCGAAAATCGGTAGCCGAGGATAACGTCGATGAAAAGGCTCCGGAAACCCTGTCGCAAGTATCGGAAGTCGAAAATCAGAGGGAAGATGATGGCGTCCGGGAGTCCGACAAGAAATCGACCTCCGAATATCGTCTTCTTACCGCTACTATGAAGATTCCGGAATTCACGACGGTGACAGCAATACGATCCGATCAAAGTGCCGAGGTGAGACCAAATCTCGAATCAGAGTTGACAGCGTTTAGGATTCAAATTTGCGGATTATTTTTTAAGCAAAATTCCGAATCGTCGTGCTTTTGAAGAGTCCGAAAATCAATAGTTTGAATTTCAAAATGGTCGAGACGATCGCGAATTATCAAGGTTTCGAATATGCGGTTCAAATTGCCGATAATAACTTGAATATGGAATAATCTTCAACGATTACGGAAAAATTCGAGAATACTCCCAAAAATGAAAAATCTTCAGCATTTCGACCGTTCTAAAACTCGACCGTTTGCAATTTCTATTCGACCAAAAAGATAATCAATTCCAATTTTTATCCGCATGCACTGAACAAGAACTGAACTATAGTTTAGGAAAAATGTAATTATTTCGTTCGCATGATGCAAGAGCTACGACAATTTTCAAACAATTAACGGAAGCATCACGTTTAAAACGTGGAAAAATTTCTTTCATTTTATCAGTTTCGGAAAAAGGAAATGCCAATTCAAATCGCGAGATTGTTCTATACGATAAATATTTTTCTGGTGTAGTCGACATTGAGTTAGGAAAATACATAATTGGACCAGAGAAATTTTATTCTTGAAACGTTATTTTTTATACTCTGAAAAAATAATGCATCTTCTCTGATAATTATTAAAATCCAGATCCGAATATTTGTTACTACGGTGTCTGAAGCATTTCCACAATAATCGCTCGTTTTAAATTTCCGATCCGATATTTCGACGAAAGTTTGAAACGAAATATGGAACCCCACAATAAAAGTATGGCGAATGTGAGATCAATACGCCTCGATAAGTAGATTCCACCACAATTGATAGAGTTCATTATTTCGTTATTCAATGATAAAGATTTTGCTACAAACATTTTTTCTCTCAGTTCAGACGTTCGTTTAGTGTCGGCGCGTTTTTATTTTCATTAAAATAACGTTGAAAATGAATGAGAAACTTTATAAAAGTTGCTAAATTTTTTGGAAACAGGAGAATGAAGAGCCAAAAACGTCATGCGCCGAGGGTGACGCGTCCTGCGATTCTCTTGATGAAAATACACCACGTCAGAAAAGAACTATCGGATTGTTCCCACCGTTTCCGGCACCAAATTTTGGCATGAACAACGGGGGATATTTGCAAGATAACATTTTACTTTATATCTTGATTCTCCAGAATCTACGGACAACATATCAGCAAAACCTCGCACAACCATGCGGCGTGTCCTCCCCCTGCTGGCAAACGTCATGTAGCGACCAACAATGTTCCCTAGTATAAGGTTCAAAATTGTTTCTTATAACTGGTACCAAGAACTGAGATAGGAGACTGCTGAATTCGCATCAGTAGCGCTCAGATTGGAAATATCCCTCTTTTTAAGTTAAAACTATAATCAATAACTAGGATAAACCACTACCTTTAGAACCACCAAATTAAAATAGATTACTTATTGGAATGTATGAATGAATGTGTGAACATTGCATGCAAATATCTTTTGTTCATATTTTCAATGTGTCACCGACGAGATTGAGAATCGTCGGAACACCGTCGAATGGCGCGAACCAACGCTGACCGTGTAGATTTAGACAGCGGGAGGTCGCCCCCGCACTTAATTGGCTAATTGCCGTTGCAACTTATTGCAACTGCAGATTTTTCCCTATTAATACCCTCTGGCCCAAGAAGCCGCGTCTTTCGTCTGTCGAGTCGCGAAGTGCGTGGACGTAAACCCGGATTAGCCCTCTCGAGCAATAGTAGCGTTCGGAAAATCTTAGTTGTGACCGGCCTAAAGTCTCGCGCTAATTCGTCAAATTTGAGCATTCAGTTATTCCGTTAGCTGCAAGAGACTCACTTTCTTCTACGTTTTCATCTTTTCTGTGCTTTACTAAATCTCATCATTTCGCGAATAGACATTTTTATGCTATCCCATTTTCCATAATTAAATTGAGTTCGGCCCTGATTCAATCGAATCGGGTAATCTTAAGTAATAATAATAATAATTACACTATCGTTTTTGATAAATAAATCGTTGCAATCAATTTTAACATACATCAAAATCAGAAAATTGACACTTTCAACTATAACTTCCGTTAACAAGATATCATTCCAAATCTAAAAAGACTAAGTGACCGACGTTCAGCATCGTTCGATTGATCAACTCTTCGAAACTTGAGGTGAGGTCCCTGGTCCAGAATTCTACCGACGCAGACCGACACGATCCGACGGCTCTCAATCTCGTCGACCGATTCACCTAAAGCTAAGTCAATCCGAGTGTTAATCTTCGAAATTGAACGAATTCTTGTTTCACCTTTTTAATCAAAATCTACTTCAGTAATTTTCGTTCAAAACCAAGTCTAGAATTGGTGGGCAGCTTCACTACCCCCAATTAAATCGTACTTATTGTTTCCAACAATTAACGAATAAGACTTAACAATAGTATATATAATTGATTTAAGATAATATAAAAAGAGAGATACAATGCAATAATCACGACCAGCTAGTTGACCATCGTTCAGAGTAGATGTTCCTGGTACCAAATAATAATATCCTTTAGAATAGAACAACACACGATTTTTATAAAATTGAACACTTTATGAATTATTACTTTCGGCTCATATATCATTATCACCATTGATTGTTTACCAGATATTTCAATCACCAAATCGAAACAGAATATACTTCAACTTTTACCAGTTAAATCATATTAAACATTTATTTTGAACGACCTTCTTCCCATTTTTATTATTGTAAAATTGCCTCAACAATTTAAACAAACCTCACAGACCTGTACAGGACTATAGCAACACGATCCTACAAATTACCGGCTTATCGAAAGGTAGGTCTTCTCTTAGTTTTAATTATTATTCATTGTCGTTACGTGGGAGCTTGATTATTCAATTAATCATTAACTACCACCGCTCAGTACACCCTCACCCCCACGTAACAATAATATGCCGAATTTCAAAGGATTCAATATACCCGATTTAAGTGGTTTCGATTTCACAAATATTCCGTGTAGCGACAAAGAGAAAAAAGAGCAAGAATATAAGGCGCTGCAGGAAAAACATGATGCAGAGGTCGAGGTCTTCACGGAAAAATTAGATGGCTTGAAAAAAGAGTTAGAAGAACAATCCAGAAAATCCAACGAGACGCTAAATGAAGTAAAGAAAAGCTGCGAGCAGACATTAAAGGATAACCAAGGGAGAGAAGAACGGCAACGTGAGACGCTGCAGGAGGCACATAATACAGAAGTCAAGATCTTGAAGGAAAAATTAGTCGATTTGAGAGAAGAGTTAGATCAGCGATCCGGGAATTTCCCAACAACGGTAGAGGAAGGAAAGAAAAGCTGCGAGAAGACATTGAACGAAAACAAAGAAAGAGAAGACCGGGAACGTGAGACGCTGCAGACCGAACATGCCGCTGAAATTGAGTCAATGAAGGAAATGTTGATGCAGGAAAAGCAACTTTCGATCGGCTTGGAGGAAAAAATGATTACGCAAACCACCGAATGTGTTCAGAATTTGGAGACAGAGAAGGAGCGCTGGGACAACAGACTAACCGAAGAAACGAAACGGTCGAAGAAAGAACTCGCAGAAATTACACAACTACACGAGATTTGCGTTGCCGATAAGGAGAAGAAGGACAAGCAAATAAAGAAACTAGAATCATGGGAAGGTGAAATTAGCATCGCTCCGATAACTTAAAAATACGCGTATCAAACCCTTCGACACGTGAAATGATTTCCTGAATATCAATAATCGGTCGTTACTTTCATTTCTTGTCAAATATCCGAGAAATAACTTACTGTGTGATATAAATTTTGTAATATTATAACGTAGACAGTTTTTGCCAACTCGTCGATGTCCGGTATTGACAGTATGTTTATACAGCGTGGAAGAGAAGAAAATAAATAAACAAAATTTCTCCAATTCTACTGATGTCCTCAGTTCACAATCCCACTGCGCAAGTTTCACTGGGTAATTTTAGATCTACTCCAACTGTCTGTGCGTGTCACACGTAAGATAACGAGGTGCAAACTGCGCGCGACGTTTGGCCGCAAGGCTCGTCGTAACCCCGACGTAATGCTCGAGTCAGTTCTGTATCAGTTCTGAATCAGTTTGCACCGCGTATGCGCAAAGTTGTAACAAGGATCATTTGATCATTTGTAACAATGATCCATAATGTCTTCCCCTTCCGGTCAAGTTGTTTGCGGTCCGTAGCAAAATGCGACTTTGCTTCTATACGAACTATGTGACAATGACTCTGGCAATGCAGCTGACCTTAGAGACTGCGATGCATTATCGCATAATATCTATAGTATAAATGTATGCACGTATTATATAAATTTTTAAAAATTTCAAATTCACGAGTAAATTAACGATGAGATCAATCCGAAAATAAAATTTGTCCATCACGTATCAAGATGATAGAAACGACAGGAAAATCGTACAGGCTGGTCAATTTTACGGTACCTTGTATCACGCGAGATTTTCGAATATTTGCAGTATGGAAAAACTGACAAAAATAATATACACAATACGTTATTTACGCATATTTAAAGCATATAGACGACATACCGTCAATATAAATTATAATATTGTAATTCTCAACTGAAATTGAAACTTGTATTTTCAATCTTAGCATAAATGTACCGTAAACTTACTTATTTTTCTCTGAGTTTTTTCTCGTTGTTTGATTTTCTATCGGAACCTATTAGAAAATTTGAAAAATTGTTTCAGTTCAATTTGTAAGCCAAGATGGCGGGCGATACGCACATCGTGCCGAGTAATGCGAAAACATTTAAGTGCCACTCGAATATGCCGGTCCCTAAAATCGTGATTTGCATGCTATGTGAAAGTGTTTTTCATACTAATGACTTCAATTCTTAACTTCGATTAAATAAAAATGGTCCGGGCAAGTTTATTAGTGATATATTTTTGTTATATGCGCGGCACATCACGTGGACATAACCTCTAAAAGTCAGTTTGACAACATTGAGTTATGTGAAGATGCGCGCAAAATAATCGCACATACCAAACTGTTTGAAAAGGATAAAGTAAAAGATGAGCTAAGTCAAAATATTTCCTTAAACAAGACCAGGGAGAGTATACTGTTGGACGAGACGGTTATCGAAGACGAGCTGGCCATCCTCAGAGTTGAAAACGACCTACTTAAAGAAAGAAATGAGGAACTAAAAGAAAAAAATTATCTGTTAAAAGAAATGGTAAATATCAAAAATAATAATAACCATAGTAATGTGGTTAGTTACGCGGATGTAACAAAGACTAACAAAGTCAACACAAGGAATATTATATCTAATATAATAGTTGAAGCAAAAGATAATAACAACAACGACACTGTCAACCAAGTCAAGAACCAATTGCTGGGGGATATTGCTGTGCCGATTAAAAAACTGTTTACTAACAAGTCTGGTGAAGTCACCATCAAGTGTAAGAACAAATAGGATGTAGACAGAACTACCGCTGTACTAAATAATAAGCTGAAAAACAACTACCAAGTTGAAGTGCAATCACTAAAGGCACCAAGAATGAAAATCTTGGATGTGCAAAATGACATGAATCTCGAGGACCTTACTGGGGACATCAAGAATAGGAACTCAGAATTCATGCTGAATGGTAATTTCTCATTAATAGGTGAATTTGAAAATGCATCAAAACAACGCACGGTTACACTTGAGGCCGCGCCTGAAATATACGGCATTATTGTCAAGAATGCATACAAACTGTACATTGGATACCGATGTTGTAAAATTGTTGATGACATTAATTTAAACTTGTGTTCTAAGTGCGGGCGTCTTAGTCACAGTGGTAAAAACTGTAAAAACGTGATAAAGTGTTTAAAGTGCTCCGGTGACCATGAAACTATTGACTGTAAATCTGACATTATTAAGTGTGTGAATTGCGAATTCTATAATGATAAATATAAGCAAAAGAAATGTACAAATCATCGTCCAAACGACACCGCTAAGTGTGAATACATTAAATTTAAACTACAAAAACTAATGAACACGACTGATTATCCAACCTCACCTAGAATACCAAAATTCTTAGGTAGGTTGCCTGACCAGAAAAAAAGAAGCCTCGACGCCGACCAACGCGTAATAATTACACATATCAGTGGCTAACGGCGATACGTACATTACAAGTATAGAAAAACAGTATGACCGTCTAAGCAAATTAAACCAGGCCTTAGTGTCCAAAAATGTAATAATCTTACATGGTAACGTGAGAAGCCTGAATGCTAACCATCAGAATTTAGAAATTTTAATAAACAATTTACACACGAAGCCGGACGTTATTGTTTGTACCGAGGCATGGAAGCTAGAATATTACAAGTATTATAAGCTCGACGAGTGTACTATATACTATAGCCACGGGAATATCAACAAGGCGGACGGTGTAGTGATATACGTCAAATCTACAATATCTCACACAACAACAAATGAAAATATAGGTCCATGTAATGTATTGTCGGTTATGTTGAGAATTAGAAATAATACGTCTTTTAAGATAACAGGTATATATAGATGTCATGATATTAATGTAGATAATTTTAATGTTGAAATGAAAGAATATCTAATTATAAACAAAAATGTCAAACATCATTGCATCGTTGGCGACTTTAACATTAACCTGCTCAAAGCAGACTTTATTGCTGAACAGTTTCTTGAGACTATGTTAGGATCTGGTTATGTTAACTGTTTCAGTGACATTACTAGACCTAACAGTCTTGAGGGTTCATGTATTGATAATATGTGTTTATTAAATCCAAAATAGCAACAACAAATTCTTTTACATACGCTAATGCTTTTACAGATCACTATCCAATTTTTTTAACAACAAACTTTCAAAGAGAAAATAACACTAAAGCTCCAAAAACTATCATAAACTACAACAAACTCAAAATTATAGTTGATAAAATTGATTTTAATTACATATTTGATATACAAGACCCAAGCACAGCAATAGAGGCGTTAATAAATGAAATTCAAACTTCAATAAGAGACTCAACACGTAAAATAAAATCAAATAAGCATATAAATGAAAGTAAAATTAGTGTCCATAGGAAAAAATGGATAACCAAGGGTATAGTTAAGTCATGTAACACTAAAGAAATGTTGTATAACGTCTGGGAGCTTGATAAGAATAATACTAAACTTAAAAACGATTATAAAACCTATTGTAAAATCCTAACTAGTGTAGTTACTCGTGCTAAAAGAAACTATGACGCAGAACGAGTCAATAAAAGCAGCGGCGACAGCAAAAAATTATGGCAATACTTAAATAATAAACTGGGAAGAAACAATAAAGCAGACTATGATGTTGAATATTTAATTTATCAGAATAAAGAAATAACTGATAATAGAGTGATGGCCGATGCTTTTGTTGATTTTTTCAGCAGTATAGGGCTAAACTTAGCTAGTAAAATAAATCTAGATAAAAAGAGCGAAGGTAGGGCATCTGATTTAGTAGAAAACAATTGTAAGTCTATATTCGTACGGCCTACAGATCCTGGTGAAATATTTAATACGATTAAAAATTTAAAAGATAAACCAGGTGGTCTAGATGATATTAACAGCAAAGTTTTGAAGACTATAGTACACGCTATGAGCAAACCTCTAGAACACATTTTCCACTTAAGCATAAGCGAAGGTATCTGGCCACGCGCTTTAAAATCTGCAGTCGTTGTACCAATTTACAAAAGTGGAGAACACTGTGAGCCTGGTAACTGTCGACCGATATCATTAATATCTAACTTAGCAAAAGTTTTCGAGAAACTAATGCATCATCGTTTATCGGACTTTATAACTGAATGTAACATAATTTCTGAGAGACAATTTGGTTTTTTAAAAAATAGAAGCGCAAGTGATGCTCACGCAGACCTCGTTCAGTATATATATATATATATATATATATGACAACCTAAACTCTGATAAACGAACAATTATTACGTTTCTGGATTTAGCCAAGGCATTTGACACTGTTAATCACGTCATATTATTAAATAAGCTTGAAAGATATGGTATGAGAGGTGTTGCTAATAACTTGATTAAAGACTACTTAAATAATAGAGTGCAAACAGGAGGGAAATACAAAGGGTCTTATAGTAAATCTGAGAATGTGAAAATTGGTGTTCCGCAAGGAACTATACTGGGTCCACTATTATTCCTAATGTACATTAATGACATTTTTAAAGTTGTAGACAAAAAAATACTTATCATCATACGCAGACGACACTGCTGTTCGGTATTCAGGAGACAAATGGGACGAAGTGCAAAAGGACATGAATAACATGTTAAAGATAGTCAGCGACTGGTTAAATAATAACCAGTTGACACTAAATGTTGATAAAACTGTTTGTCTAACTTTTTCCTGTTATAGTGATCCTACTCCAAAGACTATAATTAGTATAAATAATAAAACAATTAAGGCAGTAAATAGCTGTAAGTATCTTGGTATTTACATTGACAGATGTTTGAAGTGGGATATACATATACAGGAGTTGATTAAAAAAGTCAGATACTTCTGATTTCTCGTGTATAAATTAGATCATTTCATGGATAAAAATGTTCTGAGAATTCTCTACCATACACTTTTCGAAAGTACAATTAACTATGGTATCATAGCGTGGGGTGGAGCATACAATAATTCAACTAAGCCACTTTTTAGCTTACAAAAAAGAATATTAAAGAAAATAAGAGTAGATGATAAAATAATACTGAACGTCAAACAACATTTCGTCTTGAGTAGCTTAACAAAATACTTTAATTTTTGTAAGCAAAAATACAATAACTACGACGGTAGATCCAGACATAAGTTAATACAAGGACCCAAAGTCACTAAAACTAAGTTCTGCAGCAGTCCTTTACATACTGCAATTAAATTTTTCAATCTGTTACCAAACGAAATAAAGAATTTACCTATATTGACCAAGTCGATTACATATAAATTGAAAAAATGGTTAATCGGCCACCCTGAGCATCTATCAACGCTTTAGTAGAATATATCCGTCTTTCACATTATTTGTAAAATTTAATACTCGAATCATTTAAAAATCTTTTAAAACATGAACTAATGGCACTTCTATGCTTTTCGCTCAATTACATGTACAAACTGTACGATGTTTCTTAATTTTGAAATTAAATTTAAAATTGTTGAACTGGCATTGTTAGATTATATGCCTTTTCACCCTTCCCGAGCCTATGCACAGAAAACTTTAAGTTACCTCTATAGGACTATAAATGTACTTTTGTATATTACTTCTGTATATTATGTATATTTATATTTAATTGGGAATAAATAAATAAATAAATAAATTTCGTGAAAAACTTCAAGTTAATTGGTATCTCTAGATTCATATCTCTAACGTTATCGGTAAATCGTCATAAATATATTTTAGACATCGCTCTTTGAAAGTCAGTTTTAATTTTCATATGATATTTGCCCTCGTTGAACCGCACGACTTGGGCCAAGGCATTATCACAATTTCAGCTTATTCATATTTGTCAACTATCGCATGTCAATCGTACCGACCAAAATTCCCAAAATTCATACACCAACATTTTTCGCTGGCAGCTATATTTTTATTTATTGATTGATTTTCTTTAATTCATACTATTTTTACTCGCACCGTCAAAATCACCGTAGCTTTTACGTTGACGAAAGAATTCAAAAACGGTTAGCGCTGGGAAAATTTTCTGTGATCAGTACTCGGCCGGTAGATGAGCCTGTCTTTGAGAACGCGTGTTGCGCGATATAAGACAAAAAGAACTCCGTTAGGGTAACCAATTTTATCAATCAGTCATCGGTCAACGGCTTTCAGCATCAAGCATTACTTTTCGATAATTACCGCAGGAATCGTAAGAGATAGAAAAAATTAAACTTTTCAGTCAACAAACAAGGAAAACAAAACGAGGAAAATATCTTGATCGGTAGAATCTAGAGAACACGCACGCGACACAACGAATTTGATATCATGCTCGTTGTTAAAATTACAGCTGAATTGACTCAACATTTCACTCAATTGTCGACTGTCTACACAAGGAAGGAACTTTTTAAACATATTGTGTCACTATTTGCACGCTCTTGTTTACAAGAATTTGAAAACCTATTTTTAATGGTTAGGGAAAATCCTATGGAGGATTACGACACGAATTATTCTTGTACAAGTTTTTAGTTCACTTGAAAATGGTCAAAATTCTAGGAATTTTTTTATAATAGTCTTCGCTACCCGATAACAATGATCAAAACCTTACAAAAATTGTATAAATTCCTTGAAAATCACCGAGACCCGGTGGAATATGAATTTATTTGAACAGCCTAGAATCGCATATACAAACAGTGTTTATGGATATCAAATCGCAAGTGGGAATTACCAATGTTTCGTGTTTTGTTTTTTTTCTTTTTCTCTTCACGAAGTTACGTATAGTGCAGCAAATTTCTGCGACGTAAATTGGATGTAAAAATAAGGAATAAATTACCAACTATCTGCAGATTTGCGCTCTAAAAAGATTGCCCGTTTATCGTCAAGGTATGACCCCTGTCCCCTTGAGCGATGAAGTTTTTTCCCGTATGTGGGACATTCCAAGAATAATCGTCGTCGCAGGGATGAGGAGCTGATAACTCGTACTTATATCAGAGCCACGGAACGAATCTCGTACTTGAACGAAGGAATTTTTTTTTTTCCATTCCAAGTAATTTTTCAAGGCCATGAAGGGTGCAAATTCTACTCAAAATAAGGGTTTTTTGTTTTCAACGCCGCCAAAAATGCAATTTTTTTTTTTTTTTTTTTTCCTTCGTCCAAGTACGAGTTTCAAACATCTACTAACAGAAAATTTTTGGTTTTTGCATTTCAGATGAATCTGTCATGAGTTATCCTGACTACGCCGAGAGAACTTTTTTTTGAGGGGTCATAGCAGACGACGTGTCCACGCCTTAATTTTCAATATTTTTCAATGAAAATTTCACAAACTACTTATAAAATATGTATCTTTTATGTGTTAAATTGTTTTTTTTTTTTTTTTTTTTGAAAACTTCCTATTTTTTTTTACGAAAAACTGTCGAAAAAAAGAGCCACATTCGACAATTTTTGATCAAACCGCCGCCATTTTGTCAAATTTGAAAAAAAAAAACCCTCCATAGCGCGATAGCGACTTTCCTACAGATCAATAATCTTTTTGAAACTTTTTTTTCAGATCAAAATTGCGGCCGTCATCGTGGAAACCGTGCAGCACCTTTTTTTTCACGTGAAATTACAACAATTTATACAACAATGATGCACTCAATAAATAAACTTTAAAAAAATCATTTTGTATTCTTCATAAACGTATTTATTTATGAAAAAAAGAACCGGACCGATTAGTTTATTTGAACATTAAAAAAAAAATTCGCGAAAATCAGTGATTTTTCGGAGGGTCACAATGAGACGATCCCTTAAACGTATCATGTCACTATTTGCACGCTCTTGTTTACAAGAATTTGAAAACCTATTTTCAACGGTTAGGGAAAATCCTATGGAGGATTACGACAGGAATTATTCTTGTACAAGTTTTTAGTTCACTTAAAAATGGTCAAAATTCTAGGAATTTTTTTATAATAGTCTTCGCTACCCGATAACAATGATCAAAACCTTACAAAAATTGTATAAATTCCTTGAAAATCACCGAGACCCGGTGGAATATGAATTTATTTGAACAGCCTAGAATCGCATATACAAACAGTGTTTATGGATATCAAATCGCAAGTGGGAATTACCAATGTTTCGTGTTTTGTTTTTTTTCTTTTTCTCTTCACGAAGTTACGTAAAGTGCAGCAAATTTCTGCGACGTAAATTGGATGTAAAAATAAGGAATAAATTACCAACTATCTGCAGATTTGCGCTCTAAAAAGATTGCCCGTTTATCGTCAAGGTATGACCCCTGTCCCCTTGAGCGATGAAGTTTTTTCCCGTATGTGGGAAATTCCAAGAATAATCGTCGTCGCAGGGATGAGGAGCTGATAACTCGTACTTATATCAGAGCCACGGAACGAGCGAACATCTCAATATCCGAGGGATTTTGTCGTGGTACGATGTACAAATCTGCAGTGATTCTCGTTGCGCTGATTGGAACGGCATGCGCATTTCCACCCGCCGACATCCTGCGAAAATCGGTAGCCGAGGATAACGTCGATGAAAAGGCTCCGGAAACCCTGTCGCAAGTATCGGAAGTCGAAAATCAGAGGGAAGATGATGGCGTCCGGGAGTCCGACAAGGAATCGACCTCCGAATATCGTCTTCTTACCGCTACTATGACGATTCCGGAATTCACGATAGTGACAGCAATACGATCCAATCAAAGTACCGAGGTGAGACCAAATCTCGAATCAGAGTTGACAGCGTTTAGGATTCAAATTTGCGGATTATTTTTTAAGCAAAATTCCGAATCGTCGTGCTTTTGAAGAGTCCGAAAATCGATAGTTTGAATTTCAAAATGGTCGAGACGATCGCGAATTATCAAGGTTTCGAATATGCGGTTCAAATTGCCGATAATAACTTGAATATGGAATAATCTTCAACGATTACGGAAAAATTCGAGAATACTCCCAAAAATGAAAAATCTTCAGCATTTCGACCGTTCTAGAACTCGACCGTTTGCAATTTCTATTCGACCAAAAAGATAATCAATTCCAATTTTTATCCGCATGCACTGAACAAGAACTGAACTATAGTTTAGGACAAATGTAATTATTTCGTTCGCATGATGCAAGAGCTACGACAATTTTCAAACAATTAACGGAAGCATCACGTTTAAAACGTGGAAAAATTTCTTTCATTTTATCAGTTTCGGAAAAAGGAAATGCCAATTCAAATCGCGAGATTGTTCTATACGATAAATATTTTTCTGGTGTAGTCGACATTGAGTTAGGAAAATACATAATTGGACCAGAGAAATTTTATTCTTGAAACGTTATTTTTTATACTCTGAAAAAATAATGCATCTTCTCTGATAATTATTAAAATCCAGATCCGAATATTTGTTACTACGGTGTCTGAAGCATTTCCACAATAATCGCTCGTTTTAAATTTCCGATCCGATATTTCGACGAAAGTTTGAAACGAAATATGGAACCCCACAATAAAAGTATGGCGAATGTGAGATCAATACGCCTCGATAAGTAGATTCCACCACAATTGATAGAGTTCATTATTTCGTTATTCAATGATAAAGGTTTTGCTACAAACATTTTTTCTCTCAGTTCAGACGTTCGTTTAGTGTCGGCGCGTTTTTATTTTCATTAAAATAACGTTGAAAATGAATGAGAAACTTTATAAAAGTTGCTAAATTTTTTGGAAACAGGAGAATGAAGAGCCAAAAACGTCATGCGCCGAGGGTGACGCGTCCTGCGATTCTCTTGATGAAAATACACCACGTCAGAAAAGACATATCGGATTGTTCCCGCCGTTTCCGATACCACCATTGCCGCGGCCCAGGATAAGATTTCCAGGCGGGCATGTTCCGCCGATTTTCAGACCAATTAATAAACCCAATAGAAATTGTTTCGGTCCGGGACATATTCCGGCTTGCAACGTTCGTGGTCCCTGCAACATTCGAATGAATGAAAAGCTTCAAAAAGAGGTTCAGGCGTTGACGAAAAAATTGCAGGAGGCGGAGAGAAACCTTGCGCTTAAGGACCTTGCAATCAAGAACAAAGAGAAAACAGAGCAACAATACAAGGTGCTGCATGAGGTACATAATACAGAAGTCAAGATCTTCAACGAAAAAATATTCGATTTGAGAAAAGAGTTAGATCAGCGATCCGCGAATTTCCGAACAACGGTAGAGGAAGGAAAGAAAAGCTGCGAGAAGACATTGAACGAAAACAAAGAAAGAGAAAACCGGGAACGTGAGACGCTGCAGGAGGCACATAATACAGAAGTCAAGATCTTGAAGAAAAAATTAGCCGATTTGAGAGAAGAGTTAGATCAGCAATCCAGGAATTTCACAACAACGGTAGAGGAAGGAAAGAAAAGCTGCGAGAAGACATTGAACGAAAACAAAGAAAGAGAAAACCGGGAACGTGAGACGCTGCAGGAGGCACATAATACAGAAGTCAAGATCTTGAAGAAAAAATTAGCCGATTTGAGAGAAGAGTTAGATCAGCAATCCAGGAATTTCACAACAACGGTAGAGGAAGGAAAGAAAAGCTGCGAGAAGACATTGAACGAAAACAAAGAAAGAGAAAACCGGGAACGTGAGACGCTGCAGGAGGCACATAATACAGAAGTCAAGATCTTGAAGAAAAAATTAGCCGATTTGAGAGAAGAGTTAGATCAGCAATCCAGGAATTTCACAACAACGGTAGAGGAAGGAAAGAAAAGCTGCGAGAAGACATTGAACGAAAACAAAGAAAGAGAAAACCGGGAACGTGAGACGCTGCAGGAGGCACATAATACAGAAGTCAAGATCTTGAAGAAAAAATTAGCCGATTTGAGAGAAGAGTTAGATCAGCAATCCAGGAATTTCACAACAACGGTAGAGGAAGGAAAGAAAATCTGTGAGACGCTGCACACTGAACATGCCGCTGAAATTGAATCAATGGAGGAAATGTTGATGAAGGAAAAGCAAGTTTCAATCGGCTTGGAGGAAAAATTGACTACGCAAACCACCGAATGTGCTCAGAATCTGGAGACAGAGAAGGAGCGCTGGGACAACAGACTAACCGAAGAAACGAAACGGTCGAAGAAAGAACTCGCAGAAATTACAGAACTACACGAGATTTGCGTTGCCGATAAGGAGAAGAAGAACAAGCAAAGAAAGGAACTGAAATCATTCGGACTTAAAATTTGAAAAGTTAGAAATACGCGTATCAAACCCTTCGAGACGTGAAATGATTTCCTGAATATCACTAATCGGTCGTTACTTTCATTTCTTGTCAAATATCTGGGAAATAACTTACTGTGTAATATAAATTTTGTAATATTATAACATAGACAGTTTTTGCCAACTCGTCGATGTCCGGTATTGACATTATGTTTATACTGCGTGGAAGAGAAGAAAATAAATAAACAAAATTTCTCCAAATCTACTAATGCCCTCAGTTCACAATCCCACGGCACAAACACCAATGCACAAGTTTCACTGGGTAATTTTAGATCTACTCCAACTGTTTGAGCGTATCACACGTAAGATAACACGATCAAACTGCGCGCGACGTTCGACCGCGTTCGCTGGCCGCTCGTCATGCGTTAATGACGTCATGCTTGCTTCAGTTATTCCCCCCCCCCCAACCGCCCGCCACCGCGTTTGGACTGCGCATGCGCGAATTGTGTACGTCAGATTGCCATTCTTCGCACTCTCAGGCGTAAAATTGAATCTCAAACTTCACAATCCAAACGACAAGCAAACATTTTGCATTTTTCAGCTACTAACAAACGTTTTGGACTGTCTAAAATACATTCATTTATGAACGTGGTAACTTAGAAATAGATGTTTCAATTTGAAGGTAATTCTGTGCCTTGATTTCTGTCTGACCATAGCACCTGTGCTAAACCGACAATCGGTACGTTAGTCACCCAGTCATTCGGGCAATGAGCTGTGAGGCTGCCGGAAATTTTTTTTTTGTGTGCCACCAGCAGGTAAGAACCGCATTTACGAGATTATCGACAGCCGTAAAGTATAAATATAAAACACAAATATAAGATTTTTTTTTCAATCAGGTACCCATTCTGTTAAGAGTAAAAAACTTGAGATCGTGTCATGAAAAAGAATTGAAACATTTTTGTTTTGTAAAATAATACTTTCCCACATTGGTGCAATTAGCACTTCGAAACTGTTCTAAGTTACGAAAAATGGTTAAAAAAAAATTACACGAGGATCATTAAACACCGACCAAATAAAGTGTTTCATCCCTCTTCTTTGTCTCATCAACCTTTGCAAAATAGGATTCATGAATCACGATAAGAATTCCTTCGAGCCATTACTCTTTCATTCATCTTTTGTTTCCACCTTCTTTTGTCTTCGTTCTTTCCCTGCATCTCAATAAGCAATAAACTGAAAATTATATCTCCGAATCCCAATTCGTTAGATGCGTGATGTATGAATAATATTTATAATTTAGGTATGAAGGTACACGTAATACGTTTAACGGAAAGCGGTTACATAGAAACAGTCGGATGCAGCTTTATTCGAGAAGGTGATCGTCTCTGGGGAAATATTCGAAGGAAAAAGAGCCGCCCAAGCATTTTGCCATTTGTGGATTCCGCGGCTCTTTAGCTCGCCGGACAGAGTTTACCGTACTTTGCTAATTAGGACGAAAACTTTTATCATTATACGGTATGCGCTATGGTCTATGAGGCGAACGTTTTTCCGCGTCAGAGATGCGGAGTGAAAGCAAAAGCAAAAGAAAAAAGAAAACGAAATGAGAGGTAAAAAAAAAAAAAAAACTAGGAAAAACAAGGGATTAAAAAAGAAGAAAAAAGTTTTACCTAATTCCATTTTACGACAGTTGCACGAATCTACATCTAGGTGTAATTTACGCTTGAAACTTTGAACGCGTTCTGATGTGTGTGTGTATATATATATATATATATATATACACACACAATATACATACAGTGCGTTCTATGGCAATTCGATCATCAGGGATTTATAACACGACTGTTCCATTCCCCATCTTTTTTCAATTTATTTATTTTTTTTTTATTATTATTGTCTGTCAGACATCGTGAGCAAAACGAATCGGACTTTGAGGCATGAAACTATTCTTCCAGTCTCAAGAAAAATAAACAGAAAAAAAAAAAAAACGAAATCATGAAACCTTTTCCCAATACCGTCGATTCAGTAAGTAACCGCTGCAAAAAGAGACGAAAACAATTGTGGATTAAACAAAATTGAGGGGAAGATAAATTGGCCGTTAGCTTTGTTCTGAAATTCCGACTATTGTGCAAAGAATTTATACCGCAGTGGCTGTGTAATAAATAGATAGGTAAATATAACACACCTTTAAACATGCAAAAGTTTTGTTCATATAATTATTTCACGACGGCCGCTGGATTACAAGGGTTGGATTTGGGATGCTCGGAGCAAATATTCCGCTAGATTAAACGTAACCGGGCAGATCATTCGCGAAAATGCGTTTACACATCGCGTTACACGATTAATGCAAGTATACGTGAGATAGAATTCATCGAGAATGTTATTCGTACTGTGGCGTAATGGGAATTCCATCATCCATTCAAACAATTATAACGACGACGATAAATTATTGATTGAGAAATTGCAGAGCAGCGCGCGAATCTATTCGTGTGTATTGGACGTGAAAATGTATTGAAATGAGCCGGAGCTGTTCTATTATTCGATTGATTGCTATTTCGAGAGAATTTCCAAATACTGATTTATAGAAAATAAAGTTCATTGATGAACAGTTCGACAAAAAAATTTCATCGCTAAATCGGACAATTTTTTTCAATGTAATATTCCAAATTGCTAGAAATTTTTGCAAAATCTACACAATGCAAGCTCCATTTTATCGCATGGCACAAATTCTTCACACTTTCGTAATAAATTTCGGCTAACACAGGATGGGCACAAAGCTAACGTGACGGGAGTGTAAAATTTTTTGTTTCTAACATAAAATAAATATCTTAAAAAGAAAAATCTTTTTTTTTTCCTCGTTTGTTACCAACTCTCTCTCTCTCTCTCTCTCTTACAGTTTATAAAAATCCTCGACTATCGGTGGATTATGTGTTACAACCTTGGCGTTTTGTCTGTTTACTCAAAGATATTCGGTTTTAGAAACTTGTCTACGTATACGTATATTCGTATTAGCAAACAAACCCTAAGAGGAGTGAAACTCGGGCAATCTGGGAATGAGGAAAACCGCTGATTCGCTGATGGAAACGGTACATATATAACACTGGCTCCCTATCCCAACGATTGCTTCTCCTTTTATATACAAATACTACATAGGTAGGTACATGTATAACTATCGCTGCAGCTTCGGTCATCGGCTAAAGCCGGATACTTACATAAGAACCTGGTGCAGGAACGATAAGCTCCCAGGAAAGCGAGAAACTCGAGTCAGACGTACGTGAGGCAACTTCAATTCGGTAAATCGGAAAGAAACCCTTCGATACAGTTTCAAGCTTTACACACCGCCTGCAATACGCAATTCACGATTCATTTTATTGGCTTGTAGTTTTTTTTTTTTTTTTTTTTTTCTTTTTCCATCATCTTTTTTCTTTTATTTCATTGTATTACTTATCCGTTTAACCCTCGCTGCGCGTTGTTCCAAAGTCTAACAAGGAATCGAGTTAATTACTCAGTGAAATTGTACTTCTTAAGGTTATGTAATACTCCTAGCTTTACCGACCGAGCAGACTCACACCGTTTCTCGGTCGGCAAGGTTAGGAGTACTACGAGACCTTAACCGTATGATTTCATTTTATTTACCCTAACCGAAGATTACAGTTCTGGGTGGAAAATGAAAATTAGTCTCGTAACTTTATGCCGAAAATATAGTATGTGACACTATTCCTTTCATCGTGGTCACTCGAACTGTAATATATTCCTTGCGTCGATTGCAATAATTTCTATAACATAGATAATTGGATTTTTAGATATCTTTAAAATCACTTTTTGAAAATTTAACGTTTTCAAGGCATCTCGAGCAATTCAAGTTTAAAGAAAAAATAAAAAAAAAATATATTTTCAATCTAAATCGATTGTACGCATTATTTTCTGCGCTTTTAGGCAATCGCAAGAAAAATAAAACAAAAAAAAAAAAAAAAGATCGGGGAAGAAAGTAAGAATAACGAGAATCGAAGCTGTTTTCTGAATTTCTTTACATTGTCATTAATCCACACATCGCCGACACTTTCGTGTAGATATACATTATTCGTACGCCGGTTCTATTATCAGACTTCCATTTGGCGAAATCGACGAGAATGAGAGTATGAAGCACACGTGTCGAGCCGCACCTGACATCCACTATATACGAACTGTTTTCTCATCGATACACGAGCAGCTATTATATATATATATATATATATATATATACCGATACGTTTCACCGTGCGGAAAATATTCGTGTGATTCCTTTTCATCGTCTTCTTTTATTTTCGCTGGTTTTCTTTTTGACAAAGAATTTCTGAAACACTGCGAATTTCCTTGGGTCACAACGGTGGAAGCGTGGATTAAACTTTTTTCCCTTTCTTTTCGGGTATACATTGCATTATGAGTAATATTGATAAGATTTCAACGCGAGTGAAAAAAAATTGTTTTTCAAGCTATATTTTGACGTTTTAATTATTTCAGTTGAACATTTTCATGACATCTTCAGTTCGGTGATAAATTAAAAGCGTATTTATAGATGAAAATGATCAAAGTGTATGAAAATAAATTTTTTCGTCAAGCTTGAATTGAAAAAACAAAATTTGAATACAATAGACCGGTCAAGCATAACGAATTAGGTGAAATGTAATTTATACGAAATAAAACCATCACCACAAAAATTTCACAAATAAATTTCCAGTCAAGTTTGAAAAAACCGAATCGAGGCAAACATTTTTTTTTTTGTTTTTTTTTTTCCTTTCAGAGGTTCGACACTTTGGTATATACTTTTTCTCAACATAAAATGATCAAAGGTATAATTAACCGATTCGGTTCTCAGTTTTCCTCTCTCAATTCTTAAGCTCTCGATGCTTTTTATTCACAATCAGTTTACAGGCCATCCGGGAAAATTATTCGCAAATAGGTACAGGTTTCGAGAGTGGTTAAGTATTCATCAATTGGCAGCGACAAAGCCGCGTGGTTGAAAGCTCGCCTATCAGACATTCGCAGGTTTATAATCCACGACTCTACTGTAATTGTTTCAACGAAAATGCGATCGATAATTCAGGATATTTTGTTAGAATTTCCATCCCGACAGCGAATCCGGTAATTTTAAACGCGAATTTGATGATATATAAATTGGAAACGATGAGAGAGGTGAAATACCGAAAGAAATCTTGCGGTTTTATTCAAAATCCGTGGCTTTGGAATCACTGGTCACGAATCTGATCTCAAAATCCTGAAATTCAAATTACTGTCTTGCAAAAACTGTCCCACTAATCACCCTTGAAAATATGAGATTTAAAATCAAGTGTTCCAGTAAATTCGTACAAAATAGTTCCTGGGATGAAAATGAAATCGAACGAATTCCACTAAATCTGTAAGAATTTTCGAAGCGATTTAAAATGAATCGTCACTCTTTATTTACAATTATAGTATTTTGTATTTTTGCATTTTCAAAGTAAACTTCGTGTCTCACGAGTACAATAATTTTTTTACAATAATCTCGTAATGAAATTTTTTAAAAAAAGAACGAAACTACCGATTTTCAGCGTTGAAGCTGAATGAAAACGCGTAAAAAAAAAGGTTATATTTATTATTTCTTTATGGTTCTGACAGACGAGTCTCCCGGGTTTGATATTTTTACCTCGTAACTCCTTATTGCTTAGGTAGAAATTTCAGCGTTTAGCTAAGTAAAGTTTCATGCGTCACAAGGGACCTCTCCTACTTTACGCCTGCCTCACTATACTTTAGTATAATATATAGTTTTACACGTATACGTTATTACAGGTAGAATCGCTCCATTTCCCCAAAGTAAGAAGTTACAGAAATTTTCAAACTCCGTTCAAAGAAGATGATAAAAATTTTCATTTCGTAAACAATGCAGAGGGTCAAATTAATACGTTGTTAAAATTTCTCTGTTCAAATCATACTTGTCTTTTTAAAATTTTTCCTATCAAAACGATAAAGGAACATAAAAATTGTTTTTTTTTTTTATTTTATTCAGGGAAACCCAGCGATCAGAAAAGAAATCTTTAATCAAAAACTCAGTTTTATCATCCGAGTTTGTAATTCAGCGTTCAATTCTCATTCATATTTCTAAATTAATTATCTTACCAACGAGCATTGAAATATGCTCGCTTGTCCAATAAAAATCCCAATATCGACTGCCAATTAATCAACGGTTTGTTTTTTTTTTTTTTTTTTTTTTATTTTTGAATATCGGAAAATTAACATTCATATTTTTGTCTTTCGTACTTTTGATTTCACGATCCGTATTTTCATGCATCTCTTTTACAAGAAATTAAATACGCGTATAAGTATTTCATTCTTTTCATCATTTTTCTTCTTCTTTTTTTTTTTTTTTTTTTTGCGAAATTTGCCGCCGGATAATCCAGGTCATGTGTTCAGTTGTAGACAAAAGCTGATCACGCTGAGTGGGAGGAAAAAAAAAAAAAAAAAGGAAAAACACCGCGTGGTTTTATCCTCTTTAAAAGTCGTTGGTATATCTGCGGAATGAAAAGACGGTTGGTATCGGATGTCCAAAGCAGCGGTAACCTCATTAGAATAATACAAGCAAGTGAGTTTTCTCGGGTGAAACTAAACGGAGCGTTAACTTATTCCGTTTTCTTACCGCAAGTGAAATATTTTTTTTTTTATTAAAAGTCTGCGCAACGCGTTGAAAAATTCCAGAAAAAAAAAAAAAAACAACTCGTCCGTGCGTGAACATCTTTTATAATTTATACGTATAAAAAATGGAAGTCGAACGTTCCAGGATAAATTGCCAAATCGATTAGCCTCGAAAACAGTCGTTGAATTCGATCGAATTATCGATCAATTACTTTTCTCTTTTTTTTTTCCTTACTTTTTACATCGGTTTTGGGTACATTTTTTTCTAGCGATACACAAAGCAGATGTGATTTATTTATTTTTTTTTTTTTTCTTATAAAATTATATCAGCACGAAATTGTCAAAAGAACGTTCATTCCTTTTGAACTGACATCCGATTTCAAGCGTCGTATGGAGCTACATAAAAACTTGGCAAAGACTTTGGCATTCGGAAAGAAAATTTTTCAAATTTTCAAAACAGTTGTTTCGAGAATTGAAACGAAATTTTAGATCGGAATTCAGTGTCAAAGAATGAATTCCAGAAATGAATTTTTCTGCAAGCAATTGTTTTGTTGAAAATAAAATATTTCTATTCGTGCAGAGGGAAACTTTTCTTTCAATCCTCAAGAAAGAGGAAAAACGGCACACGCCAGATTTTTTTTTTCTTCAAGAATCAACCTGCATCTCGGATAATAAAGCTACGCTTTCATGTATTCTATTCTGATTCTGAAAAGCAGATTTGCGCGTATTGAAATTGTAACAATATGTGTACGTCGAGTCCTTTAATATGTCGCGTTTGGTATCATGTCAGACATCTATTAAACAACACACAAGAGAGAGAGAGAGAGAGAGAGAGAGGAAAGGTCTCCGGGAAAAGCGTGCGTTATATAGATATGGGGCATTCCCTGCCAAATAAACTAATCTTCGAAATCATTTAAAATGATTCGTTAATGTTTTCACTACATTTTTCATTTCCATTTGAAATTTTAATATCCGAAAATTACGTTGACGCCTTGCCAAAAATTCGTAATGTATTCACAAAAATTGTAGTACTTCATTTTTGTCAACGGAATTTGAAGTATCAACGATCTTTGCAATAGACTGGATTCTTTCCTTCTTTTCATTTTTCGAGAGCAAAATTTAGTTCAGGTTATACGTCTTTAAAATCTTGGATGTGTTGCAAGAAAAAAATAAATAAATAATAATAATAATTTTACCCTCTGCATAACTTAAACGTGCTTTAAATAGAGTGAAGAATGTTTTGAATTTTTTTTTTTTTGAAACTTTCAATGCGAATACTAAATTTTTCGAGTACCTACTTCGACGAACAGCAAAAAAAAATCGTTCCAACGTCGGGACAAGCCTTAATATGATTGGAATCGAAGAATGAAATGTTCCGATAGCAGTAAGAAATAAATAAATGGAAAGAAACAAAAAAATTGTTAGGATGAAAATTTGTCCAACTGACAGGGAACGCCCCATACGTGAAGTGACGCGTAGCGATAGACGCGGGTTTGCCGGTTCCGCTGCTGCAGATTATACCGCGTGTGTAAAAATAGGTTGAGAGGTGAACGAGTTATGGAGCTTTCCCTGGAATTGAGTTAAATTAGTCTCAAACCCTTATCTTTATGGTTGCAACGAGCGCGGGCGTGTACCAAAGCCGCGATAAGAATCTCGACAATCAATAACCAGCATTATAAATGTATTTATCACTGGCAGAAGCTCGCAAAAGCTCGCAAAAGCTCGGAAAAGCTCCGAGTTTCGAAACCGGGGAGAAATTCGAATTGACAATTATCGGGATTTTCAGCATCTGGTGAGGCGATTTTTTTATCACTTCGGTCAAAACGTCACCGCCGCGCACTAAAAGCTTTTAATTTCCTTGCACTTTTGCATTTTTTCCTACCCCATTTAACTTCATTTTTGCTCTTAAAGTTTATACACAAATTTTCCATTCAATATCACGTGAAACACATTGTATGGAAAAAAAAAAAATCAACTTTGAAATTCATTAACTTTAGAGTCGATGAAAACTTTTTATTAAGATTCATTGAGAATTTTTTTCAAACTCTAAACGATAAATTACAGATGATAAACTGCATTCCGTTATTGCAAGCTCGTAAAAGTTATAATCTTCGGCAATGACAAAGAAGAGATTAGTTTTTAAAATACGACGAATATTTTAAATAAACTACATTGATTTACTGAAAGCGCGAGACTAAAAACAGACATTTCTTCTGTCTTGTCGTTTACTTTTTACTCGCTTGAACAATAACTCTGAATTCGTGCTAAATTTACAGATAAAATAGTAATAGTACGTATAATTACACAAGCCAGTCTGACGAATATCAATTAATCCGAAACATGCAATAGAGAAATTAAAAAAAAATAAATAAATAAATACCACGAATCTTATAAAACTATAAAGATGATTTCACGCAAGAAATATTATTAGTTCAGCGCTATGTCATCTGTATATTTATTTTTCGTTTCCTTTAACAATCGTTAAATGAAATTTTTAACTTTGGAGCAACGATGAACGATACGAATAATTTCGACAGGGTGATTTTTTCTTTTAAGGAATTTTGAAAGAAGTGGGTCGGATATGAAAATATAGAAATATTAAAAAATAGAAGAGCCACAATTATCAAAGAAGCAAAAATTTGATCGATAGAATCAAAAAATGCAGAAAGTGGATGTATGGAGATGTAAAAAAAAAAAAGGAGAAAAATAGAAAGGTCAGAATATAAAACGCAAAAATATGGAATCGTTAAGAACTCGTCTCGATAATTCAGAATCGTGTGCATATTATAGATTTTGCAATTCTCCGTCTTGACCTTCGTCTAATTTTTTCCTTCCGCACACGGACTTGCAACATTTTGACAACGCCACGCGTTATATCGTCGCTTCTTTGAAAATTCGACGTTTTTTATTTTCAAGTTTTTTACTCCCACCCAAGCCCCAAGTTTCGAAGGTACGGCGATTCAGGTAGAGTTCGAGAATGCGAGTGACGGTCGAGGGATGAAAGCTACTAGAATCCGAGTCACCCCCGCGGTGCTTGAATGACAATCGATGGAGAGAATGCTACTACGAGAAAGATATACGGGATCACATTTTATAAATTGATACCGAGGTGAAATCCAGAAAGGGAATGAACGAACGAAGGAACGGATGAATGAGCTGAGTGAACAAATACACAATGCGCGATATTATATACAAGGGGTGAAAAACCACTCAGGTAGGTGCCTTGACCCCCCCCCCCATATATTATATTCTAAGAACGCTCGGATATACGATCGCGTATCTATTCAATATTCGTACCAACCCGTCTTCGACGATGTTATATAAATTTGCGTTGAAATGTGCGTACAATGAAAATATTGTTGTAAAAACACGCGCCGATCGAACCTCCGAAAAATATGAAATTTAATACTTCACTCTACAACCGTTGCTTAGGAAATTTGTTTCTATTTATTATTATTATTTTTTTTTTTTTCTACTCATCAAACATTATCTTAGACGAAAAAACTCGGTCAATTATACACGGTGGGAATTATTTCAGCCTGGATGAATATCGGTTAGAAATTCAGTGTAGAAAATTGCGTTATTTAATCGGTATGATTTCAACTAATTGATCTCTGACTAATTGTAACACGTGAATATAACGCGTAAGAGCTTTCGAAATAATTTCAAATTGTTGGGATCAAAGTAGCGTCGCATTTCGTATGTTTTCTGAAGTTTCTAGCACAATTAGCTACCAATTTAACAGCGAATATGAAGAAAATATAAATAAAAATTCCGATTATTCGAGATATGCTGAGCATTGATTTGAGAATTTTTCAATTAGTTGCAACTCGGTAACGGAGCGAGCTTGCGATTTAAAATCAAACTCAAAATTCAGCTCGGACCTCGAGAGCAAGGTTTCGAGTTTGTGTGTAAAAAATTTTGGTGAAACGTTATTCTCAAAATTTATTTCGCAAAATAATCAGACAGGCCAGTAACATTTTCAATCTATATCCGGATTCCGAGTAAAATAATCTATAATCACATGATTTATGACAATTAATAATCATTGAATCGAATTTTCTCTTCTGTCCTTTTTTTTCCTCAAATTCATCTTTATAAAATCGTTTGCCATAAGTTTTGCCTCATTTCCGAATGTTCAAACCTTGAGTCTGAGAGTCTAAACAGATTCTGGCCTCGAATCAATCATGGAATAATTAAAGGACGTAGGATGAATGTCACGGGAATTATACCGCCGTGTGGAGATTGAAAATGGCTCCGGAAACGAACGGAAACTACTCGAGTACTTAAAGGTTGAATAATCAACGTCGTTCACACCTAGTCGCATCCTGTCGTCGTTTATCATCGACTCACTCGACATTCTACAAGTTACCTACATTTAATTTTAACTTTTAACCAGTATAAAATGCTTCTAAAATGCACACTTGGCGCCATATGAAATAAGCGTAAAATTTAAATGAATATAAAATATGAAAATTTTACCATTACACACGGGGAACTTTGAATTTTCAGTTTCACTCTAGCGTTGCGTTTTTAATCTTCATCTACAATTGTTCATCATTACCGTGTGTTGTTCGATATTTATTTATTTATTTATTTTTCAACTTCTTTTTTTATCCAGCTACTTTTCAAAAGTTTTCCATGATTTTTCTTCTACAATTCACGGATCACGAACTTCCCATAACAGTTGGAAATAGTTCTTGTATAAAATTAATGTGCAGGAGACGAAGTTAAAAAGGATCGATATAAAGCATCGAGTTGAATGGATTTTATCACAGACCGAGAGGGGATTTTAACTTCCCAATTATAGTCATTTCGCTTACACTGCAGAGTGTGTAATTTTTTCTTTTCTTTTTTTTTCTCTCTCTCTCTCTCTCTCTTTCCATACACACGTTACACGAGATTGCGAGTTCTCGGCTCTCGTTGTAATCGATATTCACATGACTATTATCGTTACGTGTTTGGCGGGGAGAAATTTATTCAGCTTTATAAATTGCTTGACAACGAAATCGGAATAATGCCGATGCGTCGTAACCATGATTTCTCCTTTACTTTCACTATCCCGCAACAACACCTGCGTAAAGATGATTTTAGAAAAGCGAATACGAACATACGATGCGTGACACGTGTAAACCGATAATTTCATCGCGAAATTTTCACAATTTTCATACCGTTTCTTACATTTCGTTTTCTGCTTCTACAGAGAAAACAAACTAAATAACACCGCCTCTTTTTTCCCATTTCTTTCAATGAAACACTGAGCGATCGCACTTGTAGCCTACGTTCGTGCGGTTAAAAGTGTTTCTCGAGCCACGAAAATTAGAAACATTGACGGTGAAAAGAAGAATAACGAAAAGAAAAAAAAAGAAAAGAAAAGAAAAAAAAATGGAAGGTAAAGAACTGATTTTCCCATCCGTTCGTAGACTTTTTTCGCAACGACAAAGAACCCAGCAGACCCGCAGTTTTACGGTCACGGAAGAGAGCGAAGAAAGAGATGGGAGTGAGTGAGGTTGAAGAAAAGGTAGTGAGTGGCGAGAATTGAAAATGGAAACTTAAAGACAAAATGGAGGCTGCCATTGGCAGCAATTTTCGCAAATTGCGTCCCTCTAAGTGCGGACGGATGAATGGAGAACGTTGAATGGAAAATGGGTAAGGTTTGATGCGCCGGGGTTCGGGAACGGTTTTCAAGCCCCAGGGTTTCCGGCGTCACGTGACATGCTTAGACAGCGCTTAATCGCTCCCTCCCAATTTCCGGCTGTAATATGTCCCCGTTAATATTATTGCATCGAAACCAGCGGTAAACTAAACTCCCCATGTCGCAAATCCACTTATCTCAGACGCCCAGTGTACAAACTTCATCCGCGAGATGAATTCACCGGCAGGCAGTTTCAACTTGAAACAGAACCCGGGTACAGACTTCCCAGACGCCCGAACTTCGTGCCGGAATTCAATACTGCAGCAGCCTTGATCTCAGAGTCGTTGAATAAAAAATATCCAGACCGTCGCTTTTGATATTTTTTTTCGCTACGCCGACCGTTTTCAAAATGACAAAAAAAAAACGGGCGTTTCACAAACCGTGATTCGGGAGTAAGGTGTTCTGGAGATTTTGTCATTAAACTCAAAGTTTAGCTACAAATTTCAGCTTGGTTTACAATTTTTTTCAAAAAATCTCCAGCACCCTTCGTTCCCGAGTTATAAGCGAAACAAAAAATTTTGTCGATTGTTTTCGGCGTTATTTGATAGGCCGTAAATTTGGAACGAATGGTGCTGGAGAATTTGTAAAAAGCAATAAAAATTCAGCAAATATTTCAGGCTAAATTTCGAGTGTTTTTGGAACCCTTTGACGCATTTCGTTTCCTACTTGTATCCCGTTGAAAAAAAAAAAAAAAAAAAACAAATAAATAAAATAACAATGTCCTTCGCGATGTTGAAACTTTGTTTTTTTTTTCCTACAATTTCATTTGATATCTTGTAATTTGCTAAAGCGCTAATTAAGAGCAGGGTGAAGTAAAAAATGGAAAACAAACATAAAACGCTGATGCTAATGAAAGCTTTATTTGTGCACCTGCCGACTTTCAGTGAAATATCGTGATTCCGTCTGACACACTGCTGCTGCTGCTGGCTAGTGATTACACGAGGTAAACATTATTTAACCGGGTACATCCGGTGTGGAAGCGGGCGCGGAGCCATTCAGGGATTATCGGGGCTTTGAGGTATGGATTACTCCATGCGTGTCACTCTGAAACTTTTTAGTCGAAAATAGCGTCTTTCATACTCGGGGTTACTCTAAAAAAAGCTGTTTTCAATAATCCCTCTACCCAAGATAAGGCTAATCTCTGTGAAGCAAAAAAAAAAAAAAAAATCAAAAAACAGGGTAATAGAAACTCTGGCGACGCGTCAAAACACGAGTGGAAAGAAAAATAATATTATACTCTACGCTGAAGAGAAAAGAAAGAAGATAAAATGAAAAAAAAAAATGTATAATAACGATAATTAGTGACACGAGCGAAAGCTCAAACTTTTTTTCAAATCCCCTTTGTAGTTCGTTCGCACGCGTTAAAAATTGTTCTACATTCGGGCGCAATAGCAGAAAAGTGGGTCAAATTTTTTCATTTTTCACAAATCTCCAAGTATTTCACAGAGAAAATTCTTATATTTACAAAACTTTTCAATCCCTGAATATTCAAAAGCTCCTTGGAATTTCATTCAAGTCCAGCATGGAATTTTTCTCCGGAATTCATTTCAATCAAAGTCTCGGTAAGTAATTCTGAAAATCGTGAATGAAAACGTAGTTGGAATATATCGGCGAGAAACGGAATATCACGAATCGCGAATTTTTCCTCTACCGCTGCTTCAATTTTGCAACGCGGCGTCGAAACAACGGCATCAACAGCGTACATAACCCCGAGGCATTTTTTCCTTTTAACAATGTTAATGGCCCACTAGTTGGGCTGAATTCTAGGATACAACGAGCACGTGTGCTTTACCTACGAACACGCTCTTTGCACATTAAATTTCGCAATAATACGCAGTGCCAACGAGAGTAAAAAAAACAACGCGATCGTTTCTCGCTGGGAAAGCACAACTTCCGACCGATCGATGCAACCTGCAGCGTAGAAAACGCAACAGCCTCGATATTGCACAGCCGCGGTTTCGTCTTTCCTTTGGATGTTACACCATTTTCTGTGTTTCAAATTTTATACATAATTTCGCAAATTTCTCACTCTATTGTCTAAAAAAAAAAAAAATAAAAAAATAACAAAAGATGACAAACCATGCGGTATACAATTTACATATATTGTCAACAAAATAAATATACAGAATCGTCTCCGCCAATTTCAAAAATAAGTCCAAATCTACAGAAAGCGTAAATTTCGGGTGAAGAAAAAAAAAAGAAAAAAAAAAAAAACGCTCGCAACTTTCTGGGAAAAAATGTCCAAACGGAACACAGTTCATTCATTTATTCATTTATTTATTTTTTTTCATTTAAAAATTAACATTTTCATCATCTTCATTTGTTCTCATTCATCGATTACAAATGCAGAATGGTTATTATGTTGCTGACGTCGAGTAACGAGCGATGATTTTTGTTTATTTTTATTCTTTTTTTGAAAATCGTTCTAGAATATTGTGTCGTGATCTATTGTTAGGAAGAAAAAAAAAAAAAAAAATGAGAGAATAAAAAACTAAACAACACGCAGTGAATAACTTGGGCGAAATTTCCACCGCCGGCTGACAATGAGTCGACAACTTTTTTCGACTTTTTGCAGTACGACCAAAGCACACGTTCAGTGTGCATCGCTGCAGAAGAGCTGCAAGCCCGGTGGTTTTACGATGAAGTTAGATACACGTAACTGACATAACACAGAGTCACGGAAAAGCGTAGGTCGGAGGTTTGGAGGCGGCCACAGTTCGCTGTACAGGAACAATAAGTTACCCGGACGGCACACTGAACTTTACGAGCTGCTACACAATGAGCACTGCGGCTCTTCGGTATACCACAGAGACAAACAAGACAGCTTGGGATGGATATAACCGTATTGAATGCATACAGGATACAATTTCCGACGGCGGAATGATCCGTCGTCTCTTGAAATTTAATGCGCATGCGCTTCGATACGAGAATAATTGTTTGTCAGGGCAGGCAACTGTCGGAAATTTAAACGAGAGTTCGCCGCGATGTACGTAACCTAAAAAATTTTAACACGCGTTGCTCTCCGACAACTTCGGCAGTTGGCCGGCGACGGGTGTCAAAATTTTTGAGGTTACGTTCACGACGGTTGGTCACCCTGGCATGCAAATCTTCTCGGACTTATGCGCGTGCGCGTTAAGTTGTCGGCAATTCACTCCGTACGCGTATACATTAGAGTGTTTGAGAAAATGAAATGAAAAAATTACTATTCGTATACGTTGATTTTTTTTTTCCGAGATCGGGAATTTTTTTTTTTTTTTTTAATCATCACTTAGATTAATCTTGAAGAATATTCGCACTTGTAATATTAAGTCTACGTGTATCTGACGAGTTTTTCATTATTAATTCAAGTAACTCATAAGACGAAAATTCCCTAATTTTACTTCTTCTCCTTTCATTATTTATTACTTCTATTTTATAGCTCGATAATCGATCGGAGACTTAATATTACAAGAATAAATTTTCTTTACGATGAAAATTGATATTTTTATTGACGTGATCAATAAAAAAAGTTTTTTCCCCTCGCTTATTGTATCGTTCATAAATTGACGAAAATGTAAAACAGAAAGTAAAAAATCAAATGAGGACGATCCTACGCATAACGCAGGACGATCATCTTTTTCCACAATCTTTCTTGTAACCTAAACAATCTTTTTAAGGGGGCTGCCACGCTGGAAAATCACCATTTTCTTTTTTTTTTCAACCACCCGAACCATCCATCCATCAAACTTGGCTTATCGCACATTTCGCCATCCCCCAAATTCTTTCGGTCCTGATCATCTTGCTGCATAAAAAATGTGTTTTTTTTCGATTGTTTAATTCTGTCAATGAGATAAAAATTCGATTATTCATAAGGATTTCTTCTCATTTCCAGTACCCGAATATCTTTTCTCAAATATTTATGCTAATCCGTGCAAGTAAATTATCCGTTATAACGTTCTAGGCGCATTTTCAGGCCTCGAAAAGTCGGAGAAATTTTCTCTCAAGTTCCAAGTGAATTATCATTTACAACTTACGAAATAAAATTCTCCGAATTGTACAAATTTTCGGGTGAAAAAAAAAAAAAATCCCAAAAATCCAAGACATCCGTTCAGTTCAAAACTTGAACTTCATACAGGGAATAATAATCTTTTGTTATTAGTGAATTGTTTTGGTTTTTATTGTGTTTTTCCATATTAAAACTGTGCAATTTTTTCATACGTACAATTGTTTCACATAAATCGATCGATTTCAAAGTAAAGTAAAACGAAACAACATCGGAGCGTAATAAAATTATTCCAGCTGAATTCTTTTGCAGTTTCATTTTTACGTTACACTTTTCCGCTCGACAAGTTCGACGGAGTGAAGACAAGATTTTCCCATTCTGTCTACACGAGCAGGAAGAGTGCAAGAGGAGAAAAAAGTGGGTAAATAAAATTTTGCTCGATTCAAATGCATTCGTGTGATAACGCAGCGAAACGATTGCAAGCATTCCGCATGGCTACGTGACGCCACAGGTGCCGGACGGTTATTTTCCCGTCACGAAAAGATTTTCTGCTATTCATGGAATATATAAATTTACACAAATACGGCCACATCTATATTTATAGATCAATACGTCCTACCCTGATTAAATTCGACGTCAAAGCTTCAAGTTGCATATCGCTGAAAACACATTCCCTTTCATAAAACATAGATATTAAACAGGAGACGAGGTTTTTGAAAAAAAAATTCTCACCCAAAATTTCGTCACCCTTACGTAAGACTGTTCCTCGAAATTAATAAACAACACCTATATTTGGATAGGAAAATAAAAGTTATAACCTGTTCATCGAACAAAATTCGCGACTGGATTATCAAAGCGGGAGTAAATTTTCCAAACCTCCGATTACTTTCGATATTAAAATTTTGATTGGTAAATTAATTGGAAAAAGACAATCAGAATTTGGATAATCCTCGATTATAATCCCAAGCTATATTAAATATTTATCTTACGATTGGTTCGAACCTTTTTATTTTCATTGACGTTGCATGAATCTCTTCGACGTTGTAAGAGTTAACGATCGCGGAAATTTTCATGAAATTCTCGCAGGCTTCATTCGACCCACTGATCTCCAGGGTTTTAGCTTGTACTCTCCGCACACAGCCAAAGCCGTTAAAGTTGCCTGGCCCATAAAACAGGTACACCATGTATCTCACAATGGCTTATGTATATTCCTATACGTTCTATGCCGATGCAGTTTGAGGAGGATCCGGAAGCGATGGCAGCAGCCGCCTCTTGTTTACTGAGGATAACGAGTTTCAGAAGCTTGCAATACACGCTACGTATCGATAAATTTTCTATCAACTTATCGCAAATTTACTTAAACCCGCACAAACACGGACGTAGACGTATGCATGTATATGGAGCATTCCACGTCCATATACCTTCACCACCTTCGATTTTCATCATTTTTCATTAGGATCTTCCTACCGACCCAAATCGGTCACGGGAATTTTTCCAGATTTTCTTCAACCGATGGTGAAATTTATGACTGTATATAAATTTATAAACAATCACAAAACCAATTTCGGAAACGCCATTTTTCAAAGTTTTTCAAAAAATTCACAACGATTCCATGATTTAAAATTGTGATTGTCGAGCATCACACGATAATGGGATCTCCATGTTTAATGTTTTGAAAAAAAAAATTTTTTTTTTTTTTGCAAGTTTTCAATTTTCCCATAGCGGGAAATTTTTATTTATTTTTTTTTCTACAGCCTTCGTCATATTACTTGCATGATTCTGTGATCTATTTGGATCAGGGAATCTGACGCAAAAAAAAAAAAAAAAAAGAAAAAGAAAAAGAAAAATTCTTGCATGGAAAAACTGACAACTTGCGAAAAAATAATATTAAAATTTGAGATCCCATCATCGTGCGGTGGTTAAAAATCACATTTCAAATCATAGGACCCATGTAAATTTTTTTCAGATTCTTAAGAATGGCGTTTAGCGAACTGGCTTTTCAATGTTTTTTTCAAATTTTACCGGTGATTAAAAAAATCTCGTAAAGGCTGCTAATTTGACGTCGAATGCCTCATACATGTATATATATATATCGAGTGTATGTATACAATGTATCAGTGGCAAAGGGCTTTATATATACAACGTGGGTCATCTTCCAGCCTTGAATAAACAGTCAACCGTGTTCCTTCGATTTAATCGTGCTTTAGGATTGCAGTTTCCTTTCGTTTTTGTTCATTTTCCTAGGATATATGAGAAAAAAAAAAAGAAAAACGAATTCATCGTTCAGTAAAAATGCAACATTTATACGGTAACAGATTACGGAACAATCATTGGCGCAAAATATATATATATATTATATAAAAAAGAAAACAAAAAAAAAAAAAAACGCCTAATTTTTTTCGCAATCTTCACGAGAATCAAGGTTTAATGGAGAAATAGTTATAACGTTTGAAAAGTTGACCATAAACTGTGAAAGTATTTGAATTCACCGTTGATAAGGTTGGAAAAGTTTTATTGCATTTTTTCAAACATTTGGAAGAAAAAATTTCCAAAACAAAAAAAAAAAAAAGATAATAATTTCATCGTTTCTTTTCGAAGAAAAAGTAAGATCTCAATTTTACATTTATAATGTACATGGTATACATTGTATAAATTTTTTTTTCATCTTCAAACAAATATGTATTCCTGCTATCTGTATAAATTAGCAAGTATTTTGCAGATAAATTAGCAATCAACGAAAGTATTTCGGGGGGAAGAAGAAACTTAAAGCGGAACTTTTAAGGGCGCGGGTCCAACTCGCCTTGAATTCTGAAAGATTTTCCAAGTTTTCTTGATGGTTTGTTTGCTTGTTTGCTTACTTGTTTGCTTGATTGTTTACCGCTGACTCAGGCTTGTTCGTAAAATATCGTGAGCATAAACACAGAATGGTCGTAAGATTGTATTGGACAAGTTTTAGATGAGTTGGTGGAAAAAAGTTTTCCAAGCCCGAAAGTTATTGGTCAACAAAAACTTGTGACACATGTATTTAATAAAGTCTGATTCGATATTCGGACTGATATTTTGGTATCATTTTATTTTTCAAAAAACAAACAAAACAAAAATTTTTTTTTTTACAAGAGATTGATTTTCGTATTCTCATGCAACGAAATATTCCATCAAATAATTGCATTCGGGCCCGGAAAAATTTGATTTATCTGAAAATTGAATTAAATTCGAATTTACAAATTGGATTTATCAATACTCACGAAATCATGAGTGGTAAAAAAAAAAAAAAAAAACTGATTCCAGGGCTTTCATGATATCTGGGGAAAATCGGAAGATTATTTCCGCAACTTTTGGTACACAGAAATTTTAGTCCAAGTCAAGATTTTCCTTCGAAAAGATCACGAGCACGCGGATCTTAAAGCATAGACGGTATAAATCCTGTCGGAAAGCTACGTGCAGCATCAGCGGCACCTAAAACACAAACTTTATTAGCAAGACGCGGCGTCTGTTTTTTGTCACAGTGCCGATGAAATGAGGGAAAAGCACTAAACTATCTTTACGCCTCGTGTCGTCAGCTACTTGACTTATAGCCGGCGGTGAGACGTTAATTCTCCGGGTTCGTAGCTGGGTAATTTCGAAAATTCAGAGCGTACCGTCAAACTCCTTTGATACAAGTACTTGTTGATTATTTCCATCGCCAAATTTATATACGGATAATAAATTTGAATGAAGAAAATCCGCCTCTCAATTCGGGATCTCGTCTGATTTCGTTGCCACTCACTTTCATCGTAATATAAATGGGAAAAATAATTATCTGTGTAAAATTTCAAACACGCGTCGCAGTTTTTTTTTTTTTTTTTCTTTATACGCGAAGATTGAGAAATTTGAAAAGGATCGGAGAGAAGACACTTTTGTTTCTAAAAATAAGAACTGTGTTCCTTGAAACAAACTGCAAAAATGTTTCAACGTCGACTGGAAAATTTCTATCGTAAAATCGTGAGCAAAAAAAAGAAATAAAAGAAAACTAAATTTGATTCGTCAACGGTAGTTGACGCGAAAAAATATTCATTTCAATACGATCCTGTGTGAAAATTTTGAAATAAAATTCTCTCGCTCGAGCCAAGTAAATTATTGACGAACAGTTTGATATGGAAATAAAAAATAGCGAACTTTTTTTCTCACCGGTACGATTGGACGAGCGAAAGATTGGAGAGAGAGCGAGATAAAAATAAGCAAACGAGGATCAAGATAAGGATAAGCTCGCGTCTTATCGGTCGAAACTGTAGGACTCGGAATTTGTTCGTCGGCGATTTACTCGGCATCATCTCGAGATCGTTAAAGGGAATAAGGAGAGAAGGAGAAGGGTTTGACCGACGGTTTAAGGTATACGTAGACAAGTTTCCGAGCCGCGGAATCCCCTCGTCGTAATTCTGTCAGATGCTGGAAGCTACGAGGCGTTCCTGGTTCCTGGAGCTTTCCCAGCTTCCACTTTCCACTTTCCACTTTCCAGCTCCCGGCTACAAAGGAGAGTGTTTGCTGAACGAGGAAAAGTTCTCGGACAGGTCCGTTTTGGTTAACTCCAATGGGTAATTGACCGTGGGACATTAGAGTGGATTATTAACGGCGGGGTATATCGTGTACGTAGCTCGCTGGGAACGAATGCCCCAGAAATAACAAGCGACGTAAAAATAACCAACGCGAATGTAACCCACGCAAAAATAAACCGCGACAAAATTGATCCGCACAAAAGTAACCCACGCAAATACAATCGTACGACAAAAATAACCCAAGCAAAAATAACCAATGACAGAAATAACACAAGCAAAAATAACCCATGACAAAAGTAATGTAAAACAAAAATAACCCAAGCATAAATTCACCAAAAACTTGCAAAAAGAAGAGCCGTTTTTTTTTTTTTTTTTTTTTTAAATTTAGACTCACCCGCACCACTTGGAAAAATTAGTTGATTTTTACAAACTTTGTCAAATTTAAATAAACTTTTTTCCAAGCATAGAATCGAATGGGAAAATATTTTTATCGCTATGTTTGATGAAAATAATTTGCGACAAACGCTATAAATAATAATTGATTCAAACGTGAGGTAAGCAATATGATGCAACAACAACAACAACAATGAAGCACAAAGAATCGGTGTATGAAAACTGCTTAGATATTTCAAGCAAACTTATTTTTTTATTGTCCTTAGATCGGTGTTTAAATTTTTTTTCAGGAAGCAATAATATCGTGAGGAATAATTTTTTAAGCAACGATCAGAAAAAAAAATAAGTCTTGAATTTCTTGTCACTTCTGTAACGGTAAATATTTTCAATAATTTTCTGTACAATTATTTAGTTGAAATAGATAAAATTCTAGTTGAATAATGAATTTTAAGATTTGACGATTTTTCCACAACGCAACGGACGGTACTGGTTTTTTTTTTTTATTTTTTTTTTTTTAAACATTCTTCAAACAAAAATTGCACAGTTTTGTCCGGGACGCAAATTCTTCGGTATAAAATTGTTTCGAAAATATTTTAAACGGGGCAGGTATTTTTAGGTAAGGGAACGTCAAGCTTGCTGAAAAAAAAATCCTTTCTTTTTAAATCCCACGCATTTCTCTCTCTCTCTCTTTTTCTCTCCCTTCGTTTCTTTTCGCTTTCTTTATCCTTTTATTTCCGGTACAGCTACGTGACTTCGCTAAAAAAAAAAGACGCCTTGTCGTTTCACCCGAGGTATTTAATAACTCTAAAATACTCGACTGTGCTGTGTGTCAGATTTTTTTTTTTTTTCCTTAAATTCCGCAGATATTCTTTTTTCTTTGCTTTTTACAGTTTGGTGTAAATAATTTCATACAAATTTCATACAAATCACATACGGTATCAAAATGATATATTTCCGAGTGAAAATTGTCACTGCGATTTAATAAAACAAACCCGTTAAAATCTCCGTATGCAAGTGAAATAAGAAGAAATCGTGAAAAATGCATCGGTATGATTTTAACGAGCTCTCGGTTCGACTCTAACCACTGCGGAGTGACTATTTATAGTTTAATTTGCGGTAATTTTAGGTGAAAAATGGGGGGAAAAAAAAAAAACAGACGAACGAATACGAACGAAGTCGGCGGTGTTTAAATGAATAAATTACGCTACGCATACGTGCAAGAGTTTCTGCTTTCAAACGAGATCACGAATCGCACTCGAGTACCTGCACGGTCATAAAGCCAGGTAATTAAAATAGTGGTTATCCTGTGGTGTAATCACTGGCGGAACAACGGTACTTAATTTACTTACACTCATAGATCCGGATCTGCGCATTACACAACGCGCATGTTTTTCGCGTATACATCGTTTTTGGCAAATCCACAGTAAAAACGGTCAGGACAAACGATATTGAAAAAATATTACATTAATTATTTCCTCCGCGTGATTCGATACATTTTTAAGGTTGTACAAAAATTTCCAAATTAATGCTAATAATGATAATGATAATGGTTAGAATCCCGGTGTTCAAAAGTATGAAAAATTAATAACAAATTAGATTCACTTGTTGAGAGAGAATTGTTAATACAAGCTTAGTAATTCCGTCAATCGTTATTATTGCGGTAAAATAAAAAAAAAAAAAAAAAACCAACGACCAATTATTTCTGAGCTTATTTAGTAACAAGACTTGTTTAAAAAAACGCAAGAGAATCATTTAGTCCATAACTATATATTGAGAGAAATTCGGTTTAGACAAAATTGTATGGAACGTAAGAAAGTTTTGCACGCAATGAAAATCGACATCAAATGAACAGAATGGTCGAAAACATCACGGTTTTGTTCATCGAACACCGAGACTGAAAAGTTGATGTTGCGGGTGGAAAAAGGTGATGTTGTACAACAGACGGAGAGGAAGAAGGAGCGACGTGACCCAGGATAGAAATTCCTGTGGAACTGAACAAGCTTGACGTTTGCTCAATCGCGTGAGTGACGTGAACGTCGTTCCGGAAGCGACTTTAACACTGTGCAATATTGGAACAATGCGAGGAGGGTGCAGTCCTGAACCTCCTAGCCGCACTACTCAGAGATAACTTAGTCGAGACTGCAGCACAAACTTCTGCAACCCGCAACAAGATTCATGCAGCGGCTTTTCATCCGTTATACAGGGCGTTCCTTGAGTCGTGAATAGTGAAGTGTAATCAAAATTTCTAGTGTTGGTAATTGAACAGCTCTGAGATGTTTCCATTTTCTACCATAAGTGATAAATACTGTTTTAGGTACAAAATGACGATTTGTTTTGTGGCTGTAACTACAGAATTTGATAAGTGAGGCACGAAAAGTTTTATACGTACACTATTTTTCCTATCCGACCACCGGTGCGTGAAATAGTTTATTCATTCTCGCACTAGTGCGGGAATCGAATCGAAATATATTTTCGTAGTGTCCCAGATATTTCGATTCAATTCCGGTATTAGTGCTGGAATCGGAGGAGTATTTACTTGTTGAAATCGCAAACAAATTTTTGGAAACCAGTCTCTTTAAAATCGCTTGGAATCACTCGAAATCACGTGTAATCGCTTAATATTAATTGATATTACGTGCAATCGCTTAAAATATAGAAATTTTTTTAAATCTCATAAAATTGCACGTGCATTCATTTTTTGAAATCGCAAACCAGTTCAACGAGCAGTCACTTAAAAATCATTTGAAATCACTCGAAATCACGTGTAATCGCTTAAAATCCCGTGAAATCTTTTGAAATCCTATGAAATCGCAAACCACTTTAAAAGAAATCACTTTCAATCACTTGGAATCGCTTGAAATTAGGTGTCATCGGTTGAAATCCCGTGAAATTTTTTTAAATCCCGTAAAATTGCACGCGTCATCATTTGTTGAAATCGCAAACCACTTTGAAAAGCAGTCATTTCAGAGTGGCTTCGAATCACTTGAAATCGATTGAAATCGCTTGAATTTACTTAAAACTCATTTGAAATCGCTTAAAATAATTTTAAATTCACACGAGATCACATGAAATCGCGTAAAATTTTATGAAATCTGTGTAAATAGAAATCCTTGCAATCGCTCATCACTCGATGTATTGGCGAATACCCTCTCTCGGCGGGAATGTACTATTTTGCGCACTCGTGTGGGAAAAATCTATTTTATCTCACTGTTAGGTTTAATTCGTCAGTTGTATTCTAATATGATGTTTGCGAAACGGTAAATCAATATTTATTAAACTAAAAGAAACAAATTCAATGTTACAATAATCAGAAAATGTGTTATCGGAAGCTATAATCGGACTAAATGGTAACTTTTATCACATTTTCTTGTTATTTCAAGATTATTTGAACCCTAAAAATTGTAACGACGTTCGTTGTATTATATATATATATTTTTTTTTTTTTTTTCTTTTAACGCCGATGTATAAAAAAGGGAATTCACCTTAGTTCGCAAAAAAAAAAAATTGCCAAGTTTGGAGTAAGCATTCGATGATATTGTCGAGATTCGTCAAAATTATACACGAAATGAAAAAATTTGGCAGTCGCTGCTACCGTTAAAAAAAAAAAAAAAAAAAAACTGTCACGTAAAGGTCAGGAAAAATAAAAGAAGCAGAATAAATGAAAGCAGAAAGAAAGAGGACAAAAAAAAAAGAACGAAACCGCGACGCATGCGTCGAGTGGCCTTAATTAAAATCTATCAGAATCCAATTAATCTTCCGACAAGTTACGTATTGCAACAGAAGTGGAGGATATCTTATCGATTGGGGTTGAGGCGCGGGTAGCTAGACCAGATCGAGATAGCGATATCCAGACCTCGATTTTTTAACCGTGTCACGCCATTCCCTGGAAAAGGGTTAACACACACAGACACTCTGCTCGACTCTCCCGTATGCTGCAAATTTGCTCAGTCACGCAGACTCATTTCAGACACGGTGTATAAACTTCGGCGCACCCACGTTTGTAAAAACACTTTCGGCAATAAGCAAACACGTGTGATTCCGTTTACCAGATTCGAATCAGATTCACCCGAATTGAATAAATTCTACCAATTTC
The DNA here is from genome assembly GCF_021155775.2 of Neodiprion pinetum. Lineage (NCBI taxonomy): Eukaryota > Metazoa > Arthropoda > Insecta > Hymenoptera > Diprionidae > Neodiprion > Neodiprion pinetum. Next base: position 4,482,679 of record NC_060234.1, read on the forward strand.
CTCGATGATATTGAATTTGTAAAAATTTCAAATTTCCCGCCTCTGCGCGTGCCTAATAATTCCGTTTGGCGGACTTGGAAAATTTTTGGTAGTCTCGAAGCAGTCCAGCCTGCGTACTTTGGATCGATCGCTTCCTAAAATTTTCTATCATTCGTATCGATTGATAAAAGCATGATCTCTGAAAGGTCGTTCAATTTCGAAATTTTAAGCTCATATTATTGAATTGGTAGAAAGAAAAATCAAATAATCCGAATAGTTGGCTGCATTTACGTTTATGTTTATTCTAGTTTTAATCTCATGCAAAGTTTGCAAAAAACATTTAGAAAATTTGATTTTCTCCTCGCCAATTAGAAACTTTTCGGATAATTTTATTTATTTATTTTTTTCTATCCAAATTATTTCGATCACGAGTGCCGAGAGTATGGTGAAAACTGTTGGAATAAAAATAACGTAAATAATTTTATCTATCGACCTCTTTATAAGCCTTTTAATTATTCTTTTTCTTTTTTTTTTTTCTTCTTACCGCTCTTCTTTCTTCGAAATTGAAATGACTGCAATTTTTCTTGAACCATCGCGAGTTGAATCAGTTCTGAAGTAATGTCAGCGAATTTCGAAAAGTGGCGTAAATTACTCGGAATTGGGTCAACTTTAAACCGTGATTATCGCGCGGAGATTATCGATATCAGCTTAGACGGATGGGCGCAGAAATACGGAAAGTGAATATTAAGGGCAGGTAGGAAAAGCGGACCGAGGTGACATCCGATCAATGTCTTCCTTGAAAAATTTACAACCCTGACTTTTACATCAGATGAATTCTCGTCGGTGTCGATTCAAGACAAAAAATTTTATTCAACGTCTTGTCGCTAATTAATATCATCAAAATCGTTCATCACATCCGTATAATTGATATGAAATTCTCGAGATCATTTTATCCGATTGTACTTCGATTTCGGTGTTAAAATTTCCGTTGGTTTGAAAATTTCGAGTTAATTTTTCAGGATAAATTGAAAATTTCGATGTCGCACAATTTTGAACAATTTCGATTTAAAACTACCGCGTTTTATGGATCGCAAATTGAAAATTAATTCTGTCGGGATGCCTGAAAACTTGTTAGCGCAATCGATTTTAATAATCGGTATTCACAAAATGTTCGTTACATTTTCTAGAGAGATAATTAAAATTCACGCTAAACCAAACAATACGATCATTTCCTTTTATAACATGGGTGAAAAAAAATTGACAAAAAAAAAAAAATTAAAAAAAAAGGCAACGATACTTACTGCAATAAAATCCTGTGGAAAGCGAAAACGATAAATCACGTTTAAATAACATATTTACAGGGCGTTACTATAATTATAAAGGAGCCAATTAAGTATTAGAAATCTTAATTGATGTTACGATGCAGCGCTACGCGATTTCAACAAGGTTAATAATTAGGCCATAGGGCGTTCATAATCAAATTTCGCCCGGTAGGTAAGCGATATTTTTAATTTTCAAGGTTCCGTTACGCTTTCGTCATTAATCACAAAACACGGTGTATTACATATGTATGTATATATATGTATATAGTATATGTATATGCGTTGTGTATAAACCCAGGGTAGGCACTCAGTCCTTGGCGGGTCTCGCAGCTTCAACAATTTATCTCCCGAAATGTTGCGTTTTTATATCTTTTTATTTTTACGTTTTCATTTTTCATTTTCTTTTGTCTTTTCCCATTTCTTTCATTATATTAAGCTTGCACTCCTGACCGTGTCTTTCTTTTCTCGCTCAAATCCAAACTCAACGAAATTCTCGCAGGCAACAGAAAAAAGAAGGGGATGAAAAAAAAAAAAAAGGAAACCGCAATTTAGGTGAATTATTGAATACATATACATACATACGTACATATTTACATAGACTAAAAAGTAAGAGGGTGAAAACAGGCTTCAAATTTTGTATAATCCGATTAGTTATGGTATATGTATATTTTTTTTTCGTTACACGTAATTCAAAATCCAAAACAACGTTGATCGTCGTTAGATTTTCGGTGGTTGAAAATTTCCGTTTGACCAACGATAAATAAAAAATAATAAACACGGGATTCGAATTTCTTATTTATTTTTTTTTTTTTTTTTTGAGGTTTTCGATAATCGGTCCTTTCCCAAAATGTACTCGATAATATCTTCAAGCGGAATGAGAGAAAGAAAAAAGAAAGAAAAAATTTACATCCGATACCCGACGAATTTGAAATTAAACCAGAAGCGTGCGAGAATTGAAAAAGAAAAAGGAACGAGGGACATAATTTGGCATAACGGAAGGTCCGCGTGTTTAAAAAATTCATTAAGTTAGCTTCGGGGCGGCTGGAACGTCACTCAATATTTGCAATTTGAATTCATGACAGACACGCACACAGAGAGCCAGAGAGAGAGAGAGAGAGAGAGAGAGAGAGACGGAGAGACATGGAAGAGCGTGAAACACGTGGTTAGAACTAACACAACGACGATTCTCGACGATCAATCTCTGTCTTTCCCCAAAATAACACGGCGAGCATGTTAACGAGATTGTACACCTACTCCGAGTATATATTCCTGCAGCCTTATAATCTGTTATTCCATTCAGCGTTACGTATACTCCAGATTCCTGATTCTTCCGGCACAGGAAGGCCTGATCGGATACATATACATATATATACACATACATATGAACATATATTATAGATATATACATGTATATACAGATATATGTATATATATATATATTATATAATCGGGTATCGCGTGCAGACACAGCGCCTTACAAATATTCGCAGGTAACAAATGAGGGCCGATAATTTTCATCGAGGATGAAAAAGGGTGTGGAAAAAAGAAGAAGAAAGAAAGAAAGAAAGAAAGAATGAAAGCAAGAAAAAATAAATAATCGAAAACGCGTATGAAACTCGAGATATACGTGCGCCAAAAGAAGGATGAAAGATAAAAAGAAAGGAAAACTTACTTCAAGCAAAATTGGAAATTGATTGTCAGGTAGTGAAAAAACGATTTCAATGCTTGAAACGCAGATGAGATTTATCGAACACCTTTCCTTTTTTTTTTTTTTTTTTTTTTTCACTGCCTTTACTTTTGGTCATGTTACAGTTATTATCGTAACGAAAAATTGAACGAAATCGAGAAGAAGAAGAAGAACTAAAGAGAAACATATTGATAAATACAGATTATTTTCATCTTTGCCTTTCATTTGTTTTAATATTTTTGATTCGGTTTTGCGTTGTTGGTTCGAGAAAAACGACGATATCGGATACACGATATGCGTGGAGCGATAATTTGTCACAATCGTGAAAAATGACTGATGAGAGTAAAAAAAAAAAAAAAAAAAACTGAAGTGAATCGTACGAATTCGAAAAAAATATTTCTCAAGTATTAAACATTCTTACATTAAGATAGCGAAAATTTCTTGATGTTACCGGATGAAATTTCAGAGGTAAGAGAATTATTTTTTTTTTTAACAATTAAAAAATTCATAGAATCTCACGACAAATTATAGAATCATAATTAAATTGTTGAACAGAGTTTCTTCATTTATTTATTGATTTTTTTTTTTTCACTATTCCTCTACGTTTTTCTGATCCTCGTTCCTTTTTCTTCCCACGCATATTATACAGAATATAAAATGCACTGACAATATATTGAACCTTCAAAGAATTTACAGGGGGATTTTTTTCTTCGACGGTAAAGGAAGAATTTGAAATTCTCTTTATATCGCCTGAAATTATGACTGCACATATAAAACTAGACGCAACCTTTTCTACCGTTCGTATTTTTCCCTTTTTTATTACCTTCTGCTTCTTTTGCCCTCTGTTTGAGAAATCGTGCACGCATATAGATCGGTATATCAACGAAAGAGAATCGAGTGTGGGTGAAAATACGGTCGTGAGTTCGACGTAAGTAATTTAAAAAAAAAAAAAAAAAACTCAACGCAAGTCTCCTTTCTAAATTTCTTTTTGCGTTTGTTTTTCTCACATCTTTTACCAGGTGTATCGAACGTAAAACAATAAAACTGAGCCGTTTTGTTTTCTCTTCACAAATTGTCTCATATATATGTATGTATATATATAATTGAATTGAAACATGAATTGCTCGAGCTTTTAATAATTTAACATACCGATCTAACCAACTGTCTTTTTGGTACCAGTCGAGTGTTGCGCTGTCGTTGTAATTTACGACCCCCCAAAAAAAAAAAACATCCAAAAAGCTGTTTTTATCGTTAGAGGAAGAGAAATGGGAAAAAAAAAAAAAAAGCTCGACGCAAGAGTCAGAATGTCAAAACTTCGGCAAGATACGCATTTTTATAAGAAAATTTCTGCAAGGGGGGAGGATTCGACGGGTGAAAAAATGCGAACAGAGGGGATGGGGGGGGGGGGGGGATGGGGGGCGGGGGCGAGGGGGAAGGAGGCAGATCGGCGTGGGTGTTTTACAGGTGTCTGGTATTTCGCATGACGGGTGGATTAAAGGCGGGAATGCATTTTGCGCTTGCGCAGCTTTCCCGGGGTTGCAGAAGGGAAGATTTTTGGAAAGTGGGGGAAACCGAGGGGAAGTATGGGGGGAAGGGGGGGGGGGGGGGGGGGGCATTCGGGGTAGCGGTTCGAGCACGCCGTCAGTTAACCGTTGCCCGTCGCTCGTCGCGTCTATCTTAGTTTCCTGCTGCTGCGATTTCCGGCCGCGAATAACGCGGGCAAAAACGCGCGCGAAATTTCAAATAGCGGAATATCAGTTTCGATCACGAGTTTAGCAATTTTGTGCGACCAGTTGTTTGTAATTTGCTTGGTTTCGTCTGAAATTGTGGTAAAAAGTACGTCGGTACGTGTAAATATCGACTGACTAGAATTTGACGGAAAGAAGAACCAACGCCAAAAAACAAAAGATTTCGAAATAAGGCTCATCGTTTTACGATTGAATGAAAAAGAAATTCTTGCCAACTTAGGATTCGTTTTGAAGAGAGTTTATTTTCGTTATGATTGTTACGAAAATGTTGAAACCGCAATAATTATGGTCAATCGGTGAAAGGCTTAAAGATTATATCGTATTTATTATTGCTAGATGGGGAAATTTTTTTAAATGCACAAAAGAAATCAGTTTCGGGTCAAAAAGTGATTTTCTGCAAAGTTGAATGAAAATGATTGAGAAAATATAAAACGTGCAGAATGTAAAACCCGAAAACTTTTGTAGTTTATTATTTTTTTATTTTAGGTATTTTATCGAGGTATTTGTAAAATTTTTTTTTTTTTTTTTTCAACAAATAACAAATCACGGCCCGACATTTCTTTTCGATCTTAATTACATTTTTTCTCCTAGAAAGTTGTGCAATTTTTTCTTCTCATTTGCCAAATTACTCAGTGTTCGTTTAAAGTTGAAAAATAATCGTTGGTGTCTCATTTCAAGCGTCAGGGTTTCTGAAATTGTTTTTTTATATTATTTTAATCTTAAATTTCTTGCACTTTTATTTGTAAAAAAAAGTATAAAATTATTCTTGAGGTTTTCAATAGTCTCTTGAGAACATTTAAAATTTCACACATTTCACTTAAAAAAATGTGTTTTTGTCCTTTCTCCGGTCAAGTTAAAGTCCTGACAATTGAAATCATTCTGTAACGATCGTTAGATAATATCTTGTCAAATTTAACGACTTATTTACTAAATATTGGAGTAAACAATCACGGGTTTTAAAACGCCTGTTGACCTTCGTTCGCATCGTTGATTTTTATTGTTTTTTATTTTATTTTTTTTGTCTTGGTAAGAGAGATTAAGCTTGTTCAGAAAATAATTACAACTTCCCTGGAAATTTTATAATTAAAAAGGGGGGGGGAGGGGTGAATTACACCTGGGTGCTTGAAAGAAAGAAAAAAAAAAAAAAGCTAATTTTCGCAAATTGTTTTTATCTCGAGTGCTGCGTGTACTGCAGTCTTTACTTTAATCGAATATTTATAGTAACCGTGATACGTACACGCTTCAAATTTTATTGGAAAAATAGAAAACAAATTTACAGTGCCTCGTATTTTATTATAAAATATTAATAATCGAAAAATTAATCATCATGATCGAAGTTGAATCAGAAATAAAAAAAAAGTAGGATCGCAATTTTTTGGAAAAGCCCCGTCGCGCTTTTTTGGTGCAAGCGTTTGGTTAGTTACTCCGGTTCTTTACGAAATTAAATTTTGTAACTTCGTCCATTTTCGATATTTTCTTTCGAAATTTGAACCGTGCGCTATTAGGATATAAAAAAAATTCATAATTCGCTGTTACCAGGCTACAGAACAAGTTTACGGTCGTTTATAGATATCAAGTCACTCTTAGAAGATGTATCGCATCAAAGTATAAGTTGTAAAAATTTGAAACTAATCAAATATCTCTTTGTCGGACGTCTTTAAGAATTCGAAATTCAACGGGATGTGTACGGATGTTTAAACTGAAAAATTAATCCGATAAACCAAATTTGAGATTCCTCGTGTAATCGTGAAAAACACTGAAAAGAACAAAAGAACAAAAAGATAATAAAAAAAATTAAAAAAAAAAAATTCCAATAACAATGTAACATTCGATTTGAAAATTTGACAGAGAGAAATATCGATATAAGTAAAATTTCGTCTGATAAATTTTACCCAACGCGGTGCAAAAAATTTTTCGTTTTTAAAAATTTATAATTAATCTAGCGATACGCGATTACAGAACAGGGAGTAAGAATTTCGAAAATTTTCCATTGAAATTTCATATCGACAGCGATATTTTGATAGACGGTTGAAAATCGCATCGCCCAGTAAAGGAGCTTCTTTCAACTCTTAAACTTTGACGGACGAAAAACGGATTTCGGTAGAGAGAAAAAAAAGTAGAAAAAAAAAAACATTGTACAGCGAATTACAGTCCGATCTGAAGGAATAGATACACTTCAAGAACATTAAAAAAATTTTCAACTCCAATTTTTTAATCCGATTTCGAATCCGAGGGGGTGAGAAAATTTCTGTGAATATAGAAAAAAGATCGTGGCGGTGATGCCGATTTCCGGAAGCCGTCCGAACCCTTCTTGCCTTACGCAGCAATGACGAATCTAACGACTTCTCGCCGTTCTCGCAATCTCTGATTCCCCATCATCGGCGGCGGAATATGGGGGCGGCAATATTGAGTGAGGGGGTGTGCCATTTTATTCCCATGATACTGCGCTCGGCACAGTCGAAGACGGTCGAGGCATTATACGAGAAATTGAAGTTCTCTCCCCAGCCTGTGCCTCTCGTAATCCTTTTACGATCCTCCTCCTTCCATCTCAGGAATACGTGCCGGTTGTGAGAAGTGGGCGCCGGGCGCCTCGACTCGGCACCGATTCCTCAAGGGATGTTGTGTAATACATATGGGCGATTCTGCAAATTCCCCACCCAAAATTACGATTTTATCTACCTTTCAGTCACAGTGACGAAACTCTCACCGTCTTGACTAAAAATTTCCATACATCCTAGCCTTGTCGCGGTTTACTTACATCTTGGTTTTAGAAACAATCAAAATTCAAGAATTCCGATTCGTGATCAGCGAGTCCAAAAAATTCTGACAATTGTAGACCGGACTCATCGAATTTCAAGACTATTTCCGATTTTACATCCCCCATATTGGATCCGGCATCTTGAATTTAGAAATTGTCAAATTTTGACTTAAGATTCGTAACCAGCGGCAAAAATTCAGGCCAAAATATTGAGTTAAAAAATGTGTGAGTGAAAGGGTCAGGCGACTGAGATTCCTCAAATAATTCTTAATCTCGATCAGTTTATCAAAAAAAAAAATTTCTCCTTCAAATTCACGGCAAAAAAATAAATCCAGCTTTTCGACATGTGAGTTTCATTTTCCGACTGATCTCTGGCAATAGTCGCGAAAACAAAGAAAAATCACATCTTTACGAGAAAATAGTTTTCTTTCGCAACAAGAGAGAGAAAAAACAAAAAAATTATTGGAATTGAAATTTGTATTTTAATTTATTTTCCAAATTTCAATTCAAATTCACTAATCGTTGTCGTATTAGGGAAAATGTGTTGCAACCTATGGATTGAAAAAAAAGTAATCAACGCGACTGAAAAATAAATTAATAATCAGTTGAAAAATTGATACCAAATTATCGGTATCATTTTCAAATATCATCGTTCGAAAAATGGCTCTGAGTACGCCAGATGGGGGCGTTTGAACAAAGTTGGAAAGCTTTTTAGAATTTAAACACCAGCATAAAAAATCGCGGACCAAATCCAAAAGGTTAGGGTTCAGACGCTGGTTAAATTGACGTGGAATGCCCCATATATAGACCCACTGCAGTCAAGTTGCATGGATCATATCTACACACATGCATTCACGCGTCCGTCGATACCTGAGGCTAGTATTTAAACCCCTTTTTCCCCTATCTTTTTCGTCCCGAACGAGCAATTATTCGACACGCGAAATGTCGACCATGCTGTTTTTTTGCGTGAAAAAAAAAAGAAGAAGGAACAAACAAACAAAAAATGTTAAGAGTTATCGCAAAAAACCGTTCAAGATCTGACCTGTAAATATTTTCTATTCACCCTTCTTTTTTTACCGCAATTGTAAAACTATTTTGCGCTGAACATTCGACAGGAATTGTGAAAAAAAAAAAAAAAAATTTTTGACACGAGTAATTCTTTACATTCTAATTCGATGTTTGAGCGTTGATCTTTTGCATAATCTTTACTCAAGATTGGGACGAAATTATAGCAATTGATTGATTAACTTTCCGTTGACTAAAACAGGTATCGTTTAAAAAACTGTTTGAATATTGTTGGGATTAGGAAAAACGAGATACGCGTAAACATTTTGCGCTATCGTCGATCCTTTTTTGGTCATTGCAACGCAAAATCAGTTTCTGAGGTTTACTCTACTTTTTTAGTTAAACAAGGCTTTAACGTCAATTTATTCTTGCACAAGCGTTAAATTTTCGCAACGGTTACAAGAAAATATAGCAACAGTGATCGTAATGAGAAAGAATAGTAACGGATGCTAGACTTTTTGGCAACAGCTAGAAAACTAATTTTCATTTTCTACCTAGAACTTTATTTTGTCGATTGTGGTAAAAAATGAAAATAGTTAAGGACCGGGCGATAACCGGAACTAAAAATTTCTCTCAGTTTGCTAAGAATGCTCACCGCTATGACTCAAAGGGTTAAAAGTTACGTATAAGATCATCGTGTGACGTGTCGATGTAATTCATTCGCCGTCCATGCCTGTATATATATATATATATATATATATATATACGTATATATATTATACGTATATAACTGTGCATACACACTCGTTAAGGATATATATCATTCTGAATTTACGCTTATCGCTATTTTACAGCATAACCGACACTTTCCTTATCGATAAATACCGCGATCCACGCTTCAAACAACGCAAGCACGCCATTTGTGTTTTCAACGAACCGTTTGCAGAATTGTTATTTTTTTCTTCCTTTTTTTTTTTTTACACTACAAATCGACGCGAATTGTAGAAAAGTTTTCTCTGATATGGAATATGAAACTAAAGATGGTCAATGTAATTTACACGTGAATTCAAACTATAACGATAAATAAAAAAATAAAAATCATATCAATCAATTACCTTGATTATCCGATGATGCGCGTAAAATTTTTTCTCAATCTCGTTAAATTTATAATATCTACTAGATTTGAAAATATGTACATATTGTTGCAACAATCGATCGAATTAATTACAGCGGAAAGCGAGTATCGTACTTCTTTTTTTTTTGTGTTTTATTTATTTATTTATTTATTTTTTCTTTTATAACATCGATCGAGAACGTTATTAAATTTATTTCCGCCGACAGCGAAGTAAAAGTATCCGCTTAGTGTTCGAGTATCGAAACATGTCGGTGCTGCGTGTCTAGAGCTAAAATGACGGGTACTTTTCATTCGCGAATCGCGATATATTGCAAACGACGGGCAATAAATTACCGTTGTTTGGTATACATGTATAATACAGATGGTTGAATTTGTCTCAGCGTCGTACGTGTGAATACATATATAGGTTAAAAAATACGAGAGTCGTCTGGCCCGTTTTTAAAAAATGACAACGAGCAAGTTCTTTTTTTTCCAAGAAAAGAAAAAATAAAAAAAAAGCGAAGGTACAACATCGTTACGATAATTTTTCAACGCCAATATCGAAGAAAAATATTTTCACTTTACGGGATAATTATGATGGACTGTTTGCTCAGTATTTTTAGAGTACAGATACAGTTAAATGATGTGTAAAGTTTTCCCCTTATAATTGACAAATTTTCGTAATTATCATTGTTCGTGTTTAGTTTCATATTTTATCACATATTTACTTTTATATTTCTGTGATTTTACTCGGTTTAATTAAGCGTGAAACGTTTTACCCGCGTTGTATAGAAATCTGTTGAAAATTGTGTAAAAATGATGGAAATGTTGAAAGAAAAATAAAGGTAAAATACCGGCTGATATTTTTTATCGAGGTGAAATTTTATCACGATGATTGCAGAGAATTACATCTCATTGAAGGTTTCCTTCGTGGTATAAAATTACCACGACAAATTTTTCGCACGCCATCGAAACCGAAAACTCACTTCAGCGAAACATTTCGAGTCAAGGACTCGATTCGTAAATCGACAAGTGATCTGAAAATGGTAAAATTGATGCGCGGGGTGTAAACGCAGAGGATTCGAAAAACAAAATGGTTAAAACATCAAAATTTCAAAGATGAAAAATTCAATTTCAAAGTATTTCGAAACGTAGAAAGCTCCAAGTGTTATAAAAAACGAAAATCTCGAATCGTTAGAACGGATGAAAAATATAGCAAGTCAAAATTCTAATCCTATATTCATAGGTAAATTTTGTCACACCTTACCTTTGAAATACATTTTGTCTAATTTTAACCTCGCTTTTCGCGATCTTTAAAATACATAATCATGACCTTTCAATTTTCCAATCCATTCCCACCGGACAAATATTTTCGAACGCACAAAATATGTATTCCTGAAAAAAAAAAAGAGATACCGGAATTAGTGGCGTCTGATAAAATTATTAATCAAACACATCTCCTTTTTCTCCTTTTTCTTCTTCTTCTTCTTCTTCTTTCTGATGAAAATCCCACCTCGGTAGCCTGTATATACCGTCAGTCAAGACTCAATGGAAGTGAGCTTGACGTAGAAGTTCCGAGACTGGAACGAACAAGCGGGGAAAGTTTATCTCTTAATTATCACTTCCCACGGAGGGTTTGGCTCTATCAATATTTCGCAGAGACGAAAGGTGGTGACGCAGAAACGTAATCGCTTGATCGTTCCGCCTCCGCCTCTATTTTAACACTTATTATCGGAATTTGTGTGCGAGAGGAAGGGAGGAAGGGAGTAATAAAGAGAGGAATCGAGTAGAAAAAGGTGAAAGAGCAATTGGATGTAGCGATCAGCCGAGACGGGATGATCTCTCCTCAATCTCAGACCGAGGCTAAAGATTGTTACGAAAGCTTCGATCTGCGGTTGACGTCCGCGTTCTTTTATTAATTTGCCAAAGGGCGGGGCCGACTACCCCTCCAATTTTCTAGGGGAGGGTGAGAAAATTTTCCTTCGAAAAACAATCTCCATTCATCACGCGGAGACTCGTTTACCTCGCCCCTCTCTATCCCTCCTCGATTTTAATCGAATCGTAGCTAATTAATCTTCGGCACCTTCGACCCTTGCGGAAAAATTTTGCGCGCACCGTTTCGCGACCGAAGAGAGGAAGAAAAAAAAAAAAATTTATCCGGCGCTACGTGCGCAACGGAATGTTTGCTTGACGGGAGAAAAAAAATAATAATAATAACAATAAATAAATGAATAAATAAAACAAAAAAACACAAAAGTTTTACCTCGTTTTTCATTCTAACAAACTTGTGGTTTCATTGAAGAAAAATTTGTTCGGAACGGACCTTTTTTTTTTTTTCTTTCCCACATTGCATCAATTTTCAGCAAATTGGCGTTACGCGTGGCTGAAAAGAAATAAAAAAACTTGGTCACGGTGCGTATTATACTTTCCTTTTTTCTTTTCTTGTTTGTTCTCCCTTTTTCGGTAGGGACGACCGAAGCGATTTCGGTTGTACGGATTTCGGGGATAAGCAGAAAATTTTTTTACTACCGAGATGTGAATTTGAATTGCAACGCAAAAACTTAATCCGCGATTTCATCGGCATGAATGATGGAACGTATCGGAAATATCGGTTATACGTTTCAGAGTGAAACTTTGGGGGATTTGGGTGTCTGATGAAAAAAAAAAATAAAAAAAAAAAAAAAGTCTCGATCTGTAATATTGAAATTTTTCTTACAAGATATCGCGCAACCGTGCTGGTTGAATAAAATCGAGTTCCACGTCGGAAAGAAAAGCAGGAAGAAAGAAGCAGACAAAGAAAAAGGGATACGTTCTTCATCGCCTCGCGAAATTCGGACCGTCTTCCTCGATCCGCAAAAATTCTACGGAGAATAATAATCGTTACCGTAGAGTTTGAAATTTTCGGATATCTGTAACTCCCCGTTTTGTTTTTTTTTTTTCTTTTTTTTTCTTTATTTTCCTTCTTTTACCAAAACATTGTGAATTGTTAAATTGTCGAATATCGAAGTCGAATAAAAACTGAACGTATTTGCAGTAATATGAAATATATGAGAATCTAGGCACAATATTGTACGACATTAAAATGAATGAACGTATGATCGTGAAACGAGATAAATCGATCGATTGAAAAATTCAAATCGTTGGGAAGAAAGGCTTGGCGAAAATATCTCACGTGTATCGTTTTAGACTTTTCAGGTTACGGCAGAATTGCATTAATTTTATTGAATTGAAAATATCAGATTCGTATCTCAAGTCTGACGTTATAGGAGATAAAAATGTTTAGAGAGAAACCAGAAGAAGAAAACCAAAAATTAGCGCCTCGTGGTCAGAAATAGTAATTTTCTTTTTCTATCGATACTTCGATCATCACAACTCACCGATTTTAATTCATATAGTTTTCAACTCGTAAAAAATATAAAAATATCAAACAAAAAATCAAATCGTAATATCTCACGCCGCCGATAAGATCTCGTGTAAATCTAATTCGAGGTTTAAGGTCTTTCACGCGAACGAATCTTCTCAAAAAACGTACGTACCTATATGCACGTAAAATTGAATGATAAAAAAAAAAAAAAAAAAAAAACAATCATCGTTCTACAATTTATACTATCGTTTTATTTTCAGAAACTTGGGTGATCAATATTCGGAAATTATCGTCTCTAATTAACTAAGAAATAACGCGCTGTGAAATAAAACGTTCCGAAGTGCAGTGTTGAAGTGATAAAATTATTCGCAAAATTTTTTCTATCAAGTCAAAGCAATAAATAAATAAGTAGATAAATAAAAGCACAAAACTGTTGTGAAATCGCGGTGTAAATTTGCGGTGAAGTGTCGGTGTGAAAAATTTTGAAATGAGGGAGGGCTGAGAGCAATGGACCCGGTATCAGAGGATCAGAAAATCGTGATATCCGCGGGGTTTTCACCGGTTATGGAAAACCGTGATCGGGGTGGTTTAAACTTGACGTCGCCGGTCGGCGCCCCGGTGATTTACAGAAGCCTCTTCGACGGCTCGGATGTATTCGGCGACGTTGACGTCGAGGGTGACAAGAGTGCGGACGACAACAGTGCGGGTGAAATCGTGCGGGTGACAGTGACGAGAATATTAAACGCCAGTGATTATTACGTGAGTGGGGGTGGCGCCCCGACAACCCCGTCCGCCCCTGGCGCCCCACAATCCGTAGACGACAACGTTCTGAACAACTGGTGGGCCATGCTGGCCCTCGTCCTCGTCCTCGGAACGGCCGCAGGGAATATTTTGGTCTGCCTGGCCATCACCTGGGAACGAAGACTCCAGAATGTGACAAATTATTTTTTAATGAGTCTAGCGATCACCGATCTGATGGTTGCGGTACTGGTCATGCCCCTTGGAATACTTACGCTCGTTCGCGGTGAGTAAAACATTAATTTTGACACTAATTTTCATCGGATTGTTATTCCCAAATCACGAGGGAAGCGTTTTCGATGTTTTTTTTTTCTTTTTTTTTTTTTCTTTCTTTTTCCAAAGCTTTTAGGAGATTGATTGGTTGGAAAGGTATGTACTCTTCGTTAATTTTTTTTTTTTTTTTTCAAGACCTAATGCCCTGGAAATAATAAAGCAAATACGAAAGATATTAAAGAAAAAAAAAACGCACAAAAGTAACCTACACGAAAATAAACCACAATAAAAATAACCAATCACTGAAATGACCCACAGCAAAAATAACGAATTACTCAAACAACCAACACGAAAATAACGAATTATTAAAATAATCCACGACAAAAACAACGCATTTTGAAATTCGATTTGATTTAATTTAATTTAATTTAACTTATCGAAATTTAATGTTTTGATATCTAATTTTTGTTTTCGTCAATTTTTTGTCACGGATTATTTTCGTCGTGGGTTACTTTTCGCTTGGGTTATTTTTGTTCAAGTTGCTTACGTTACGGTATTTTTGTGTGGATTATTTTCAACATAGAATGTTGAGGTAATTCATCAAAACTCATTGTCAGATATCGATGCTTCGTTTGAAATCGTATTTAAATTCTTGATAACGTGATAGACCGTATTTTAGTAAACTATAGCTTTCAGACACCATGACAAACTGGTTTCTTGTAAAACATTGTCACATTTTCCAAAAATCTCTCAGTCAGCTGTTGAAAGTTTTACCCACAAGTCTGTAGGACCCATTTCAAGATGTACCGATCCTGAAAGGATCACCAAAATCTCATCCTCCGTATTACTCATATCCTTGAGTCGCAAAATCGATCTCATACACCGTAATAACGCGTAAAAAAAAATCGGAACCTCAATTTTCCGATTCAATTAATCGTGAAAGTTTTGTTGCGCATCGCGTCATGTAACAATAACTAATTGAACGATAATATTATTGACAGTAGGACAAGTACTGGGTGAATTTCCATAGTAGAAAACGCATTTAAATAATTTATAAACGGTTGTTATTTACTTTTTCTCTATGTTTAAATATTCGTACACTGAGAAAAATTTCATTTGTCATAGTAACTTGAAAAATTGAATAAAACAGATACCGTTAAAAAAACTGTTTGAATATTGTTGTTCATTACGAAAAACGAGGTACGCCTAACCATTTTGTTTACTCTACTTTTTTAGTTAAACAAGGCTTTAACGTCAATTTATTCTTGCACAAGCGTTAAATTTTCGCAACAGTTACGCGAAAATCCAGCAACAGCGATCGTAACGAGAAAGAACAGTAACGGATACTAGACTTTCCGGTAACGGCTAGAAAACTAATTTTCATTTTCTACCTAGAACTATATTTTGTCGATTGTGGTAAAAAATGAAAATACGTAAGAACTGAGCGGTAACCGGAACTAAAAATTTCTTTCAGTGCAGTACCTGTAAACGTTTCACGTAACGGGAATTTCCCTGAAAATCGCTTATTCGTGCATTGATTCTATGCTGGTGTTCACCGACGAAACAACCGTTTACGTTTAATAGAAAACCTAAAGCGCGGTTTCGTGATGACGATAAGAAGACAGATAACATCGATTTCGAAGCGTGTTGGCCGCCCGCTCCAATCTTGTCTGATCGACCCGTCGACCGCCTCTACTTCAAGTAGCGAAGCCCAATTGTGGGTCAGACGAATGAGGAACGAATTTTGTGTCTGCAGTTAGCGTGGCGCGTAAAATTTACGACTACTAAACAGAGCGCGAGTCGGGTCTGAAATCTTAGAGTATAATTAGATGCGGTGTGATTTTTGTACTAATTATGATGGTAGTAATAATAATTAAAGTAAAAAAAAAAAAAAAAATCACCACACATCCACGGATTCAAGATTTCACGCAATGACTGTGTCAAAGTTTTCTCGTTTCGATAGGAATGAAAGTGAGGGCGGGGGGGGGGGGGGGGGGGGGGGGGGGGTGAAAGTGAGAAATCGCGTTTTCTCATCGGAATTTGTCGAGTTTTTTTTCTCCCCGAGCTTCGCACGGTTTTTCTGATTCAATGTGTCCCTAAAATTAGACACAGTCCAGCTGCCTGAAATTGGATTCCTGTCACGGCTCGGGATGAAATATTTTTCAAGTACTTTGTTCCTGACGTAACGAAATATGAAGTAACAAGATTTTTCTTCCAAGATTAAGTGTCGTTGGAACGGACCCCCCAAAAAAAAAAAAAAAAAACAAGTTATGCAAATTTAATTTCAACGGGTGCGACTGACGATAAATTTAATCAACTGGACATTTTTAGAAGTGATATATTTGGATCAGTCGCATAGAATGAAAGTGAAAAAGAAAACGAGTCACAGAAAAAAAATAAATAAATAAATAATTTAAATTCGATCTCTCAAAATAATCTTTTCGTCATTTCTAACAAAAACAAAAAAAAAAAAATTAAAAATTTCACGATGAAGCATCCTTTCTTTTTTACATCTCGGTTCGATAGCCGTAAATTCAATTTCGGTAGATACGAAGAAAAAAATTTCCTACCAGACTACGGCAAATGATTTTTCTTCCAATATCGAAGAATATTTTCAAGGGCGTCACTTGTCGAGCTGGGTTCATTACCTAAGAAGACACTGAAGCAACGTTTAAAGACGCATTCGACCGTGTCGAATAAGCGGATGGAAATGAAGCTTAAGCACTCGGATGAATTAAGAAAAATACCCCCTTCACCCCTGGCGAATTTCTCCACTCAAAGTGATGAAAAAAACGTTTCCAATTTCAAATTCAGTGACAAACAAGACGTCGCTGACAGATAAAGCAGTTTTAATCGGTGTTTTTTACATTGCAAAATAAAGAAAACTTCCAGACCCGAGAGAAAAATAAAATAAAATAAATAAAAAATTAAGAATAAATGATAAAATCTTCCATGTGTTTTTTCCTTCCCTTTCTTTTTTTTTTTTTTTTTTTCTTCTTTCAAAGTACCTACTAAATATCTTAATTTAAAAACGCGTCCATATTTTTGTTCGACTTGTTGCCAGGAAACGAAGGATAATATTAAAAAATTCCAGACACAAAGTCGAAGGGCTGATCAAAGTGAAGGAGATCATTTGAACTTGAAAGTGGATTGAAAAAATAAAAATAAAATTGAAAAGAATTAAAATAAACTGAAAAGCTGCTCGAAACTTTAATTGGCAGAGTTTCAGCTTCCAATCTACCGGCTCGCTTTTTGTAGAGTGTGCGCAAATCACATTTATTTGGTGTATAAGGGAGAAAGATAAAAAAAAAAAAAAATAAATAAAAATTGTTCAAAACATCATTAGACTGATTTAAATATATACATACATAATTTATACGAAGATAATTTCGGAGAAATTTTGTCGTTAATATTCTATCCTATTAAAGAGGTATTAAAAATCGTGGTAAAAATTTTGTTTGTCATTCTACGCGTGTCTATACTTGAAATAAGTAATATGAAACTTGAAATTTCATGATTAATCGTCAAAGTTGACACGCGAATCGGAATGACCGTATGCAAAATAAATAATATTGACAAAATTCAACAGATAAATGTTAGATTCGCGTAAAATTTCATCCCCATTCGACATCCAACACGCAGCAGTGTTGCAGGGAAAAAGGGGATGAAAAACGAAGGAAGGTAGAAAGGGAAGTAATCCTTCACCTTTTACCCTTATCCACACGTGCACACTCACAGAAATGTAAACACATACACACAGCGATAAGGACAACTCCCCAACAATTTTCCTCTCAGAAGGAAAGAGCTCTCGAGCAAGAGCCACTCACGCGTTAAATTACCAATTACATAAATACCGGTTTCGAGAATCGTGAAAGCGCGGCACACAAAACCGTTTTACGACTTTCTCATATATATTCAAAATGCTCTACGTCTCGCTGACGAAACGCCGTGAAATTCAAACCACGATACCATTGAGGAAAAAAAGTTGACTAACTCATTTCCAACTTTGTATAATATGTATATTATTTTAACAATTATTTATCTACTTCATTTTATTGTTATTATTATTATTATTTTTCTCACGGTTGTTTACGTTTCGAACATCGATCGAATCTCTCTCTTTTTCTTTCGCTTTCTTTCCCAACAATCGGCAACTTCAAAAGTCGCTTATCAGCGTATCTTTTCGAGACGGAAGAACAAAGATGCTAGTTTTTTAGTTACCAATTTCTTTAGCTTTTAGTTCTCAGTTTAGTTTTACAACTTCTTTTTTCACTAATTTTGTTTCTCTTTATTTATTTATCTAAACATTTTACACATATTTAATATTTTACAGATATATACAGCTGTTTTTAATTATTCATTTACTTGTTCGTTTATTTACCTGTTTTATTTAATTTGTTTTATTATATTTTAGTTCTACTTTATTCTATGCGTACTTGTCATCCTCCGCTGTATTTAACATTCAATTTTTCTTTTTACCTTCATAATTCCACGTGCAGATTTTGCTTCTTTCTATTTCTTTCTCATTCGATCTTAATACGCCAATTATTCTTTGAACTGGTGGATAAAAAAAGCCAAAAAAATATCGACTCCAAAAACGTGAATAATTTTAACGGGATTTTTCACTGATTACAAAATTCATTCCACTTTGCCTTTGTTCTTTTTACCTTTCTATTCCATAATTATATCACTATAATTGTAGACTGCATGATTAGTTCGGAGAGTTACTATCGCATTGTTTGTTTCTCGGAGAGAAATGATTGTTTGTTTGTTTTTTTTTCTTTTTATGTGCATACTGGTTACTAATCATCCAAAGTTCTCCCAATTGGGATATTAACTAAAAAATTTCTCCCTTTTGTGTGATTTTTATTAAATTTGTCGCTTTCAAAATGAACAGAATATTTTAGCTAATTGAGATTGTTTTTTATTTCTTTATTTTTTCAGGAAAAATGAGTAAAAGAAAAAGGAGTCACACGCGTTTCACAGGATACAAATTTTGTGCCACTTTTTACAATATTATTTGAATCAGAAAAAAAATCTGTACGCACTGTAAGATGTTGATTTATTTTTTTTTTCTTCTATTAAGCTACAATTCACGAATTACTCGAGTTTCATTTTTATTCGCTTATTGTGACTTTAAACGTCGTCGGTAGTTTCTTCGGGGAATTGATTCAGCTCTTTAAGTATGACGCTGCTCCTTAACTGTTTCCCTGATATCTCAACAAAAGACGTTTGCAGTAGCTTCAAGAATTTTCTTTTTTTCATGCGGACTGAATCAAGTCCAAGTGAGTTGGTTTGACAGATGCGAGTTTTTTTAGACCAGTAGAATTCGGTTAAAATTCAAGGCGGAACGAAATTCGACAAAACGTGACTTCGAATGAAAAAGTTCCATTGGTTAGGAATATTTTTGCAGGAATAGAATCGTTGTGTTACTATTTCTGATTTTAGTGCTAGGAAAATACCGTTTGTCCATTTTTAGCGAATTTCGATTTAGTTGACGCCAATACAATTATTTACAAATCGCTCAAATTAATGTTTCATTTGAAACTTCAATCGACTGAGAAGAGGCACAAGAAAGTTGAAAATATTCAAATGACACAGGAAATTCATAGCGGGCAATTTTGAAATAATTTTTACTACGATTGAAACAAGTTTCAATTTCACATAAGCGTCGATTAAACAATTGACAGTATTTCTATTCGGACCGACGAAAGATTTCTGTTAAATCTTTAACGGAGCTTTTTTAAGTGGAAATTCTTGTGATTTTTATTTTTCTTACAAAGTTAATGGAACATTGTTTCTAAGAAATTAAACTCAATTAACCTGAGCTGCTCGTTTAAAAGTTGTGTTTTATGATTACTCGTATTCCGTACATTTCACCCGGAACTGTTAAACTCACAAGGACCTTCGGATATGCATATTATGTATTTGTGCAGTTCGGTCCGAGATAGTGTAAAAAAGAAAACATCAATTGTAAAAAGGATTTAATGAATGTGCACCCCAATAACCAATTAAATTGAATTTGAGTATTGAAATTGTTTTATTTCGAGACGCTCACTTAATCAATGCGACAAACGGCGAATTGCAGCTAAAAAAAAAAAAAAAAACAATCAACAAACAAACGAATCTTGAAGTGTATATATGAAATCGTAGGAGTCTTATGAAATCTTCCATATAAAGAAATGAGATCCGAAAAAACCTTACAAAGTCCCGTGAAATTTTCAATATTTTATAATTGACACTAACTAAAAAGAAAAACAACGATATCTAGTAATCTGAGGTTCTAGTCTTTTGAAACACCTTGTAACCGTAATTGAACTCTGGTAATTTGGACTTCGCAGTTAATTAGTTTTCCAAGTGAATAACCGTTGGAGAAACAATCCTCGTTCGATGAATTCTTGTGTTCGACCCGTCGATTTCTTGTCGTGTAAAGCCCTGGACTATATTTACTTAGGGCATGTTTGGGTGAACTCTGTTTTAACGCGCACTTTACGGCCTCCGCCGCTGTGCCCATAACTGTAATACCTTCCCACTTCTGAACCCTCTCTACCTACACGTACAACGAGTTTCATGCACAGAGTGGCTAACGGGTAAAATTCGTCAATAAACACATGCCTCAAGTATTTACCGATCCGATCTAAAATTTGGACACCCCAGTAGGTACAAGGAGAGTTTCAAGTACAGCTTTCCGTTCCAACATTTGCCGACACTTAGCCAATGACACAAACCTTTTACCCTCAAAGATTCTGAAAACGTTGTGGAAAATCGTTTGTGTCTCGACTAAGTGTCGGTAAGCGTCGGTAAGGGAATCTGCATACACAAATTTTTGTGTGTACCGAATCGCCACCTCGTAAAACTTCTCGACGATCTTTTTGCACTCTGTCACTTAGTGGCACCAATTTTTCTCGAATTTCAGCAGCCTCTGACTTTTCCGGAATGAAGAAATTCCCCGACTATTAACGGTTTTTCCCTCATACTTAATTTATTGCCGTCATATGATGAAACGGAGGTAGGAGGTATAAAATGAGAATCGCTGGAATTCGGCTCATATTGGGTATGATTAAGAATCAATCTACTGGAACGAAAACACACTGTTCAAATACTAAATTTCAACTGTGATAAGACACCTTGTTATTAAAAATGTTGATCAAGTCAAATTGTTGGTAATTTTTTTTTTTCAATACATAGTTGCAATAATTCCATTGAAAAATAGTTCATTTTATTCATAGTTAAATTCCTCACAAATTACTTTCATCGGGTTGTTTTTTTCTTTTAACGTATCGTGCATTCTTGAAGCATGATATAAAATTTTCTAAATTCGTCGTTTTTTGTTTCGTTGAAAGAACTTTTAAAACAGGAATGAATAGAAAGTCGCAGGGTGTTTTCTCACGCCCAGAGATTTCACAGTGAAAAAGAAGAATGAAAAACACGTTTGTTGACGAGTCAAATCTGATAAGAAGATGGACGAGTTCCGATTTCTTTTGTTTTACTTTCTTTCTTCCATTATTTACGTTCCGTTTTCTCCCCTCTTTATTCTCATCGCGTTGCCTCTCAACCTCGATAAAGAGTTTCGAGGACATACGCAGGGGATCGAAGGTCGAGGATACAGGCTGACTCGAGTTTCAGGTGGGAAAACTGAATTTATAGCCTGTGAAGGTATACACAAGAGGGTGAATCGGATCTCTGACGTTGGGGATTTCTCATTTCTAAGATTAGCACCGTGCGTTAAATTTTCACCCCTTGAGGAAAACCCGTTTCTCTTTCTTTCGATTTTTGACAGTCTCTGCAATCTCTTGCACTCTCAAATTTTTATCTTCGTCACATTTATTTTTCTCTTCTTATTATATTCCATCTACAATGTAATACTACGCTGAAAGATCTCTCGTTCGCTAGTTTCAAGTTATTTTAAGTTACCCTCCAAGTCTGTGACCTTCTTTCTTACTCGTTTTATACTTTGGGGTGCTCACTCTGGTATAATGAAAACACGTTCTATTTTATTCTATTCTATTCTCTCTCTCTCTCTCTCTCTCTCCTTTAATTCTCTAGACTCCCTGGCTCTCTTCGGTAATTTGGGAATGAGTCTGAATTATCAACGCCGTTGTATCCCGGCTCGCTTTTATCATCTCGTGATGGTAGTTGGCTGTATACGCCGCACGGGAGTTGAAAAAGCGAAGGGAAGAGGATGAGAGTACAGAAAGGGTGCTCGAATAAAACGAAGCGTAAAATATTTCTCAGGAGTAAGGCAGGCATTCGTTTGTGTCCGTGTAGTTGTTATACATTTATGGCCCCGCCTGTGTTACGCAGGTGTGCGGGTAGATAAATAAATCTTCCTGCAAGGTGTTATTCGCGTAAAAACTTCGGTTATTATCACCCCTCGAGTTTCGCGTAATTTTCCTCCCATCGCCCTTACGCTTTAAGTATTCCTTCTTCAAGACGAACTTTCAAACCATTGTGTTTGTATCTTGATATACTTCTCAACTAAACGTACGCAGATTTATGAAACATTGTCACGATTACAAACTGCAGCTGGTTTGAAATAAGAAATAGGCGAGTTTCAAACCGAGATTCCGAATTAGGAACTAAAAAAACCGTCCGATACGATATTGCACGTTGATCCGAATAAATTTTACAATTTTCATTCAAAAATTTTATTCCGTCTTCAATTAAGAAACTTAATTAATGCAGCGTGCGATTTCTCGTCGCTAAAATTAAACAACGATCCTTGAATTCAAAGGGATTTTCAGAGAGGCAAAAAAAAAAAACACAGAAAACTTTCTACAGTGCGAAGTGAATCCATAAAAGTTTTGAATAAACCCCTGAATATTCAATTAGCGTAATCTAAAACTACAACGAAAATTTCCGTTAACCAAAAGGAAAAAAACTATTATCATTACAATTTGCAGTGACTTTGGCATATTTCGCACGATTGTTATTCAAGTATATTCATGTCATATTTATATATACATCGTCAATTTGACAGAATGTTATCGTACCTAGTTTACGCCCATTTGCCTGCAGTGTCTGTGTACACTGAAACGTATCAAAGTCAATAACAAGTCAAATTATAACCCCTCGGTCCATTTAAGCACGACATTACGCGATCGACTGATCGACTGACTGACAGCCGAATAAAACATGTAAATAGGGACAGCAGCTTTCAGAAGTTTACTGAACTCTGAGATCGATCAAAAATACGCACAGCCTGTCGGCCACGAATCAATTCCCTGCGTGTCAACTTGACGAAAGTTCGAGTGGACGGGAAATCTGAATTTTTTACCATCTGGCATGCTCGACGCAGAGAGTTTTTATTTCCTCTATTAGCCGGTCGAAGCGGCTGGAATATATTTTCGAAAATATACATATATAATTCAGTTTTATTTATTGACAAAAATTTGTCTCTTAGGTCCGGTAGTTTCTTCGATGCAAAGTACAAAGTTCACTGTAAAATTTTACCGAGTGACTCTGTTCCTTTTTTCATATTTATTTAATTCAAGTTAAAATTCGGGTAGGGATTTCGAATAAGGCTTGAAACACAGCTTGGATCATAAAATTAAAAAAAAAAAAAAAATGGAAGTTGAATAAAAAATCTGATAATTTTATCCTTCCTAGAAATTTCAACAACAAAAAAAGTTGAAAATGTAGCTTACGATTCTATTTAAATGTTGATGCATAACAAGATTCAAAAATTCCTCTCATTTAAAATTTGACGAATGTGAAAAGCTGCTGGAAATAGTTTCTCACGTAACAAATCGAAAGTAACTCGGCTTGCCGAAATTTTTTTTTTTCACAGCGAGATTAATATATTCCACGTCTAAAAATCTTTCAAGAAATACTCGCGAGTTTCATTTCAGACGATCGCGTGATGCCGTATAGTTATCTCCAAATTCTGAAAGAGCTATAAATTTTGCTCAATAAATGGTAGCAAACTTTTCTCACAATCTGTGCTGAATAATACATAGGAATAAATTATCCGAGAATAGACCAAGTTAATGGGTTAAATTTACTTGTGAATGGGTTGCGATGTATATGCATACATATACATACACATACACAATGTATATACGGCAACGTGGATAAATCGATTACGCTTCTCGTTGCCAAGTGGAGGCCGCTAATCGTTGACTAATATTCGCACCCAATTTGTTTGCTTGTAGAAACATGCGTTTCTACATCACTCAAGTAGCACTTGACCTATCCTCATAGCTGACATTCGATCAAAGCACAGCTGCTGTCACGTCATAGCTGTCCGATTAGCGAGCAGAAAATTTTCCGAATCACGTATATATATATATGTATATACGGGGCATTCCAGGACATTTCGATAAAGATTTTACATCGATGTCTCAGATTGGTTTTATAATTTTTTGTATGAATGTACGTAACAAAATACGCAATCGCGATTTTTTTTTAATGATATTTTCGACCCAGCGTATCTGAGGTACGATTTGAAAACTTGACAAACAAAAAACCCACTTTCTGAAATCTTATAAGATTCAGAAAAATCTCATCGAATATAAAAAAAATTTTTCACACCTGTTGGAGGATGAAGATTTCGTAACTTCGAAAGATAAATAAGAAAAATGGAAATAAAAAAAAAAAAAAAAAAACATTATTATTGTTGGTTACCATTTTTGGTGTAAGAATGAACACAAAAACTCGTTATAATGTGGAACGAAAAACACCTATTCAGAGAAATATTATAATAAGCTTTTATGATCATTCCCAAAAGTCACTTAATGTTGCTGTATGTATTATTTTTATTTATTTATCACGGAGAAATTTCAAGTTGCGGATACATATTTCTTTTTTTTACGTATCCTCGTAACTCCAACGATATTTAGAAATATCAATAAACCACAAAAAGTGAAATTTTTCCCATCGTGTTGGGAGGAAATTAAATTTTTCACGTGTTGGTGAATTCCCGTTTTCGCGAAGAGCGCAACTTTTATTTTTTTATTTTAATTTTTTTTTTTTCTTTTCTTCACAAAATGATTATAAGCGAACAGGTTCGATTATTCTGTACTGAAATATAAGAATAAATGGTACGAAAAACGTTACACCTACTAATATGGATTCATCCGGCCCGGCCCCAAGGCAGAAAAAAAAAAAGATAAATGGAAAAAGAAAGAAAGAATGAAAGTGAGGCTGGGAAAATTTTTCGCAAAACCTTGTACATATATACATGTATATATAAGACTGATATTATATTCGGGAAGTGTGTAACGTCGAGGGTGAATAAATTTGAGATAAACGATGTTCACCCAACGATCAAATAGAATTGCGCGTACGATTGGACTCGTATAAACGTGAAAAAAAAAAAAGAATTCATTCTTACTAAGGATAAAGGAAAAGAGGATATCTTCACAATCTTCTCTTAACCGAGGACACGTATATCAATGGATAATAACAATATTATGAACAGACAATATGCGTGACTTAATTATCATCCCAATTTTTTATCTTCCATTTACCCAGACGTTCGTAATAAGGTTATCATTTTTCAGTTAATTTCAAATTTAAAAACTCAATTTTTATTTTTCTGCCATCTCAAAAATTTCGCAGCGTCTAAATAGTCACTTTTTCGGGAATAAAAAAGAAAAAGAAAAAAAAAAAAAAAAAAGAAAACAAAAAACCTATCATTTGTCGGCCACTCATGAATTTGTGATTAAAAAAAAAAAAATTAATCACGCGAATTTTCCTCCGAGAAACTTGGCAAAAATCGCGGATCATTAAATATGAAAACGAAACGAAACGAATCAACCAAAAAATTACAATCAGTTTCGCGTTCAGAAACGATTCAGAATTATCTTAACACAAATTAAATTCGTCAAAAACGAACGTTGCGTATAATTTTCGCGTAGATTTGAATACGCGGTTTGAGGGTGACAAAAAACAAAAAAAAAACAAAAAAAAAAACCAAAATGAATTCACCAGTAAATTAGAGAATCAAATTTTTTCTTCCACCGAATAATGCTCGGCATTGCGGATAGAAAAAAATTACCCCCGCGTTGGCAGTTTTTATTACAATTCATCGATAGATCGATTTTATCTCGAGACTCGGCGAGATTCGGTGCAAGAAATTAAACCGTGGGCGATGTCTTTTGACGTTACGGTGTAGATGGAAAGATATGGTCGACTCGACGATTCTGCTGGATCCGATAAAGTTAATACTGACGGACAGGGGTGAACGGGGAATGAAAGAGTGGAGGAAGCCGGGGGGGGGGGGGGGGGGGGAATTGAACAAAAACACGATAGGAAAAGGGTTCGGTTTTGGTTCGCCCGAGTAAACCGCACTTTCACGGAAATTTACCAACCCATCCGGGCTGGACAAGCGGTTTCTACATGGTGACAGCTGCTTCCGAGGATGGAACGATTCGTTTACCCGGACTGCCTTTTCTACTTTGTAAATGTTTCCGGGTCAGTTGGGTGAATGCGCCAAAATTTCGTTGCTTTCGCTGCTTCGTTCGGCGCAGAGAATCGTAGAATTTGGAACTGGGATTTGGAAATTGGAAAAAGAAAAAAGAAAAAAATTAAATCAACCGTACGAGTGTTTTGGAATTTTCAAAGGATCTTGTCTGTATATACAAATTCAATCTAAGGTAGTCGGTCCGTTTCTTTTTTTTTTTTTCTTTTCTTTTCTTTTCTCATGCTCTTATCGCTGAGAGAATCGGAAAAACTTCTCCAACGGTTGTTGAAAAAGTTGGGAAATTCTTTCTAATACTTGGAGCAATGAGAAAATTTTCAATAATACGACCGGCGAAATCGTTTTCACTGACGGATATCAGTGACGAATTCTGGAAATTCTAGAAAAAAAAAAAAAAAAGTCAAATCAAGCTCAAGGAACTTTCAAACACACATATCGACGAACAACATGGATCGAAGATAGAAAATGATCCGCAGCTATTGTTCGAAAGTTGGGATAGTGTTACGATTTGGAATTTTGAATAATCGCGTCTATATCCTGAAAATCTTTGTCGAAATTGTTAGTTTTCAATGTTTACCAATTGCGTTTAATAAAAGTAAACAAATAACTTTTGCCTCGTAGGGATGAAAGACCGGAGAGAAAGCTTTCGAAAAAAGTTACAAGATAAAAAAAAGTCAGTTGTCGGAAAGTAAAATTGCGTATCGAGAAAGCGGATGAAATTCTGAAAGGAAAAAGAAAAATCGTCAGTAAAAACGTTCGTACGTTCATTCGCAAATTTTAATACACGGTTTAATTCCTGCAATGAGTGACCGCGTTTTTTTTTTTTTCAAACGAGAGAAAAGCAGGTCAGTTGAGGATGAGAATGAATTATTAGAGAACGTCACACCGAGCTTTTGGTCCGCATCGGCTTGAAAATAAGAGACAACACGCTGTCCATAAATCACGGTTCATTTTTCAACTTGCCATTTAACTTTTTACTTGTCGTTACGTAAGCGGGTGTATAATATATATATATACCCATAAAACAACAAATCGGTATTACGCACGGTCTTAATTACTGTCGGTCAATTTCATCCGTGCATCCGGAAAAATTCGTAGATCGTATGACGCGTAAAATATATGGGGAATTCCGTGCAAAAACAACCAACGTCTGACCCTCACCGTTTTTGATTTCGTTTAAAAAATTTCGTGTATGGTCCCAAATTTGAAACAGTAGCCTGAACTTTTTCAGATTTTTTTATCCCACAGCTCGATTATTTATAAATAATTGGAGTAATTTTGAAAAGGTCCTTTTTTAAAAATCTCGAACAATTCTCTGAAACTATATTTTCTATTTCAAACATTTTTAATGCCGGACCCATATTGGATCGATTTACTTTCCATTCTTTTGTCAGAACTTTGAATTTTTTTTTTTTATATCAACTAAAACATTGTTTAAACGGTCAGAAAATTCGTGGAAAATTTTAGAGACTTCTTTTTCGCAATTCTTTTTTGGCTCATTTAACTTTTTTTCATCAACTTCATGAAGAAATTACTCTAGAAATGTTTCGAGTGGAAAATAAAAGTTTTCAAAACTTTTTGGGAATTCTCAGAACGTTCAATCGATGTTTAATTTATCAAAAAAATTCAAAGTGGAATAGAAAAAAAATCGGTCCGTCATGAAAATGGTCTTCAAATTTTTACCGAAAAGTCTAGTATCCGTTACTATTCTTTCTCATTACGATCACTGTTGCCATATTTTCTTGTAACTGTTGCGAAAATTTAATGCTTGTGCAACAATAAATTGACGTTAAAGCCTCGTTTAACGAAAAAAGTAGAGTAAACCTCGCAAACTGATTTTGCGTTTCAATTACCAAAAAAGAATCGACGATAGCGCAAAATGTTTACGCGTACCTCGTTTTTCGTAATTCCAACAATATTCAAACAGTTTATTAACGATACTTGATTTACTGAATTTTTCTAGTTACTATAACGAATGAAACTTTTCTCAGTGTATATTTTGCAAGCGGGTGAAATTTTCCTGCGATTATTTTTGAGTAGTTTCATTTATTTATTTATATTTTTATTTTTTTTTTGTCTCAATTGAAATCAAACTTGTTGTCACGTTATTAATCTTGCTGATAAATGCATATCAGAATTCCAAAACTTGGTACAAAGGCTGGAGAACCTTGAGGACTGTGAAAAGATGGGATCGGCAGTTTTTTTTTTTTTTTTTCTTTCCACAATTTTTGTCAGTCGGTGAAAAGGTTGGCAAAAAGATAATAAACCAGTGAAACGCGAGGCGCGAAGCGACAAGCGTGGCAAGCCGTTAAAAAAGTTGAACTTTTCCTAGACTCGTATCATAATCCTCTCAAGATCTTATCTCTATAATTGCCTGTCTTACGCTTTCCAATCTTCTTCTTCTCCATAATTTCACGAACCCTCGTATTAAACGTCATTTTTGCGAAACAGCTTATTCCCTTTCCTCGCTTTTAAAAATTCGTCAAAAAAGTACACAGAACGTTGTATAATAAATAAAGACGAGTTTCGCAAAGACGGTAAAATTTTTTTAAGGGATCCAGTAATAAATATATATATATATATATATTTTCTACATGAAGATTACGTTTTTAATGGTATATTAAACTAAATCGATTTCATTTACAGCTTTGAAACTGTTCGAAACTCGCGCGAAATCCGATAATTAAATTTCACTAAGTATAGTTTGATAACGGAAAGAAAAATGACTGTGTAAGAATAAAATGAAATAAAACAAATCGACGAATAAGGATCAACGAAAAATACGTAAATAAATAAGAAATGCTAACCGCGTAAGGGGTGAAATTTTGA
This sequence comes from Neodiprion pinetum, assembly GCF_021155775.2. Taxonomy (NCBI): domain Eukaryota; kingdom Metazoa; phylum Arthropoda; class Insecta; order Hymenoptera; family Diprionidae; genus Neodiprion; species Neodiprion pinetum. The sequence goes on from NC_060234.1 coordinate 4,511,920, forward strand.
TAAACATTTTTCAGCGGTTATGATTTACGAGTATATCGTTAGAACCTAAATTAATTAACTCTTATATATACGTCCGGGGAGTTTTTCTTTCTTATCCTTATCTTTATCTTCTGAAAGAGACAGGCTGCCTACTTTTCAAGATATATATATATACACATACATATATGCGTACGAATATAATACGCGTATAATTAACAGGCGCCGCGGGCAATTCGGCTCTGAAATCACGATTCAAGAACGACGAACTAAAACCGTCGGCCGCAAGCTCGGCAAAGTAAATCTCTTGCCTATGTACTAAAAATCTGAAGCGGAAAACAAATCGTTCCGGGATTTGAATTTTAACGATAAATCTTTGAAATTCACCGACGCGACGATTGAATCGTCAACTGATAGCGATGATCGTTTTATGTCTTGGGGAAAAATGAGTATAAGAAATTTGAAGAAAACTTACAGTTTCGGTGAAAGTTTTTGTTTTTTTTTTTAAGAAAGCTCGCAAGCTTTTACTTCGGACTTATAACGAGGATGACGATCAAAATGAAAAAACAAAATAGGTAGACGAATATTGCATCGTCAACACGAATTTTGAGTCAAAGTTACAAATGTCAAATTTTGATTTCTACCGCGTAACTAGTAGAAGAAAAAAAACCAGTTTCGTTAGATAAATGTTGCTTTTTACTTCAACGTGCTGTTTATAATATCGAGCAAATGATTCAAGACTTATTTATCAACGTAAAAAAAAGACAGGAACAAACTCGATGTATAAAATAAAACTTTATTTATTTGAACGTAAACTCGTGAGAAAAAATGTTTTCTCTTCTGTTGACCTGTGTTACAATTAACCAAGTCTTTGCGAATGTATGTAAGTCTGATAAGCAAGCGTAAAAAATATACTATTCCTAATTTTACTGTTCTTTGTCCGGGTGAAAAAAAAATAAATAAATAATTACCCATAAGAAGAGACATATGAGAAAACGACAAATTCAACACCTCGAGGTATTATAAATACAAAAGCTTAAGGTCGTCCGAGCAATTTTCCTCAGCTTGTGATTATCTCCGCGAGGAGATTGGAATATCCAACCCTCCACTTCCGCTCGCAGCCACTGGCTGGTATTCCACATTCAAACAATGCTCGTTACAGAGTAGACACTCAGTTATCAGACCCTGCACCTCGTTTAAAAATCCTTATTGAATAACGAACAGGCCTACATATCGGATGGGGGTCAGAAATTAGAAAAACCGAAAATCAGAATGGCCAGAATACCGAATTTAATAATCTCGAATAACAAATGTGAGAGAACAGATAATATCAGATATTTTAAGTCCCTAATGGTGCTCAATAAAAAGCTGCGGTTTACCTGAAATTTATTTAGTAGAGTTTTTATTATTATCCGAACCCACTTACTTCAGAAAACGTTGACCCAAGAATTTAGAGATGCGGAATTTAATAACGTATAGAGTCAATGTTCCGGAGAACGAATTTGTAGAAAGTTTCGTATTCTCAAATGTCCAAATATTATAAAAATAAAAGTTGGAACTTGATCATCCAGAAACGGCGGAAAACTGATATCCGGAATGTAGAAGGGTCATTATTCAGAATCGTAAAATTCGGAAAGATCGGTATTCCGAAAGCAACAGACTAATCTATTTTGACTTGTAAAATGTTTTATATACAGAATAAAAGAAATTCTTTGGTGCGTCGGGCGTATCTTTTCATCTGCAATATTTTTGTCTCATTAAAAGATTGAATACGATTTTTGATACGATAAACTTATATTTCTTGACTTCCCATACGATACGAGTTATCGATACTTCTGACATATCGAGATTCTTCATTCCGACGATTCTGACATGCTGCAATTCTAGATTCCGAGCATTCTATGAGATTACTACTCGGAGTTCTAACCGTTCTGATTCTTGATCCTTCGCATTAATGAATTCGAATGGATGAAAATTCTACTTTACGATGCATCCGAAGGTTATTTGTTTGTGTTCAGCTCATTCTGAAAATTGCCTTTCGGAATTTTCACCAATTGTACATCTGCGTATGTGCACGAGAAAAAGGGCGGTTAATTATAAAAAAAAATAAATCGAAATCCATCATTGCGGTGAATTAACCGCGGTTATTATTGTTTTTTGTTATCAATTTCCGTTACCGTAATTCGTGTTCTTTAAACTTTTTGTTCTTCAATTAAGCAAACTATGCCGATGTAATTACAATTGTAACATCGATATTGTAATGAGAATTCAAAGGTTCGAAAACACCGATAAATCTCAAGTCAAATTCTTAATCGATGGAAATTTAGGTCTTCAAACGGAATAAAAAATGGAGTATTAAAAATTTGTGCGTCTTATTGCACCGCGTGAAAGTTAAATTCTTAATGAAACAAATGGCTCGAAAATTCGAACTACTTGCGGCTATGAATTGAGGGAAAGAGTTGCGAAATGTTCGCGTTTTTTTCAATTTATTTCTAACGAGGAAAAAAGATGTACATGCGGCAAATAGAATTTTTTTTTTTGTAAAAGAGATAATAAAAAAAAAAACCGAACCGAACTTTCATGAATTAATAAACTACTTTCAATCGATACAAAAATAGTGCGAAATTGAATGACGGTTGTTTTCAAGTATACCAACTTTTTGCCTGTTTTTGTTTTTTTTCTAAATTTTCTACAAGATAAGATTCCAATTTGTTTGATACGATTCGAGCTCGTCATTTTCGTTGTTGAAACACTTTTCGCACAAATACCAATAATTTGGCGAACGATTGTAAAACGTGGGTTTGATAAAAAAAAAAAAAATAATAATTGGATACTTTTACAATTTCACGATTCGAATTGTTATTGTTCGAAAAACACAGCACGAAATATCGTTGAAACAACGATACGAGCTTAACGAGATGATTGAACAAAAAAAAAGTTTAATTTCGAATTAATCTTCTACGCGTTCTCAAAAGTTTTCTTTAAAAAATCACTCGTTTGCATTCGAGCAAGGGATAAAGTGTAGAGAAACTCGGCGTCGCCTGTTTCGAATTAGGTAATCAGTAGAGTTACCTCATACATTATAATATATGAGCAAAAAGGGTAAATGAGTTCCATCCATAATGCATAACATTAAAATGACTCTGTTTGCAACGAAAAGTGGGTTTTCGCCATCGTTGTAACAACGCTTCTACAAGGGTCGAAATGGTCGAGTTCTCAGCGCCGAATTACTCATTCAGTTACAAGTTAATTATGTATTCCACCGACGAGTTCCGGCCGTATATCAAACCCAACGAAATAACAGGTCTGCGGGTTGAGGGAAATCCATGATAATCTCTGCCTTCGTCAAATTCGATGTATATATATATATATATATATATATATATATATATACGAGTATGCAGCGATTGTGTATTTTACATTTGACTTTGGGCTGATTCAGAAGTATAACCTAAGATTTATTGTTTTTAAAGAACAAGAAGTTTCATCGAAAAATTCATTCTATAAATTATCGTCAGGCCATAAAGATAAATCACCGAAGTGTTACATGCCTCAAGTGGAAAATTTATTTCCAGGGAAACTATTCTTCTTTCTTCGAATAAATCTCGAAAATAACAAGTTTCTTGTTTTTGTTTTTTATCGGATGAAAGCGATATTGCGAGGCGCGTAATTCTTATTACTGTTATCGTTGTCATTTTCGGGCAATAAAACCATCCAAGTGCACAGTTTGATTACCGACATGTGAGAAGTGAAAGGCAATAAAAGAAGTCAGAAAAAATACCGAGGACAACAACGAATGAGAGTAAAAACAGCAAAAATAAAGGACAAGAAAGTCGTTTCTTCTTCTATATATATATATACTTTTTTTTTTCTAATTTTCTCTCCTCTTCGAATATATATTGACACGGTTCAAAGAGAATCTCTTTTCATCTCCTTTCGATAGCCGGTCTTTGTGTACGAAACACAGATGCAAATAGATCAAACGGATGCAGACTTACGCGTAATATCCTTCAATGCAAGCACACAACTGACGGGGATTTGAGTCAAGCTTTATTTAGTTTGCGTATCGAATAAGGTATATTAGGATTTTTACAAAATGAAATTCTGCAATGTATTTTATATCGTAAGTGCAACAAGCGTAAAAAGAAGTTTGAAGCATGCGCGATTGCCTCTTTTCGAAGTTTCTAATAAATTGCTTCGGGACACTGTTTCAATCGTGTCATCAATAACCTTTTGAATAATTAACAATATCGTACGAATATTCTACAATGGAGAATAAATTATCGGGATTGTTTAAATAATATAAAGAAAGCTCGCAGAAACATTATGGAAATTGGTTGGATTTTTAGAGACTCCAGTGCATGAGAAACTTTTGATCGGGTGTCGTTGTTATACGTTTGATTAAAAATTTATTCACCAGTCTACGGAATACTTTTACGAAAGGTGAAAATACCGAGATAAACGAGTGTATACATTTATACGCGATCATTGGGTACGAAAAAAAACTGCCAATCGTCAAAGTTCCCAACGAACAAAATAGACAATAAAACAGAGTTGAGAAATAAAAAAAAAACTATGATAATATTCTCGCCCGGATGGAAAACGATCGAGGAAATGAAACCGGAATATAAGGAAAAATGGGGGGAAAAAAAAACATGGAGAAGATGAAAGAGACAAAGAGGAAAGAAAGAGTTTCTCCACTGGTTGCAGGTGTGACGTCACGTAGAATTTTGAGGGAGTTATGAAATAGTCTTATGGAAAGCGAGGAGAGAATAAAATTATGAAAAGGGTTAAGCGACGCAGCGACAGGATAAAAAGGAGGAGGAATCGCGTGTCAAATGAAAGCTTCCGCGCGAATCTTGAAGCCTGCCTTGAATAATAAAAGCTCTCTAAGGTTATCATGGAAATAAGTATGTACGCGTTCAAACACCGGGAGCAGCTGTTGCTCCTGGAGAGGGGAGAAGGATGCGAGACCGAGAAACATGATCCTGTATCCAGGACACGACCTGGCCGCTCCATAATTTACTACGGGGCAAAGTTGACGACGGGACGGGAGGTTTCGCTGATCACTGTAATATAATACATGCACATATGTTGTATACCGGGACAATCTCTCGAAACTTGAAAACGAACCGCGCATGCGCCAAATAATTAAATCTCATTGGTAGGCGAAATCTTCCCGCAGCGATATTCTTGTCCGCGATGCAGGCCGGCCAACCTACGCAAAATGTATACGTTTGAATTTTCAAAGAGCACAAGCGTTGAATTCCGACCGTTCTTCGAAGAATCAACTTTCCGACCCGATAACAAATGCTTCTCAAACCTTTCCGAGTCGCTGCCTCGATTATTCGCGATTCTAACCTCGAAAATTCGTGTCAACCACATCGCCGGCAGAAACAGTTTGACGGCTGAAAACTCGGGTTGGCCAGCCTGCGCGAAAAGCCGATAAAACTCGCTCGTGCGCGGTTCATTTTCAACTTTCAAGAGATTCTCCCGGTACGCATAGAAAATTGTTCCAAGATGAAGTAAACTTTTATCTTACCTTATGCGCCGACCCCTTCGGAAGTTGGCAGGCTTGATGAAACCACCTTCACGCTGCCTATTGTACAGAGTGAATTGCATGGACCGTCGTCTACTAAAATTTAATACGCATGCGCCGTAAACCGAGAGCAAATGTTTCGCCAAGCGGCCAACTGTCGCTAACCTCAAACATTTTGACAGCCAAAAACTGTCGACATTTTTTAGGTTGGTTACTCTGACGAACAGCCGATCTTAGATTTTAACACCTCTGCGTTAAGTCTTAGCAGACGCCGTTCCGTGCATTCGTTAGAAATTCACTTTGTATACACCGGCGAATTTTCACTGGAAAACAAAATCACATTAAAGCTCAAGCAACTACGTTTTAAATATGTTCTAATATTAGTTGAGAAATTCTCAATTTCACGATCAATTTGGAACGAGTTTGCAAAGTTCTACGTTATATGTAACGACAATGATTTAATTGTAAGTTGGTATTGTTATAGGAACGAATGGAGCATTTTTTACGATTCCAGAATAACTCTTAATTTTATATTTTAATCATTGAATGTTGAAATAAACAATTACCGTTTTTTGCATCGTCACTGTGACGTCACAACTTGATTTATTCTCCTTTTTTTTTTTCACCAGTTTTTCGGATTTACAGGTAAGAATTTTCAATCACGATTTACGGTTGTATAAGTTATTATTTTTCACGCCCGAGTAGAAAATTGTTCCAATCGGAAATTCGTAATAATCAGAAAATTGCTTAAAAATTGCACAAATCAAAATTCTCTGCAACAACGTCGCGAGAGAAAAAACAAAAAAAAAAAATCAAAAACAGTTGACTGACGAAAGTAAAAATCGTTTCTAACTAGTCAAAATTCGTAAATTGTCAACTTTTATTCGATGACGTATTTTGTTTTTCATTTTTACATCTCGAAACTTGAACGTTCGCTATTGAAAAAGTAACGAAAACGTAGACTTTTCTGACAAATCATTGTTCAAATAAATCGTTTTCATTCCGAGTACAGCGGAGTTGAATTTTAAACCGCACGAAGCGGCGTAAAATATTTCCGAAATCCACCCCCTCGAGGAAATCGACGAGAATAAATGATATTTACACCCAAAATTCAGATTCGTTGAAGAAACGGGAAACTTATTTAATTGGCACTTCGCGTCACTCACACACACACACACGCACACACACACACAAACAAAACTATCGCGACTCGTTTCGTCGATTTTGTGGTCCGCGCAGATCGGATGAACGACAAGAACTGAAATTGTCGATCCCGATTTTCCGATCTTGGTTCGCGTCTCGCGCATGCGTAAATACCGGATATTTTTGTTTTGGAAACAGCGAATTCGACGCTTCGAGTACGACGACAACAAGTTCTCTGTGTACCTGGAAGGCTTTGCTTACATGCTTGAAGATGACACTGAACGCTCAATCGCTCGATCGAGTGTGACTTTGAGCTACGGCATTTTTACCCTTTCTTTTGCAACATTCGGAAAAGAACCGAGTAAAATTGTTTGGATTTTCTTTTACAATTCGCTTTATTGCATGTTGTGTAAATTAAAATTTTTCAATATAGCGGTATAGATGATCTCTACGCGGATAATATTCAGTTTGGTGTTGGATTTTGTTGATCGTTGTCCTGTTATTTTTAAATAAACTGAATATTCGAAATCAAAATCATTTCAGATGCCTCTTGTAAATATTCAGTGAGTATGTGAATTTTTGAGTCTAGAAAATCAACTCGAGGGTCTTTTGTTTTTTTTAGAGAATTTCATACCCTACAAGAATATGCCTTGAACATCTTTTTATCTCAAACGGTTTAAAAGTTACAGCGTTTTTAATGGAAAAAAAAATTTCTTGCGTGTTGTTTAAATGGGATATTTCAAATGGCCAGCGACACTCTTTAAAATTGAGCTAAAAATTTTTCCAAACGGGAGAATTTTTTTCTCAGTAAATAGGTCCTTTTAAAAAAAATAATTATATATATATATATATATATATATATTTACATCACCCCTCCGAATTTTCTCATTCAAATTGTACTAGAATGTTTTTGAAACCGCGTTATTTAATATTTCGAATACGCAACGACAAGAAATACGTAATTAATAAAGCACTCTCACAGGCTGTCCAACAATAAATTCACCGTAAATATTTAAGACCTCGTAGACAAAATTTTTCAATTTTTCCACAAATTTTTTATTTCAATGAATTCTCAACACGTGACTCGAGGCGAGAGATGAAATTTGAAAAAAATTCTCGCCATCCGTTCGAGATTCGTCAAAGCACCGTTACATTGTTCCCTGAATCAGAATTCGCAACGAATATTCGATGGGTCTGGAAATATAAGCTTCGCCTCGCCTCGACGTAGATCCTTGCAAATTCTGCAAGCTTCCCACTCTCTCGGCGTTCTCTCACTCTATTTCCATCAACCGCAATGAACCTGTCTTCTCTCACGTTGCCGGACCGCATCGATCTCTCCCATAACCCGCGGCTACCTTTCTCGCAAAATTTCATCCCTCACCGGCACACGGCTGTCGGGCTCGATCAATCCGGATGAATCGCGAATAAGGAGAAAACGAAAAACAAACGGAAAAAAAAAAAAAAAAAAAAAAAAAAAACTGTTCGAAATTCGATGAGTTTTGGAATAAAAGAAATCGCTCGACTTAATTTCGGAAGTAGAAATGAATCGGGCAGAATGGAGTAAAATTTAATTGACGGGGTTTGATTTTTTTCTTTTCATTTTATTCACCTCGCATCGAGACACGAAAAAACAAATGAACGAATGGGAGAAGAAATTAAAAATCGACACTGTTTATTTTCTACCGAAAATTATCAAATTATGTCCGGGGATGGAAAAGCTACGGGAAAAATTATTTCCGAGTGCAAAAAAATCGAAACAAAATTTTAAATTACAAAATGATAGTCTAGACACATTTTCCATTTTTTCTTCTTCTTTTTTTGTTGTTCCGTTGCTCCATTTTCTATCAAGTTATTAGTATTTATCGAATATGACGATAATTCCCGCAGCAATTCGCGAAGGCATTTTTTTTTTTTTTTCCTCTATAAAAAAGCTTTAATTTATTGACATGAGGGTTTGACAAAAGATATTCAACAGATAGTATCTCGAATGTTATTGAATAAATATAAACAGAACAATTTCTGTGAATGTTTTATTATAGCGGCAGTTTTTGTTTTGTTCATGCATTTCAAAGTTTTTTTCTTTCTTACGTCGAAATTACGAAATCTGGCTCAGGATTTTCAGATAATCATTTCTTATCGCACGAGGGAAAAAAATGCGACAATTGCGTTATTGATATTGGAAAATTCAAATATCTCGATTATATTTTGAAATGGATTTAAAGCCTACTAAATAAACAAAATCGAATTCAGCAATGAAATCTCCTGAAAGAAAAAAAAGAAAACGAATGAAAAAAAAAGAAGAATAAAAAGACCGGAAGTTAATTTAATTGAATTGAATTCGTGTCCGTGATTGTAAAAATTTGGAAAATCTCGACGCACGTATTTCAGTTTTGCCTATTTTATAATATAAATTGAAGGGTATTTTCTTTATTGAAGAACTGCCTCGTAGTTTTATTTTTATTTTGTTTATAATTGTAAGACAAAAGAATTTTTTATTCATGGTTTTGTCATATTGACATTATAACGAATTCGTTGAAAGAGATGTATTTTTACAATACTTTATCGATATTACACGGCGTAGCGAGTTTGATAAAACGAATCGGCTACTGCGATTATCGACGTTAAGATAACGCAAGAAAAAAACACTCAGGCAACCGAACCGTAATAAATTGACGCGAAGAAAATTTGTTTCTCAAACTCTCTCGTCTCCAGTCATGTCATAAGTTTTTCTGTTTCGTAAACTTTTCCTCGATTCCAGTCCCGGAAGAAGCTGAAATTCAGGCTTGAAAATCGCGAACGAGAAGCTGACATGAAACAAACAATTGTCATAGCGTAAAACTTTTGATAAGCGGATTACAAGAAGCACGAGGCTAAGAGAGAGAGAGAGAGAAAGAGAGAGAGAGAGAGAGACAGAAGGAATATAAAATGCGAGAGGAAGATAAAGCCTGGATGCTGCTTTGTGTAAACAAAGCGCGGTCGTTACGTAGACGATTTGATTTTAGGACCTTAGTTGTTCGGCCATTTAAACAATGCGAGAGGCTCCGAGGTCTGAACAAAATTCGCAACGAGCTTCCGCAATTCAAGGACGTAATTTTATGACCGTACACGAATACTGCGTTTCTATTGAAATTCACGTTCGTAGTTTTATCACATTTACGACCAACCGAACCTTCGAATTTCAAATCCATTTTCTGGCCTGCTGTTAATTTCGGCCGAATATAAGGTTTTTAGTCACTATGTAAATTGATATTGTAATAAAACTGCGATGACGAAAACAAGTGCCGACGTATTCATAAAACTTTGCGAAAATTTGCGGTTCGCTTGATTGTTGAGAAATTTGAAAAAAGTTTATCACCCTCGGAAGCTTGGTTTTTTTTTTCCTTTTTTTTTTTTCTTTAATTTTTTCATCAATTGTGACTGCTCGAAATTTATTGGGAACGGTTGATATATACGCGACCAATAATTATTATCTATAAAATCATGACTTTTGAAAACGACGCGGAATGCTTTTGAATGTTGTCTGTCGAGCCTTAACGAAGGAAACTCAAAACGAATACAGTGTCGCGAGAAAAAAAAAAAAAAAAATACCACGATTCAAAAAAATTGCGACTCGATAAAATTGAATTCAAAATCGATTTACTTGATTTTTTAAATCAATTAAATATCGCTGAATAATTTGTTTTCAAGACAAAATCGAATCGCAGTTGCAATTTTCATTCATTTCAATTCCCTGATTCTGTAACTCTCTGCAGAAATTGTGGGAGATAAATTTTATTGCAGTTTAGAACGAGGAATAAAAGAGAGGACCAAAAATAAACAAAAAAAATAAAAAAAAAAAATAAAAAATCAAATCACCGGAGAATCCGTGACCGTGAAAAGTGACGGGAAATAAACCGTATCGCAAAAGAACTAACCCGTGTCTGATGAAAATTAGAGAGGGTAAAGGGTAACCCAAAGGAAAAAATTAAAATGAAATAAAATAAAATAAAAAACAGCAACACTGCAAAATAGAAGTGAAAAGTAAAAATGTAGTTGTAGTATAATAATTGTCTGTTAATTACAATGCGGTTACCGTATAATTAGGATTCGACCCGAGGCGTATATTAATAACAGCTAACTTTTCAACGGGACTTAAACTTCCTACAGGGTAGAATTATCGCGAGTTTAACTGTGCGATAAATTTCACTGTAATAATTTCAAAACATTTCCCGAATCATTATCCGGGATCTGTCGCGACGATTCTGGGCAAAGCGATTTTACGTACCACTTTGCGTTGAAATTATTTCACTCTCTCGGTTCAATTCTCAGCGTCATTGTATCACGTTAGGTATTTTCGTTTGACAAACGAGAAAGTTTTCAAACGATCTGTGAGAGAGAAAATTGCCAAAACTTGATGACAAATCGTCGCACGATTACACTCGTGGTATTTGAGCGTGGATCTTGAAACGTTAGAATTTTCCAAGATTGAAAAGCGAATCGAATCTGTGATCGAATGAAAAGACTTAAAAAAAAAAGAAAAAAGAATCAACAGTAGCGCAATTTTTTTATTTCACACATCGATCGGGGAAAAACTAATTTTTAGTTATATCGCGTAAAAAGTTATTGATCGCTGCATTGAATTCCGCTTCGAGAAGACGACGGAATTTTTATTCATTGGTATACCTTTTAGAAAATAACAATGTTTGAAAAAAAATTTCCAAATATTTCGCACATTTTTCATCGATTCGCAATTATTTCGGTTGAATTTTTATATCGCAGGGAGAGATTAATCGTATTGATTTATAAAATTTCAAACGAATCATAATGTACGAATAAGAATCGTAACTTATTCGTTTTCTTTAGCTGAAAGAATGTTCCGTCGCATAAGGCATTCCCATTTGAAAACCGTTTTATTCCATTTTTGAGAATATCGAGTAAAATCGTTCAGAATTCGATATTCGGGTAATATTCGTGGGAAAATCGGGCGTAAAGAACACGGCGAGAAAACTCACCCGTGGGGGATTTAGAAGTCTAGAAGTAAACTGGGTGAATGTATAAGCTATCGTTTCCATCTGAAATACGATCTCCATAGTCAGAATCAACGTTGCAGCTGTCGGCCATCCTCGTCGCAATTCCATAAGGACGAGGTTATGCCGAAGGAAAAGTTTAAGCCCCGCAGCCAACTTCACACTTTACGCGTCACAAACGCGACGGCTCCAGATTGCGCGTGTATTTTACATCGACGTGTATAACGTTGGGAAAAAGTGGAAGTTATACTCACTTCCTGAATTTAATAATAAACCTTCGAACTCGAGGGATGATTAATAAGTTTTCAAGTTCGTTTCAAGAGGGGTCGATAAACGCGTAATATCTCTATAAAATATGGGATAACTCCAACTCTTCGGTAGCTTGATCATCATTTATTTATTAAACAACGATACGTGTACCTCATTTTATCGAACATACTAACGGACCAAAAATTATTCAACCCTTTTGCTTTTAAACTGAGAAAATTTTCCTTTTTTACAATTGTACCGGGACAATCTCTCGAAACTTGAAAATGAACCGCGCATGCGCCAAACAATTAAATCTCATTGGTCGGCGAAATCTTCCCGCAGCGATATTCTTGTCCGCGATGCAGGCCGGCCAACCTACGCAAAATGTATACGTTTGAATTTTCAAAGAGCACAAGCGTTGAATTCCGACCGTTCTTCGAAGAATCAACTTTCCGACCCGATAACAAATGCTTCCCAAATCTTTCCGAGTCGCTGCCTCGATTATTCGAGATTCTAACCTCGAAAATTCGTGTCAACCACATCGCCGGCAGAAACAGTTTGACGGCTGAAAACTCGGGTTGGCCAGCCTGCGCGAAAAGCCGATAAAACTCGCGCGTGCGCGGTTCATTTTCAAGTTTCAAGAGATTCTCCCGGTACGTATAGAAAATTGTTCCAAGATGAGGTAAACTTTTCACATCGTTCGATCATAGTTGCATATTCTATATTTTCTAGTACACACTTGCAGGTCAGAGGTCTAGTTAAAAGAAAACATTGCGTAACAAGGATTCAAACATATTCTTCGGTTACGATGTGAAAAAAAAAAAATATTAATAAAACGTTATAACGCTCAAGGACCGTACAATAGCGAACAAGACTAGAAATTTTTCTCTGATCCGACAAGAATAAAACTTCAGCGATCGCAAAATTATCATTCCGGTAAAATAATCGATCGGTTTGGAATAAAACTACTTGAATTCAAAAGCACGGATGAGCGAATTTTGGAGTTCGAAATAAAAATTGGATGACGGTCCGGAGGAGAGTTTGGAATAGGCAGGGAACGCCCCTTGTAAAATCGCAAACCAGCTAATCCGTATAAGGGATGGGAAAGCGTCGAGAGTCCGCCGGATATTAGGGTTGAAATGGCGTTAAAGAGCGCGGGCAAAGCCATTGTAGTTTGGAATTGCCGCGATGCTTTTGCTTAAGATGGCTGCCGCCCGAGTTCCATCAACTCTTCCGTCTCGTATGTTCCGTCAATAGCGATTCTCGGTCTGTCATAATTTATACCGCGCCACTCCGCCGATCGATTCCGTCAAACGAAATTCGTACGTATATTCATACGTTCGTATTGCACCAAAACACTCGATAAACAGCCGAACCGTACTCGCCCGAAACTTGACTGACACGATAATTCCTCGACATTTCGCGATTGTGAGAATAGAAAGTTTGTCAGGAATTTAAAATTCAACAGGTATAACTATTAGTGCTGTGCGATTAATCGATTAATTACCGCCAATTTCCATTTGTCAGTTTTTCGATTAATTGATTCCTCGACGGTTTTGATTAATCGATTAAACGAGTTTATGGATGAAACGTTTTTCCGAATAATCCAAATTACCTCACAATAATTCTTAGTCGAAATCGTCGATTGATCGATTGATAGAAAAAACGTATAATCGGAAAACTCAATTAATCGATTAATCCTACAGCACTAATAACTGTACAAATAATAATAATAATAGTAATAATAATAATAAAAGCAGCCTTTTTTACACCCTTCTCGATAAATTTGAATCCGTAAACAATGTTTCGATTAAGGATAATATCAGTCGAGATGACATGATTAGAATATTCTTGAAATTGTACACACGAAGGTAATTTCGTCAACTTTAGCTAAACGACACGAATTTAACCAACATTTTCAAGCAATCGTTGAACGATCGTTGAAAACTGGTTTTCGAAACAGCGCATAAGAAAATGATACTGAAATTAATGATGATAACGAGAAAATTACTAAATGCCAAAATCGCTCATCTAACCCTCGATTAATTTTTCTTATCAGGTGTTAATTTTTTTTTTTTTTTTTTTTTTACTTCTTTACGTAACGCCAAGCGATAAATGCATGTACTTAAAGATCGGCGTGAAACTATTGGGATCCATAATTCGTTGGGATATCGAGCAAAGTAGGCGATTCCTTAACCATTAACGAATTCGTTACATCATTGCAGGCGGCAGCGGAATTAGAAGCCGAATCAGAAGCACGCAAAGGAGGGAGGGAAACGGCAGCCGTTCGATTAATTTCCTCAATCGAATTCGGACCGGTTGTAAATCTAGTTCCAGGTTAAACCCGGTGGTCTACCCTTGTCCCTTAGGGTTTGATTGTATCGCCGCCGTTCGCTTTCTCTACATGCTCGTTTTCTCGCTCGAATTGTTCCTCCCTCTCTTTCCTTCCCCCATTGTTGTTTTTTTTTTTTTATTTTTATTTTTTTTTCATTTTTTTTATTTTTTTTTATTATTTACTCCTCCAAACTCCGAGCTGAAAAGTTGTCTGCGATTTACCGATTTGTGAAACAGGGAAACAGAAAATGGAAAACCAAAGCTGAGGTATATATCAAAGAAACGAAGAAATGGTTTCACAGGCGAAAAGAATGCCAACGGAATGTTTGTATTTCATAAAGAAGTTGTTTGTTCAATTTAAAAAAAAAAAAAAAAAAAAAAAAAAAAAAAAAACTGCTCAAGGGCTACGGCAAAGTTTTTTTTACACCGATGATCGTGAACACAAATATAACAACATTCTTGGTACGTGATTGAAAATGAATCTGAAAAAGTTACAATGACACCAAGCTAAGACATCATTAGTTTGAACAAATATTTGATAATACCAGACTTTGTTGTTGTTTTTCTTTCTTTTTATCCAATTTTAACGGTTTTCGGCTCATTTTGTTCATCTCTAGAGAGGCGATCCAAGATTTAACGAACGTTTTTGCAGACAATTTTTGGAGGACTAATCAGCGAGAAAATTGTACCAAATATCATTTGAATCTGACGGGGGAAAAAAAAGGCAAGAATTTAATAATTCCAAACGTTTTTTCTCAGATTGTTCTTATTTTATACGGCGTGGTTCGAATATTGCTGTTTCATTATTATTAATAATCATCGGCACTAATAACACTGCCAGTGATTTAATCAACGGTTTTTCCCTCTTCTCCGAAACTTTTCATTCAGACGCCAAGGCCATTCATCCTCAACCACTAGTAACGTAAAAATATCCGAGACCACAAGGAGTCAGTCCATTATGTATTGAGCTCAGAGGCGAGTCACGAATTCGCTTCTGAGGGCCGTCTCTTCGTCCAAGGTGGATTCCCATCTTTTTTTTTTCAAAGAAAAATCGAAAGAAAAGAGGAGCGAGTAAGAAGGGGGGAAAAAAAAGTTGCTGAATACCGAAAGCTTCGCAAAGTCGACGAGAGCTAAGGTTGGAACGAATTTCTCTTACTACTACTTTTCTTTTCGTTTCTTTTTTTTTTTTTGTTTTTTTGTTTTTTTTTTTTTTCTTCTCTCTTTATTCCTTTTTTTTCGCCGTATATAAGAAAGTTTCGCGGTTTTTCAAGACGAAATTAGATCGCGTCGAGGGTTAACACCACTCGTTCAGATTTCTTCTTCTTTTTCTCTCACTTTCTTCATCGTTTTCATTTCTCACCGTCGTCTGGTTTCGAGTTTTCAGAACCGCGAAGATTTAACGCGGTTTCAGAGATTTCAAACGAAAAAAGAAAAAAAAACGAGAGATCAAAACGAACTAGACCGTTTACACAAATGTTCAACGCAATTTCAAATTAGCTTTATCAAGAATTGAAACATGTCAGAAATTTTATAACAAAATCTTTACAACATTTCAAATCATATCTTACGATTGACACGATTCTAATCATTTCTTAGGAAGGATACATATACTTGCTATTTGTATATCACGGAATCAAAAAGGCATGTATCGATAGTTTGGAATGGTCTGGTCAAAGATTACCTTTCCTGCTTTTAAAACGTGTTTTTCCTTTTATTATAAACGGAATATATACAAACGGTGACAATGTTTGTTTTCTTCAACGTGATTCGCGTGCATGTATATTTATACACGACGTATACAGGGTGTGCCAAAAAAAAAAAAAGGAAAACCGAGTCAATTTAAAACGTTGATAAACTCCAAACGCATCGACTGATTTTCGCAAAACTTTCGCGTTTAAAAAATTCAGAGAATCTATTCTCCTGGACGAGCTAAACGATTTTGAAAGACGGCTTTTCAGAAAGTCGTGAGGAGGATGAGAGAAGATTAATTAAACAAAATTTTCGACTCAATTTCCATCTCAGATTACGATTCCAAGTTCGATTCTGACGTTTTGGCAATTCTTCAAGATCGTTTTCACACGATATAAACAGTTTCCAGTAATATCACAGTCAAAACATATACGCTTTTTGAGGTTGAAATTCATCGTCTTGGTAAAAATCCGCTCTCGGATTGAAGCGCGTGCGAATTAAATTTCAGCAGACGACGGAGGATGCAGTCGTTAGGAATTCACTCTGTATATAATGTTGGCGCGTTGGAATTCAATTGCCCCCGCAAAGTGGGAAGTTTCCAGAGGAGTACAATGTATAATAACATATGCGCGTACATACCTAACTATATAAGTATATACACGTATATGGGGCATTCCACGCCAATTCTATCTGGGTTTTACCCTTGACCTCTCAGATTTGGCGCACGATTTTTTCTATCACTGTTCTCACTTTGAAAGATACTCGGTTTTCTTTTCTTAAAATCCGGTGTGATATACGCAAGTGTTTCTATTCTATTCGCGTTGTGTGATTTGTGCACCGGATGCATGGTCAGGAATAACAATAACGATCATTGTTTTAGGCAAGCAAAGTTTTCGCGAACTTTCCTTTCATTCATTTCTTGTGTCGTATCGCTTACAGTCGGAGAAAAAAATGGTTAAAACTTGATTCGCAAGCTGAATATTCTATGAGAAAAAAAAAGTTCCCGTTATCGATGAAAAGTGACTTCCTCTTTCCGCAAGCAATTCTGGTAATGAATCCCTTATCTACGGTTGGGAGAACACAGGTGATATTTTTCTGCCCGCATGCTGGACGAGTTAAAAAACGATTCGTACAGTTGAAACATGACGCCGTACAAATCAACGGTGATTATCTCAGGTTTGGCAATTGCAGCTTGCGGATTTCAACCTCGCGCGAATAATTTCGTCGAGGATAAAGAGCTTCGAGAATCCGTGCGTCGGGATATAAATTTGGAAATCAGAAAGATGACGTCACTTCCGGAAACACCGGAAATAATGTCGTTAAAGATACCTCGCATAGTCGATGTTTCGTACATCTCTTATTTGATTACGTGAAACGGAATCTTCAGATTAGTAAATCATTTTATTCGTTATCAAAGTTGAACGCTTCACGAAGAAAAGGAAAATAAAAGACACGTTACGTACAGGAAAAGCAATTTCAGTTTTTCAAATTGGGTTGCACGGGATTGGACGTAAAAAACAGACATCTAAATGTCGCAAGGAAAGTCGATTTGTTAAATGTATCAGCCAGCAAAATGAATCAACGCTGTTCGAACGACAGTGACGGGAAGAAAAAGCGCGGGAACTGCGCGAGGTGAGAGAAAAGTTGGCACGACTGAAGCAAGAGCGGGATGCGCGGGAGAAAAAAGAGCGGGAAACCAGAAATCGCGCGCATTACGAACGCCTCGAACTGCAAAAAGAGGATACTGGGATGGTGGAGAAGCTGGTGGATCAGCGGAGACTTTCGACGCGGACAAAGCTCGAGCTTAAACGGAATAACGAAGGATGTTGTCAAAAGCAAAAAAATAACAGAGTGTAATTGTGTCCATTATTGTCGAATAATGAACAGAATTTCGACAGATCAATAAATCGGGACTGACGGATTTTGTACAAAGTTTTTTACCGTGGTTTTTCAAGCTTGCGAAAAGAAGAAAAAAAAAATCCTTCAACCTTCTCTAATCGCCGACGATAAAATTTTTCATTTCACAACACGTATCTAATTATTAACTTTTTATATATTATTTATAGATAAAATATTTATCTTGTTCAGAGATTGTCAAATCATCGATATAACCAAGTGGGTTGGTACTAAATATGTATCCATTGTATGATTCAGTGTGTTAAGAATGTTGATCAGTCGAAAATCAATACTGTTGAATGTGTATTTTTTTGAAAATGGAAGCAAATCAAAATTTCAATGGTTACTTAACAAGTCCAATCGAGTTTATCGAGACGATCGTTTCCGACAAGAATGATTCATACTTTACAGCAAACGTGAGCCTGAGAAATGAAAATCGGTTTTAAACCACGCGACAGTTGTAGAAAATTTGAATTTCCCCTCGCCTTAAGATCGACCCGTTGGTGAAACTGAATAGCACGATACAGAAGCTTGTAGGAAACGTACAAACGCGACACGAATTATTTGTGAGGAAATAATCTCTGGGTTTTCAGAAGACCTTTCCCCTAGCGATGTCAAATACAATCGTTCCTTGTCACGTAACGAGTCACAAGACACTTTATCACCGACCGACGAGTCTCGGTTTGATAGCGTTTAGTTTAGAATAGTTAGTTTTATGATATCTGATCCAGTTTTTCCCTGGGCTAAACGAATCGTAGTATAAATGTGACAATTAACTCGTCAGGTAATATAAACACACTTCCGATCACTTACAATTAGACAGAGGTTAAAGGTCGTAGTGCAACGAACGTGCTGCAACATAGTTTTTCAAGTAAGTGAGATAATGGAATTTGCATAGTGTATTGATGTCCAAATATTTCACTGTCACTTGAACCTAAAGCACATAAAACCCAAAGTTTGTGTCAAGTTTATTATCGAAAGATGTCGTACGTCGTACATGGAAAACAGTGACGGGTGGAAAATTAACAACAGCTATGAAAGTACAACATGGAAGATATTCAAAAGATAACTCAAACCTGTTTACCGAATAATTTCGAGAGTTTGAAATCAACAACAGACCACGGAGTGATAGGATATAAGAAGCATCGGCATAGCCGAAGCCTCAGTAACCGGTAGTTTGACCCAGCGAAAAGATGATAAAACCCGCAGTGATCCTCGCACTTTTAGTCGTCATGACCTCAGCACTTTGGGACGAAGACCTGGAACTATGGCAGCCACCTGATTCGGCCGAATCTATTTTGACCAAAGCTGAGAACATTCTGGAGATGATCCTGGAGGACAAACCGATCCCAGAGAACTTGAGCAAAGCCTTTAGCGACTCGGTTAGGAAAGATTCACTGACCAAGGTGCACAGCTGCAACTGGTTCGGAGGTTTATTCTTCCCCTCGGTAAGAATATACCGTTTATTTTCACCTAATTCCTCGTCGAAATTACAAAGAAGAAAGAAGAAAACTTGAGATTGTAATCGACGCTTTTTGCGGAAACTAGCACGTTTTAATGCCGATTAGTAAGAGTGTAGTTTTACTGGATATGAAAATCTAAAAAGATTGATTCAGTCGTCTGCAATAAGATGCAATGTTTTTTGGCACTCTTGTAAAAAGATTGCGCATAGTTTAGGTAAAGACTGCTTGATATTTAAATATAATAAGACCACTTGATATTTATATTCGTGACAAAAAAAAAAAAGCATTCATTTTTCTAACATCTGTATCGACAGCGCAATTTCGAGGACATTTATAAGTTTATTTTTACGCGACTTTGATGACTTTCATTTCGACTATCGAACGAGGCACAAATGTTCGGAAAATCCCTTATCGCGTTAATCGAAATATGATAATATTCGTAAGAGGCGTTTTAAACATCATATTTTTACCGTAAATTCACAAGCAGATTTGACATAATTACATTTTACCAGACACGTTCTTCGAACATGATTGAAAGAGTGAATTTTTCGCAGACCTGCAAACACCAGGATGGCAGTAACCTGGAAGCGTGCGACGAGTGTTCAAACCGTATGCAGAAGGTCTGCATAGATAAGAACGAGGATTTCATAGCCAAGGTTGAGCCGAAGGTTAAAAGTTTGGTGTACGAAGTTTCATGGTTGTACAACAGGATGGAGCAATTGAAGAATACCGTGAAGATAAATAAGGAGGTGTTGAGGAATAGCACAAAAAACGAGGTGAAACTTCTCGGCGAAGTACAGGACCTGAGACTGGAACTTCAGAGGGCGAAAAGCGAGTTTGAGAATTTCAATACCATGGAAATGCAGAAATGGATGGAACTGTCGAAGCTGGACAAGAGGAAACAGGCAGATATAAACGAATTGAAATCGAAGTTGAGCGAGTGCGAGAAGATCCGTGATGAAGAATTGGAGAAAAACATGGAGGCAAAGGGGGAAAAGATATTTGCCGAGATATCACTGGCGGAATGTAAAGACAGTGAGAAAAGCACGGTCGCGGAGCTTGAAGAGGCGAGGGAAAAATTGAGGAACACTCAGTGGGAATTGGAACAGCTTCGTAGCGGCAAGGAGCCGATTGATACGACGGAACTCCTCTCGGTTATAAAAAAATTGCAGAATTCAGTCAACGAGTTAAAAGCCGAACGTAATCACGGTCCGACAAATGAATACGACGTGCACCGAGAACCGGAAAGAAAAACGCTAGGCGAAAAGATTTTAGATCGCGCAATGTTAGAGCTGGATAGAGATTAAGAGGGAATCTTTTGACAAACAATTTTTTATACTCTGAAATTTTTTTCTACAAATATTAGAAATAAGACAAACATTTTTTTTTTCATCGTTTTTTACAAGTTTTTCGAACACGTCACCGTTCAAACAAAATGCGAGATAAGAAATTCGAACAGTTATAGTTTTTGCATAATGTAAACGCTTTCAAACTGTTGGTTATTCGTAGTAAACATCGTTTTAATTATGAAAGACACAGTGCGACGGATTTCTTTTAGCGACTAATTGAAATTACACCGATTCAACTTAACGGTTATGTAAAACTTTTACCTCATAGTTTCTAATTGTCTGATAAAAGTTGTCGGACTCTAAACTTTCGGTAAATTGGTTATTAAGCTTGATTGTTACATCTTTAAGTTTAAAACAAATGTTGTTCTCGTTCACTATGTAAGTAATTTGTAAAATTAAACAATACAATTCTCCGAACGAACATCTTTGATCTGTTGTAACAGATAAGCAGATTTTTATACGCGTAGCTTGTATTTCCGTTCGAGTTAGATCGTCATATTTTTTTTAAACAACTGTGATATGAGGAAATGTTAGATAATTCCTATCTGTAAGAATCATATCCATCCTCTTCACATCCTTCCAATTATAACTTTGATCACTCACAGTGTCCGCTGTATTTTTTACCACCATAAATGTTCTATAAATAATATATTATACATTTTGATTGAGTTTCTCGAGTTTGCTGATCAACGAATTGTTTTACGCGTTGGAAGTTGGAAGCCTAACAACCAAGTTGATCCAACTTTTACCTCATTGTGATATCCCGAGTTTTTTTTCGCTCGATGTCTGAAAGATTCTAATTTTCAGGCTTCCGAATGTCTGGAAATATTCAATTGACTGAAAATTCTAAATCTCAACTATTTACAAAATTTTCGTCAGATTATTCCGTAACTTTGAATGTCTCGAATCAATACTCCAACTTTACGCGTTACGATTTCATTAGTTATCAAAATTATAAAAAAAAGAAGCTCTACCAATTTTTAATATCCGACTGTTACAATTTTGATATCGCAGACTTCCTCAAATGTTTCGTGACTCTGCTATTTGGATTTTTGGCCTCTTTGTGTTTGATTCGTGTGAAATTAGTTGCTCGGAAAAAGAAGAAATTCTAACCGCAAATAATCGCCCTGAATGAAGCAAATTATGACTCGATAAAAAAAAAAAAAAGATGGCGAAATTCAAATTGCAGCAGAGAGTCCGCCTCAGTGTTCGAAAGAAATGTGTTAGCTGATTCGGTCGGAATCACAGCGGTTGACAAACGAGCTTGGGAATAAATTAACGAAGTTACAACATGCACTTGAAAATAAGATTTAAGTTACATTTTAGAATTCTATAAGAGTTCACAGGGAATTTTTATATCCTACTGATGCAATTTGAAGAGCTTTTTGATCGATTACGTCCGATAAATTCCGAGAGACGTAATCACGAGCATTGCTTCGTGTGCTTCTGGAGCAAACGCTCTTCGTCGCTAATTATCGCATTAAACAATCAACCTTGGCTCGGCAGAGATGCTCTAGTGAACCTGACAGATAACTCCATTGACGCCATGATTGACTTGTCTTGCATAAGCGCCCATCATAACGGGAGTGTTCATTCAGTGTAGTCGAAAGATTCGCGCGATTAAGAAATGTGTCGATCGGCAGTGATAGTTGTTGGACTGTTGGTGAATGCGGTTTGTGGATTACCGGCCAAGGATTATGTCCAGGATAATAACGTTACGGAAATCCTTCCGGAAATTTCGGAACTTGAATTCAAAAAGTTATCTGAAAGTCTTGGAATTCCAATTGACACGTTGCCGGTTTTAAGTGAATCAGATCGGGCCATCTTCGCGAAACTCAGTGTTGAAAATAAGGTAAGCAAAGCTGATAATAACGTGTCGGAAGGTGTCTGTCAATATCAAGTAATTTACCACACGTACAATTTAACGTCATTTATAAATTTTTCCTCCTGTCTCGGAAGGGGAATTATAAATTTACGTTAATCGAACAGTTGAGAACTTTGAAGAAAGTATTTTCTTATTGGTGAACTCCTCTTCTTTTCACATTTCGGTTTGTATGTTCGACCGAATAAATCGCGTGCTTAAAATAACTAAAAGCAAATAATAACTTGACTTTTATTACACAGAGTGAGCAATTAACGGTTTAAACGGTCTAATGCGCATGTGCTAAAATTCTAGAGCAAAGGCAGTTGTTTTGACTGATTGACAAACCGTCGCGTCGTGAGTTCAGATGACAGGTCATCGCGATGTATGAACTTTAACCCTTACTTGCCACACTTACGTAGAATCACATTCGGACCGCAGTGACAAAAAAACGTTACAAGAAAAAACAAAAAACTATTTATTCAAAGCTTACTTTAAAGGATTATGTAAGTTATACAGTCAAAATGTAAAACTTAAGTACAGTAAAAATATGGAAGATTGATAATTTTTTTATAAAAAAAAAAAAAAATATCATACTTTGCTTATTTAATCAATATTAAGGGCTAAAATTCTAGCTGAGTCCTCTACCGATGTATCACTATAAGAATAAAGATAGTAGTCGAGTGGCTTCTTGAAAAAGGTATTCATTCCGAGAAATGAAATGGAAAATTTTGTGAAAATATAAACTATGTGTTCTTATCGACATATTTTAATTTATTCAAGCCTTAACGATGAAACAGGGCCGGAGTCCTTTAGACCCCAGTGTGGCAAGTAAGTATATTGAAGATTGGGCGTCCTTGCAAAACAACTGCTATTGCTCTGGAATTTTAGCTACTCACGCTGTACAGAAAGAATAATGCGTACAAACATGAAAGAAACGCATTCGCGTTTGGAGCATAATTCAATTTCTAGAGTCAACGGCGTAAAGACAATGTCCTCGATGAAATTTACTGTCAAAATATACCGCTGCGATGAATATAAAATTGTTATGTAAATTACAGAAATCTCAAAGAGCAAAGGAGGCGAACCAAACGAAGGAAGAATCTAAGCATGAGCTTGAAATGTACAAAACGTGGACGGAGCGACAAATTAACGCGCAAGAGGAGCAATACTTGAAATACAGAAAGTGGGCAGAAGAACAGTTTGACTCGATGGAGCGAAAGCTGGAGCAGATTGAGAAGCGGAAAGATTTGCGGGAGGAAATCGTCGGGGATCGTCGAAATGGTGAAGGAAACGGAACAGCGGATGAGAGTCGCATCGAGCAGAGAGTGCGTCAAAAAAGGGAAAAGGAACGAGAGGCGAAACAGAAACGTAAAAGACCGAAGAGAGAGTACGATGATGAAATTGAATCGCTGGAAGACAAGTTGCAAAAAGCAGAGGATAAACTTTTGCTACAGAGGGTTGAACAAGAGAAGGAAAAAAAAGACCGGGAACGCGAAGAGAGGATTCTACTGGACACAGTGGAGCAAGAACGGCAGCAACGTGAGCAGCTGAAAACGGATCATGCTCGAGTGATTCTATTCAAGAATACGGAATTGAACAAGACACAGGAATCGTTGAATCAGGCTCAGGAGCAGTTGTCGTTACAGAAAGAGGAATGCCGGATGAGGATAGAGGAAGAACACAGACGCGCGGAGGAAGAATTGGAAAGGAATAAAATGATAGCGGAGCGGGAAAATCAGCAGCTACAAAACAGAATGTCGCTCGTAATTGAATCAAAAATTGCGGAATTGGATAGGAAGCAAAAGTTGCTGTCGCAAGCTGAGCAAAGATTGGAACAGCGGAGTAATAAATACGAAGAAGAGAAACGGGAAGAGAGGCAACGTACCGATCAAGCGCTGAAAGAAACCAAGAAGATGGAACAACGGAAACGGGAACAGATGGAACAAGATCATGTCAAGGCGACTCGGATGATTGAGGAAAAGTTGGAAAAGACGGAGCAAGAGTTGGCGCGGAAGCGGGTGGAATATGAGAAGGAGCGGGAAAATTGGACGCGTGCGGAAAATTTGATGCGGGAAAACATGGAAAGCGAACTGCGACAACACGCAAGGCTTATAAACGAGTACACTGAACAAGTTCGGACGCTGCAAGGAGAAACCCAGGAATGCATCAAGTTCTATCAAGGATGTAGAAGGATTTCTCATTCTTAGCAAATTTCTAACCTCGGTGACTTGTCAAATTCCCTGACATTACCCGGTTTTCCAAACGCGAATAGACATTTTCCCAGGACTCGTTTCAACCTAATTTCTTATTAAAAATTAGACATTGGATCAGACATCATTGCAAGTTAAGATAGACCAATTTTTCTTTCGGTAAAATTTTTCTTAGACTCAATGAGAAAAAAAAAACAACCAATGAACACTCAAATTTTCAAAAACCAACGAAACGTGAGGGTGAGAACGACAATCTGAGATTATTGACTGTTTCTAGTACTCGTTTATATTTTTCGTAAATTTGACGTCGTGCATAAAATCAATCTATCAATTCTTAACATGCCTCCAAAAACCATATTTTTTTTTTTTCACTCGTACCGTTTTCACACGAAACTCCCTCGACTGCATCACGGAGAGGAATTTTCTAAATTTCGAAGAATCGTACACCGGTGAGGAAGAAATTACAAAAGTTCCAAGATACACGCCCGAATTTCCTGACATTTCCCGGTTTCTTCGGATACGTGCAAATTCTCTGACAATTCTTGGTTCTCTTGATTTCCCTGACAGCGAGACACCCTGTAACACATCTTTGGAGAGTCTTTTCGGGTTGGTAATTGTTCGCTCATTTTACTTAGGAATCGTATCGAGCCGTGATTTTGAATAAATTGATGAAAGAATAGAATTGAGTTACGTAACCGTAATAAAAAAAATCTAGTACCCGGAGCTTTTCACTTTTTCATTACGGTTACTCGTACTGTATTTTTACTTCTCATCGCCTTTCGTGACATGAGAGCAAAGTATCGGTTGCGTTTGAAAATCACCTTTTCTAATTTCAACGAATCCGTACATTTTCGAACCTCTAGAATATCATCGACGATGAGTTGAAAAAGGTCCGACTGTGATTCCGATATCGAATCGAAATATCCTGACTGAAAAGCCGATCCGATACGTTTTGTGGTGAGATATGAAGGGAGAGTTGAGAATAACTGCACCGTAAAAGAAAAAGCGGCTCTAGACTAGCCGTCTGGAATTTCCCGTTTTCACGCCGCAGATTCCAGGTTGACGGAAAAAAAAATATTAATATCCGATTCGAAGTTCGAAATAAAAATTCAGTTTCGTGATTTTTGTTTATTTCTCAACCACTGTAATCGATCAACCGTTACAAATTTTGGAATTCTGACCTCGGATCCGTTATCGGTGAGAAAAAAAAAACTTACGCCCAAGAATTTCTACCAAAATCCGAATATTTTTACATCTTTTTTTGTGATGTGATTGTTGATGTTGATTTTGAAAATCTTCTCGTACAATTTCTATAGTATAAATAGTATTGATACGAAGTCAAATATCAATCGACGATTCGCCGAAGTTACATTCGTTGGGTCAAAGACGACGCTGACGCCATTTCCTCGTACAACGCATTTCTCGCTACTGTTAAGGTAAATATTAAACACAAGACTTGACGAGGAAAACTCGCGGCGGGAAATTCCGGGAACGGACTGCGGCCACTCCGATAAAGAGACTGTTGAACTTTCAGGGAGTAACCGACGGTCCAAGAAGTCACTGTCAGTTCTCACACAAACGTGTCGTTCGCGTTCGGTAAATCAGGGATACTTTCGAATGTTTATCTGCGATAATCGTTGGTTATCTAGGTTTGATATTGACCTTTGACCTCACATATCGCTGACACATTTCCCTCTCCAATACCGACTCCCGTCACTCTCGGAGGACTGCGGCAATAATTAGGACCGCCGTAACCGAAAACCACGGCAGAGCTTGATCGTCGGTCGAAACCAACGAACCTAAGCATGTGCAAAGTCGTTCTGATCCTCGTCCTGCTGGTGGGTGTGCCGCCTGCGGATCGCCTCGACCTTCCCAGGAACCCGAAGACGATCATTCCCCGTCAAGGAGGGAAATTTTGCGGTTCGTCGGCATGCGTCGGGAGGTTAAAATCTGTGGAAGGATGCCTTCGAGATGTCGCCGGATGCCGATAGTCAACGTCTGGAAGGGTCAAGCGACGGATTTGAACGCCCCAAGAGTTCCGGGGAGTCCGTTCCAGTCCAGGACGAAAGGACAGATCCGAAGTAATTCATCGTAAGAAATTTCAGACGTTGTTTAATAACGAGATTGCAAAAAAAATAAAATAAAAAATTCTGCCAACAAGTCCAGATTGTCTCGATTTGTGAATCAAATGCCGCGTATTGTTGAGTTTGAAAATTGAGACACCCTGTAACACATCTTTGGAGAGTCTTTCGGGTTGGTAATTGTTCGCTCATTTTACTTGGAAATAGTATCGCGCCGTGATTTTGAATAAATTGATGCAACATTCGAAAAACTTGTCATTTGTTCATGGTCAAATGAATTTCTATCGAATATCCCTATTCGTAATGTCAATTCTGCGGACTCGAAGCTGATTCTGAAAAATGTTCGCTTTCTCTCGCAGAGAAAGCCTTTACGTGAACCAGGGCCGATTCGCATGATATGCATGTTGTTTTTAAATACATTGCGTGAGGTCGGAAACGACGAGCCATCGATCAGTTTCTCGAAAAAATTCGACACTTCGAAAGACATCGATTTGGTAATGTTAGTAATTTTCTTCAGGTTGTGCTATGAAAGCAACACTCATCAAAATCCAAAGACCAAGTAAGAGTTGGAGATTTACTAACAGAGGCATGCAATTCGCATTTTTCGTTAAATCAGCAACTGATCAGCAATACTACACGCAGATCCGATTCGTATTCTTAGCATTATCACGCACTGGGGTAATAAAAGAAATTTTAAATGTACGAAATATTTTTTTCATTCAACTTACAAGCGAATGTATTGAAATTGCAATTGAATCTCCCATTTTTTGGAGATACGTTAATTTCGAATCCGCTTGAAGAGACGAACAAAGAAGACAAAAGACCGAATCATTTTTCCCTAAGCTACCGACATGTGGAATAAAATAATACGTCAAACTCAAATGATCTTGAGTAATTAACGTAAAACTGGCAATGATCCGTGAATTTATTTTCTTGCATTTTCTAATCAGCTTTGGTCAAAAGTAAGGAGATGACCTATGGAAGAGTGACGAATCACGTCCGATGCGATATAAATATCAACGTTTTTTTTCGACGTTCACAAATATATGCGGTTAAAAATACAAACGTTATCACGAGATATCCATTGTATTTTCAATAACAATACTGCTAGTAATAAATCAAGAAAAAATTTTACCAATTTTCATTCGATTGATATTATCAACCTAATTAAATGTCACAATTCGATTAAGAATTTACCGCTGAATCCGGATAATATTACAATATTACATTTGCCGTATTCTTTGTCTAGTATAAAGTTTGAAATAACATGAAAATATATATTGCGACTAATTAATGCGCTCGAAAAATTTCCCGCGCAAAACTTGATCGATACTCGATGAGTGTTTCATTCGATTATAAATAATTCACTCGAACCAGATTTTTTGAAACCTCACAGCTGGCTTTCGATGAATTTTAACACGATCGGTAATTTCAACGAAGCAAAATTTTGCTGCAAGACTTTTGTTACATTTCATGTGACTCGCCGATTATTACGAACAACAAAGCACCAGTTCGACAAATTAAAACTGACAAAAATATAAACACGATTAGCAATATCCACTAAAATTTGTTCGTCAGAAAAATGTGACATGTTGTTATTAGAAATTATTTTTACGTTTACCGATAGCCGTGAAAAAATATTTTCAAACCGAAAATTTCACACTTGTCAAGGAAATACAATATTTTTTCCTATTTTGTAAAATAACAAATTTTCTTGACAACAATATTTTTTTACACCTATTCATAGACGTAGGAAATTCTTTATAAAAATATTAAATCATTCTATAGATCGCAACATATAGCATGATTTTTTTCCACTGTACTCTGTGAACATCTCGGATTGCGTGGCTAAAAACATGATCAACGCGACGTCAATCAAAATTAATATCACGGCGCAAAGGCCAAAGGTTCACCTCGATTATCTTCACGCGACGAATCGCGACTTTCACACGTACACCGTTCGTTTTATTTTTATTCCGCGAATTTCGATGAACTTTGACGAAAGATGAAAGAGGCGTCGGTATAATTAGAAGACCGACTGGAACGGAGAGTCAGTATCGATCCGACTGTGTAAAAATCTAGAAGCCACCATGCTGTGGAAATCGGGATTGATAATAACCGGCTTATTGGCAAGCATTGCCTGCGGATTTCCGGCGGATTTTAAACTCGACGATTCGAACGTCTCACCGATTCGCGAAAAGAGATCATCGTGGACCGATGACGGAGTCTCGGACCGCTGTCCGAAGGTTTATGACTTCGTCGAAGACCCGGTTTTGGAAGCGGTAAGAAAATTTCGACGGTCGAAATTCAATTTTATTTTTCATACAAAATTTTAAATTCATTTTTTTTTTTTTTTTTTTTTTTTTTTTAATAACCAATCGAAATTCCGCAGGAAATCATGAAGTGTTATCGACGGGTACAAGAGAAATTGGCACGCGGAGAGAATGAACTGAGAAACGGCAGGTATTCGACAACCGAAACACCTGACGACGCGACAACGATTGGCGTTGAAGTTACTTCGCTTAAATAATTTCTCACGATCGGAAAGAAGAAAAAAATAAGTGCGGTAAATCATCGGAAGCATTGTTGGAATACGATATCGATTGTACGAATACGCAATGTGTGAACGTTTTTTTGTATACATATGTAATTGAATTTCCGTCTCACCGTCATTTGTAGAAAATTTCTCATCTTACAACGGATCGATGAAACTTGTCAAATAAAAATTAAACACAAATAGAACAAAAAACAAAACATACAACAACCATAAATTCAACGGGTTCGTTTACGATCAAAAAGTCTCGATAAGAGGAATTGCAAAATAAAGATTACCCGATGCAATTTATGGAAATAATGTTTTCGTTGGTGATGTAAAGGATTTTTCATTTTTCCAACCAACCCAAATTCGCCAGCTGCAATTATTATGCGTAACAACTTACGGTAACATAAATGTCACAGTATATTTCATAATATAAAGAAGACCGAGCATAAATTGTCTATGATTTGTGTAAAATTTTTATCTGAACAAACGACAACTGCAGGTTACGAATGCAGATTAACTTGTGCGATATTATGTGCAAGATATTGTTACTGCGGTTTTCACAAGTAGACAAAACTACGTTAAAAACAATGAAAACGATACCAAAACAAAAAGTCGGCAAACATACGATTGAAAAATGTCTTGTGACAGATTTTTTTTCTACATCGTAAAGATATTTTTACGTATCCGGAAGATGCCTTTTTGAACCACGAGATTTCATCTCTTCGAGTTATCCAAAAAATCGAAACAGAGTAGTATCCGAAAACTTTGATCCAACGTGACAAATTAAAAAAATCGTCGCACAGAATAGATAGAGTTCAGAATAATTGCAAATTCTTTGCTTTCAATGATCGTCTTAATTTACTTAACAGTTCTCAATGACTTCCAATCGGATGACCATGACAGGATTGATGCTAAAAAACAGAGGTTGGAATAGGACCAATTCTCATGGTTCTAATCGTGGCACTTTGTCGTAATTTAAGGTTACGAAACTGGTCGACAAAACCGAAGGAGATCAAGTAAGTGATCGATAAATCGAGTGTGAGAAACCGTTTCGCACAAAGCGGGGGAGGGGGGGGGGGGGGGGGGGGGGGAGGATATCCGCAGAGCGAGAGTACTTTGAAAGCATTAAATTTGAAGTCGTGAAGTCTTTTTAACTAGAGAGGAACGACGAGCCCCGAAGACTCGTTAAGGATGGTCACTTTTGACCCAAAGACCCTCGTCAACGCCGGAGGAAACCGCCATTCGGTAGATCTCTGGAAGCGCCAACAACACCGCAAAAGCCTTGGTAAGAGTCGTGAACGATTGTCAATCTCGATGAAAACTCACTCGAGTCGGTCCCAGAGATGCGCGCCATTTCCGGTTGGAATATATATATATATATATACATATATATGTACGCGATCTTGAATGAAGTTTGAATCTTTGACTTGGTATTGCTTTTTTTTTTTTTTGTTCTTTTAAATTTGGTCGAATTTCGTCCTCCGGTTGAGCTTTTTTTTCATCGCAATCAACTCTATTGAAAAACATTTCGAATAAGAAATTGTGATTTTTTTTTTTTTTTTTTTTTATATAAAGGAAATCGCGGAGTTTAGAAAATCGTCGCCGAGGAGGTGATAATTATTGTTTATTATTCGCGAGTTTAAAGGAGGCGGAAAATGGATTGAAATTATTTCTAATTGCTTGGTAGGTATAATCGAGTTTGAAGAGTGGTGGAAAAGTGGCTTCGAGGCTGATATAGAAAGACAACCCTCTGCCGGTTTTCCCTAGGGACTTGGAATTATGCAAATCGTAATTGAAAGTAACGATATAAACTGTGCCGGGTAGTCAAAACGCAGGGCCTCGTGAGTTTGCGCGAGGAAAAGCTCGGGGGTTGTAAAAGTAGCGGAAGTATATAGCAAAATTAAAAGAAGAAGAAGAAAAAAAACACATCTCGTCGTCGCATAAAACATTTCTCTTGCCAAAAATATATACATGTATACGATATAAGTTTTTTTCTTTTTTTTTTTTTTCTCAAAGCATAATTAGTTGGCCGAGTCATCGTAAGCGAAAACACCCTAGAATGTAGGATAAAATGATTTTGGATGAAAAAAAAAAAAAAAAATTTATATCGTAATTTTGAGGAGCAACAAACAAACTTGCGGTATTATAGACAAGAGTTTAAACAATTTTCGTATCCGAAAATCTACGTCTTCGAATTATAGTCGAGGAATTGAGGAACCAATAATTATCGAATATGCTTAATAAGAAAAGCACGTGTGGGTAAAATTTGGCTACGAGCTTTCGGAGGACTGACGGAAAGTCTGCCGGAGTTTCGGCTCGATATTAATGACAGTATACAGCAAAGTCTGTCCCCGCCAATTTCACCTAAATCTGAAACGGGGAGAAATTATTGCTTCAAGAGGAAAGTCAAAGCCAATTTACAAACAGCTGCTCTTTGCCTTGGGGCTTGACCATTCGGTGATGAAATTCATGCACCTCGATTTGTCACTTCGAGTAACATTCACGGATTTAAGGATGAACGGGAATCGCGGTCTGGATGATTAAATATTTCTATACCTGATTCGTAGAGTTTTTAAATTGTCGAAAGGTGAAGTATAAAAAAGCCTGATTGTGGAAAAAGGCAGAGCCTAGAATGTCGGAATGTAGAATCGTCGAGATAAGTGAGGAATATGTTTGACGTTTCCTTGGACAAGTCAGAAATAAAGAATTGTCAAGATAAGGAATATATTCAAGGAATATTTTTCACCTTTTTTTAAGAACGTCTCTAGTCTGGAAAGTCAGAATATAAAATCGTCAGCACGGATAAGAAATATATTCGTTTCTTAGTCAGATACGAAAATGTATTTGATGGTATTTCAAAATGCAGAAAAATCGAAGTCTCGTCATAACGATTCTATACTTTGGCTTTCTAGACTTTGTCCTTTCCACATTTCGAACTTACTACTAATCAGATTTTCGCTTTTTCAGTTTTACTTTCTGAATTTTCTACACATTTTCCTCCACCCAAAGCCGTTCAAAAAATCTTTATCGTTATATGCCACCCAAATTACGATAGCAAATAGGAGTGAAAAAACGTTCCTCGTGTTACTCGAAGTTCGCTTGGCCTGATTAATTTTTACCACATATGCAATCAATGTCGGATTCGTGTCAAGAGAGATTAGATCACATCCGACGGTATTCCTAAGGGTCGGATGACTTAAATACCAACGGCATACCTACGCGATTTACGTGTATAATTCATACGGGGTGTTACGGTTACGCCTCGACATTTTAAGCCAAGCTTTCGCTCCCCCTTCTTTACGGTGAGCATTCTAATTAGCGCTTTAAAGCCTGCAGGAACACACAAAGGGGAAACGAGCACAGACCGCATCGAGTGCAGAGAAGGCGGTTATTAAAAGTTGCTGTCTGTGCGGCTCGGGAAATTACGAAAAGAAACTCGAGAAATTTTTTCTATCTTAAAACCGCTACGACTCAGCTGCGGGCGCTTGAAAAGTAAATCTCAAATCTTATTATTGCGCCTTTATAACTAAACAAGTTATCGTTGCTGTTCGTTTGTTTCTTTCTTTTTGTTTCTCTTTTTCCTTTGATACGATAAAATTGAATTTCTACAAAATATTGTGTTACAAAGAACATTTGGAGTTACAAAAACACGACATTTTTTTTATATACGTTCAATGTACACGGTTAGAATTGATCTAGGAATGCTTTTTTTTTTCAATTTGTGATAAAGGTTTTGAAAAAATTGATGAATGTTTTTGACGAGATGGAAATTAATAATTCAGGGCTGGTGGCCGTCAAGTCGTCTCAAAGAAGTGACAATATTGACTTTAAGACTTAATGAAAGTGACTCCAAAGTGACTGTACAGAATTAATTATTGCGCATCAAAGAAACGAAAAAACTCGTCGGAAATAATCCTATTTTCAACTATATCGTTGTATACGGGTTTTCCTTGTTTTTCGCGTCTTTTTCCGCGTTAAAAAAATCTATCACTGTACGCGATATTTAGCAAATGAACGACAAGTGAACAATAACTATGATTTATAAACCTAATGTCCTTTCGATCGGAACTTTTTGTTACAGAACAGTGTGATCGCAATTGATTTTTCGAAATCAACCTGAAGTTGATTTGTTCGCTAAAAATGTTACGATACTTGATAAAAAAAAAAAATCTCGTCTAGTGGATATTCACGTGCAGAAGAAATTGTCCAGCCAAATTTTTAACGCGCGTAACTAAATTGTGACCGAAAAAGTGACTCGAGTGACCATTTTTTGAAGTTACAAAAAGTGACGAACGGTGAGAAAACTGGCCTTCGTAAAATTTGATTTAATACAAACGACGATCACATTTTATTTTCGAAAAAAGACCAGGAGAACTTATATTCGGATTCGAGGATAAAACCGATTTAAAAAAAATCTCAACTCACGATTATTGTACCTCGGACTGTGAAGAAAAAAAATGGACATGAATTATTCCAATAATTACACGATTCCTGATTGAAAAGACTCGTCCTAGCGGAATATTGAGGTGAAAGGATTTTTCATTCCGAATGGAACATGCTGGATAAACGTACCTCAATTACCGTTCTTTTCGATCGGCGAGACGAGCGTTCATCCGTTTCTTTTATATTCGTTCATCCTACGTATTATCATTCCGGCTTTAACTCCGTGGAATATACGAGAAATTTTCCGCTTTGAAATTAGCCCCGTTCTTTTTTTTTTTTTTTTCTTTTTCTCTCTTTGCAGCTCGAGTTTTGCGGGTTTTTTCGTATTTTATCAATGCTATTTTCACTCGTTTATATTCATGATCGTGTATAATACCTTACATATTAGGCGTAACTTCAACCCTCGTATTAGCCGCTAATTACCGCGTTACCTAATTCCACCTGCCCTAATGGACATCCGACGTAACAATCATTAACGTTCACCTTTTGCCCCTTATTTACCAGGCAGCGGAAAAATAAATTTAGAACCGGAGATATTTTTAACTCAACTTTACCGCTTGAAAATTTGCAAGAAACGTGTCTCCTGTTGTTCAAAGTTTCAGAATCCCAATATTTTCAGAAAACTGACAAAGTTTCGAAGAGCTTTCAAAATTTTCATTTCACGATTTTTACAATTCAACAATTCATTTTTAATTCTGGCGATTGGAAAATAGCGAGTAAAAAGAAGTTCTCAACTAATGAGATAAATAATCTTGCACTGAGAAGAATCCACGTGAATCAAAGTGAGCAAATCTTGTTTAAGCAATTCGAAGTTTCTCTAAATCATATTTTCACCAATACGAATTTCAAATCGTTATCGAAAAAATCGCTGGCAACAAAACTCTATATCGCCAAGATCGTGCGGTTGCCGTATCTATGTTTAAATTGTATTTTCGCGCCACAATCGGTAGATTAGCCACCCGTATTATCGAGGGATGCGGAGAACGAGGGCTTTGAATTGTAGCCAAGCACATGTGAGCCGGATATTAAGTTCACGCTTTGTTTCCGTTTGCGGCTTTCCCAGAGATTGGTTATCGCGCGGTTTTGCAGACCGCAAGTTAAACCCTGAATTACATATCGCGAGAATTATTGAACAAACGGTTGTTTACTTGTCAAAAAAAAAAAAAAACCATCGCTGCAAAATTTGTGTTCGTCAATTACTGAAGTTGAAGAATTTAGAAAAAAGAGGAAAAAAACAAAAAAAAGAAACGTACGAGATGCCTAAATTTCAATCAATACATTTAGTTGTAGAAAATCTGTCGGTAATGTTGTAAAAAAAAATGTTTGCTACACGATTCTCTATACCTGCATTAAAAATTGAACGATTATGCATTTAAATTAATCGTAGAAAATGGTCGAGTCGTATCAAATTGGTGGCAGTTTTTTCGTTTTTTGTTTCGAAAAAATCTGTGAATTGCAAAAGAAGAATTTATGTCGAAAATAGCTCGTCGATTGGTTATTGTGAATAAATTTTCGTAAAAGCACTTCGTATTTCGGGATTCGAGAGAATTGACGAGTGAGTGAGAAAGAAAGACAAAGAAAGAAAAAAAAAAAGAAAAAAAGGTCCGACAACGGAAAAGCGAAGAGTTTAGGGATAAGAGAGGAGAATGAAAAGAAAACGAATCTCGTTTTCTTTGCTGTATGAGCGCAGAATCTTCGAGCCTGTAATTCCGTGGTGAAATCATGCCTTATTCGCGGTTCCGTGAAAAAAAAAAAAAAAAAAGTTCGAAGTTGTTAAGGAGCGTGCCTTGGGAACGTGGTAATTTAAATTCTAAGAAAAAGGTGATTAAGTAGATTCCGCCGCTTTCCACGAGCAATCCTTGAAATTGCCGTCACGAGCACTTTCTCTTTTAACCCATTGAGTCACACGTTATTGAGCCGAGTCAATTATCATAACAAGGAGTCGCTGATTATGAGTCTGAAATCAGATTTCAAAAATTCAAGATTATGGATCCAATATGGCTTGACGAAAATTTCAAATTTATTCAAATACGATCAAAAAAACTCTCGTGCGAAGGTTTTCAGGGACGCTGATTGGACTCGCTATACTGAATTTTCAAAATCTGATTTCACTTTCGTAATCAACGACCCCGAAAACCCGTGAACAGAGTTTTTTTTTTCCGGATTTGATCGAATTTCAAATTTTCGTAATCAGCGATCCTGAGAACTTGTGATTTGAGTAAAACATGTGTATATGTAGAGAGATGTTAAATCAATTTGTTTCTAACAATAATAATTTACATTATATCGCAACAATTAACCTCGAGTATTGAAAACCTATTATTGTAATATCAGAAATAGAAAAGAAACCGCAAAGAAATATATCGAAAAGTTCTCAAAGTATACGAAAAGTCGATATAAAATAGATGGTAAGAATACTTATCACTATGACTAAAAGGGTTAATTTGAAACACTGATCAAAGTTAGACCATCTCCATCCAAAAACTTTTAAGCATCGTGTAATCAGTGTAGGTACAGGTACAGTCCGTTGAAAAAGCTTTGAAATTTCTCAAGTTGTAGAAAAGATTTTCTCTTTTTTTGGATCCATTATCTCTGTAATTGACCAAAATTTTGTCGCTCAAGTTTCCATGCAAATGAAGAATCCAGCCAATTCAATATCGAATCAATCTATTTTCGATGCGATTCAACTCGCTCGACTCGAATCCTGGTTCATAATTTTATCAACAATTATTTCTCTTCGATATTATGTTTCGTTTCAAAGCTTTTTCGGCTGACTGTACGGTCTAAAACATCTTCAACTCCAGGAGCGTAAGCGGACGAGACAAGGTTCACCCTTTTAACCCCGAGTCACGTAAACTTTCAACATTTAATGTGTCGGGCTTCTTAGATCCACGCGCACATCACGCGGAATTCCGAAAAGG
Source organism: Neodiprion pinetum (assembly GCF_021155775.2). Lineage (NCBI taxonomy): Eukaryota > Metazoa > Arthropoda > Insecta > Hymenoptera > Diprionidae > Neodiprion > Neodiprion pinetum. The sequence continues at coordinate 4,548,625 of NC_060234.1, forward strand.
TGTTTCAAGTTTTGACTTTCACAAAAATTGTCGGATAAAAAGCTCAACGATACCTGTTTTACTGAATTTTTCTACTTACTGTAACAAATGAAATTTTTTCTCAGTGTATAATTTATTACGCGTACGTCAGGTAGACGCGATTACGTTGCAGAGGGTTTAAAAGCGTCGCTGTACGAGGTGTTGAAAAATAACCACAACTGAGGACGAGGTCAAGAAGGAAAAAGAAAAAAAAAAAAATATATGAAGGGCTGTTAAGTTATGAGGTAAAAAATGAGAGCTGAAGGTGAGCTAAAGATAAACATCACGAGGGTCGAAAGTGAGGCATTTTAATTTCAGGTTAGAGCCGTACGTTTCATTTTTTTCTCACCAAGGTTTGGCTTCTTTTTTGTCACGCCTTTCCGCGAGGGATTAACGTCCTCTTTCCCTTCTCTCCGACCCCTATTTTTTTTTTTTTTTTTTTTCATCCACCATTTTTGTTTCACCTTTTTTTCTTCCACTCACATTCGCAAAAATACCCTCAAAATATAGACAAGGAGAAATTGCGAGGATGATGAAAGGCGGATACGTTGTTGTCTCGCATAAATTAGGCACGTATAGTCTCTTGTATCGACACTCGGGTGTGAAACATACCCCCAAGGAGACAATGTGCAACAAAGCTCTCACGTATCCGCAACTCGGATTGATGTTCGACACGATTTACATTTTAAAAGCTTTTTTTTCCCTCGATTTTTCTTTTTGTTTCTTCTCTGGGTCTTTTTGTTTTTTGTGTTTTTCTTTTTTTTTTTTCAACCCCTCTATCTATTTGAATTTAAATTTGACCTGGTATTTACGATTCAGAATCACCCAACTTATACTCGCGATACGCAGGATAGAAAAAGGTCTGATAGGCGAGAAAAATCGTTCAAAAACTGTCTAAATTTTCAACGGTATTTCCATATTTTTTTTTTAACCCTACTAAAAGTATAATCGGTAAGTATTTATTTTTTCGCCAGTTTGTCTCTTTCATTCGTTCGAACCGAAAGGGAAAAACAAAAATTGAAAGTAATTCAGAATCGAAGAAAAAAAAAAAAAAAGTTTTATTATAATAAATTACGTGCGGTAAATTTATTAATTCTTATTATACCTGTTTAATTTGTGATACTGACATTGTAAAATTTTTTGTCAAATTCTCAAATGATAAGATTTATATATTTGTAGGGAAAATGTATAATTGAAGAAAAATTAGGTTTACCCTAAAATAAGATTACAACGCATCGTCGTTGACTAACGGAAATTTTTAAGGCACAGTTTTCTTTTTTTTTCTCATACACAAATGCTTGCGTAAGACTCTTACCGAATTTCGAATAATTTTCGATTAACTTTATCCACCATCGTATACGGCTAAAAAGGGATTGTCAAGACTACGTTTAAAGATGATTGAATTAGTAAAAGAATAAAAAAAAAGAGGCTCAAAAAATTGCTGTACCGGTTGCAAAATAAAAAGAAAATGCATGCGACAGAAAAAAAAAACGACGCAACACGGCGATAATTGATTTAAAATTTCATATATCCGATGCGAAATTATTATGAGTATAGGTATGAAAAAATAAAAAAAAGAAAAAAGAAAAAAGAAAAAAAAAGTCTAACAATGGTCAAATATCAATTTTCAGGTTATTTCCCACTGCCGGCTGTCTACTGTCTGGCCTGGATGTGCCTCGACGTGCTTTTCTGCACAGCGAGCATAATGCACCTCTGCACAATATCGGTTGACAGATACCTGAGCCTCCGTTACCCGATGAAATTCGGACGCAACAAAACGCGCCGACGAGTCACCCTCAAAATAATATTCGTATGGCTGCTCAGCATCGCTATGAGCCTTCCTCTAAGCCTCATGTATTCGAAGGTGAGTTTAAACGATAATAATCGATAAACGCAGTTTCAAGATAAATAAAAATGAAACAGAAACGCAGAGCAAATCTCAGGTGTTTTTAAATCTATTTATTTGATGCGGACAGAGCTGGAAGTGACGATTTTGTTTTTTTTTTCTCTCTCTCTCTTTCGATAACCGAAAACGAAAAAAGATTCGTAAGCAATTTGCGTTTCCTAATCAGCGTCTCAAACTTTACGTTTTATAATGTACTTTTGTTTTTATTGATTTGGTTTTTTTTTTTTTTTGTTTTTTTTTTTCGTTTTTTTACTTTGTTTTATGCAATTTCTCGTGAAATTAATTTCAACGTCTTTCTAGATAAGCGGAATTTCATGCGAAACCAAACCAACGTCCGACTTTTACAATATTTGAATTTGTTCAAAAAAAATTTTACAGCCATTGTCCCAACTCTGAAACGGTATCCTGAATTTTTTTTAGATTTTTTTCTCCAACTACTCAGTTATTTATAAATATTGGAAGTGGTTGTGAAAAGGCCCTTTTTTCTTACATTCTCAAAAGCTTTATTTTCGATTTTAAAAATTTCAAGGCTGCACCCGTAACGGGCCGGTTATTTTTTCTATTTTTTTTTTTTTTTTTTTTAGTACTTTTACTTTTTTTTACCAACTTTAACATTGTTTAAACGATCTGGAAATTCCCCAAATATTCTCAAAACTTCCGTTTTTCACTTCAAACATTTCTAGACCGTTTGCATTATGAAATTGATTGAAAAAATTAAACCTGCCGAAAAAATAGACATAAATCGCTCTATCATTCAATTGGTCTACAAATGTTCCAAGTGAAAAATACCATTTTTTTACATAATTTTTCGAGAATTTTCAGACCGTTCAAACAATGTTATACTCTAACAAAAAAAAAAAAACATAGTAAGTGCTGACAAAGAATGGAAAAAAATGAAATGTTTGGAATAGAAAATACAGTTTTGAGAATTTTTTGGGGAAACTTTTTAAAAAGATCCTTTTCAAAATCGCTACCAATATTTACAGGCAATTGAGCAGTTGAATAAAATAATCTGAAAAAAATTCAAGGAAAAGAGACGAAAAGAGGAACGAATCAAAAATAAAAAAAAAAAGAAATAAAAATAAAAAAAAAAGCACACATACAATACCCTGCATCGGAAAATGACAGGTTTCAATTTACGTGTACGCGTGTGCATATGTACGTAAAATTTCTACAATAATTGAAAACGTTTTTGCAACCGCGGTGCGAAATCGCGAAAAAAAAAGAGTGGAATGAAACGTTAAATGCTGTTTCCGAGGGACTGGATGTGAAAAAAAAAAATGTACAGTTTCGCTTCAAGTTCTCCGTTCGTCAGTCAAAATTTCAGCGATCAATTCATCCGAACGTATCCCAATTAGCTGGTCGACCACACATTGCGCACTACACACGTATACACATTGGCGGTTCAAGGAGAGGGTGTAAAAAAAAAAAAGAGAAAAAATAAAAAAAGAAAAGAAAAAGAAAACTACCAACTAACAAAAAAAATAGTTTTCGACCAATGGCGACCTGAATAATATTGCAACGAGATCAGAGAACGTTTAACGTAACGCTTAAAACGGATTACTGTTTTTTATTTTTTCTTGTAACAGAAAAAAAAAAAAAAAAAAAACGTTACACCAATTTAATTTGATCTTGTTCAACGGTAAGCCGAGAAAAATTTGGATCCATGTTTGAAAATGATCGAGCAATGAATACGGAAAAGCAAAATCGTTGTGCAAGAGAAATTCGTAATCCAGTGCAATTGGTGTATATATATATATATATATATACATATACGAAAAGCAGAGGAAAAGCAGAAGCATCGGCAATAAGACGTTTGAATTACCTCCGGAAGGTCAAAGGTTGGGAGGATTTTTAATTATCGGAATTGACGTTTGCCTCGGGAAAATGTGATTAAGTCCGACAGAGGAAGTCAAGAAACGTTTCTGCAAGCTTCAGCTCAGACAGCGTACGCCGTGCTTCTTTCTTGGTTCCTCGGATCCCTCGGGACTCGGCTGGCACTCCGATCCAGCTGTGCTAGCTTTCGCCCCTATCCATCCGTTGATACATAAAATAATACCCACTCCGAGCCAGAAACAGGCTAATATTATCGAGGAAAATATCACCCGTTAACATTTTTCTCTCCAAAACCCGATTCTTCGACTCGATGGAAAATCATTCGGTCTTATTTGACTGGAAAAAAACATTGTCCGATTGGTTTTCAGAGAATTATCAATCTTCCAAATTGATCGGATTCTTACAAATTTTACGAAATTATTTCACCGCTGTACGGATAATTTGTTCAACTTTATACGGAATTTGTTTAAAACTTCGCAGTAATGATGAGTAATTTGTTTGGGTAAAATTTGAAGTTTCTTCAACTGAAATAAATTTATAGCCTATGATTTCGGATCAATCGAAAAGTCACGATCGATTATTTTTATTTTTATTTTTTGTCAGTTTTCAGACAGAAAAAGCAAGAATTCGTTTAATCCTATCTCAGTCTGACCATTTTGTTCACTTATCAGTGGTTGCTGGGTTTTTGTCGTGAGCTGTGATTGAAGTTGATCGAATCAAATCTAATCGAAGAGGAAAAAATCTCAATTACCGCAAGACACAATTTGAGACGGATCGATTTGTTTCTACCACTCGTAGCTAACTTTGTTCGTGAGTAAATTTTCACGAAGCGATTGAAATTCAAACAAAGAGAATAGAAGGAAAAACTTTCAGAATCCGAATAACAGAAAAACCGTTTGTTAGAAAAAAAAATGTACACGTCGTTATTGGTAAAACGAAAAAAAAGAAGAAAAAAAAAAATTGATTTTCCGATTATTTTCAGGAATTCTTTCGACTTTAATTACAAAAAAAAGCCTCGCCAGAAGCTGTTCGAAATCGCTTCGTTAAGCACTTCATGCCTCTTTCTTGTTACTTGTTGTCAGAGGAATTAAAAACAAGCACCTACAAGTATAATCCGATGCGTAATTAAAACAAGATCAAACACGAGTTGAAAGTTTGGAAAACTTTTCAAACTTTTTCAAGGGGATTAATAATAATACGGCGTGGAGTAAAGTTACGTAGATTCGGGGGGAAAAAAAAAAAAAACAAGAAATAGAAGAAATAGAAGAAATTCTTTCGACTCTGTTCCTGATCTATCAACACGCATATGCCGTGTAAACGATAAGTAACGAAGGTTGTTTATTTTGAGAGCGTCGACTTCGCAGCGTGTCGAGAGATTTGAGATAGGTCAGCAAACGCTGCGATGAACGCGGTCGAGAATAACAACAACAGTGCGTAGTAACGATATTGTATAAATAAAGCATCGTGAGAGGCAAGAATCCGCGATTACGACTAATCGAAATGACAGGTTATTATTATAAATGAATGAATGTAGACTACATAAATGCGTGTATATTATTTACGGAAAGAATAAAACAATTAGTTTTTTTTTTTTTATTATCATCGTTCTTACCTTTCGCTGTTTTCCTTTTTTCTCTCTTCTTCTGAAACGGTTCTCGAACTTTGGTTGCCTGATTTAACCACAATTTTTCCACTAACAATAAAACAAAAAGGCGAACGACGAAACTCGTCGATACGTTTTGAAATTTCAAGAATTCTTCTTAAACTCACTTGTACTCGTAAAATAAATCATATTACAAACAGATAACTTATTTACACCAATTTTCAACTAGATTTCAAGAAACAATTATCTTCATACGTGGATATGAAAAATAACTGAAAATTCCTCAGATTCCAGATGGAAAAAATAAACTCGCGACACACTTTTTACGATACGGAAACGTTATCTTTATTATTACATCGTACAGGGAAGTGCGGGAGGATGGGTAAGAATTGTAATTGTAAACTGTGCGAAATTTTCATGCTCACACACGACGAATATACGGGATACATTTATTTCTATACCGAAGTTTACACGGCGACGTCTACGGCGAAACTGATTTGTACGGCATCGAATCGGCGGAACCGGTTACAAAGCCGGAAGTGAACAACATCGAGCGGAAGAGGAACAATAATCGAAAAGCGGATGAAAATACGGAGTATCGTTTCTTACCGTTGTTATCGCAAAAATGTTTGTATAATTTTTGCGGTATCGCGGAGTGTTATCGTTACGTTTAACTTTCATTGAATAACAAGAGTTAATAATAACTTACGAAGTTGCATAAATTTACCGCAACATCGTTTCTCTTTCCTTTTCTTTTTCGCTTTTTTTTTCGAAATTAGTATAAACTCGATTTACGAGTAAGATTTTTCAATTCGCAAGCTTATTTACGATTATTGTTATCGTTATCGTCATCGTATGTTACATTGATTAAACTCACTACCGTACAGTCATTATAAATAATTCAATACATGTTACAATTTCATCATATTTGTGATAAAACGTGCTTCTTTTATCGCTTTTTTTTTTTAATCTTCGATGTACTCGAACGGCTCCGGAGCTTCGGCCTCTTTTTCTTCGTCTGGTTTTGGACCGAATGCTGTGAAAAAAATTGAGACGACGTTGACCGTTGTTATTTTTCGGGGGTAAAAAAAAAAAAAAAAAAAAAAACCGGAAATAAATTGATAAGATACTTGGCAAAGATCAAGTTTTCGCTAATTCTGCAATATATGTAATACAATTTAAGACTCGGACTGAGTTTTTTCTTGTTTTGTTTACGTTGCACGAGATTTTCAATCCTCCAAAGTATATACCTCACATAAGTAACAAATTTTAAAAATATCAATCTTTAGGTACATGCAAATACTCAAGTTTCGGTGAAATGTGTTTTATCAAATAAGCGTGCACAAAATCATGACGATTAACGATTTGCTTGAAATTAAGAACGTTTTCTTTCTTTCTTTCTTTTAAATACAAAACTCAGATCACCTGAGAAACACGTACTACAAGTATTTTATTTCTCAATTATTTCCTCGAATTTAAACACCGTTTCATTTCAATTTGTACGATCGAAGGCCCGTGAGTGATTTTTGAAAAAAAAAAAAAAAAAAACCGAGAAAAATGATCCTTGAAATAAAAAATGGAACTTTATGAAGTTCGTAACGTTGATGTAACGATACATGTTTTGGAAAAAAAAAAAAAACGACCTTTCGAAAAACTTGAGGATTGTCCGGATTTCAATGAAATTTGACAGAGAAAAAACTAGCGTTGATATTTAGAGAGGAGAAAAAAAAAAAAAAAAAAAAACTGAATACCTTCAAAACCATCGTGAAGTTTCAAAGAAAAATGACGTTTTTTGAACGTTTCGCTCCGGCTTACCAGCGACAGGTTCTACGAGTTCCTCTTCGGTGTCCGGCTTGATGTGCTTGACCATGACGATTCCACCAATTCCGACATCCTTGACAGGAGCGTACTGGCTTCCGGGAACGAGAGAAATCAGTTTCAACTGCTGACGCATGATGCGAGCGGGGTTCTGCAGTATCTCGAAATTTGGTTCGGATTCTTTCTTTTCCTTCTCCTTCTCCTTCTCCTTCTCCTTCTCCTTTTCCTTTTCCTTGTCCTTCTCCTTCTCCTTCTCCTTCTCGCTCTTCTCTCCACCATCGTCCTTGCTGCTTCCCGCTGCCTTCTTGTCCACCTTATCCTTGTCCTCTTTATCCTTCTTCTTATCCTCCTTTTTCTCCTCCTTCGTCTCGACCGACTCCTTCGTCTCGGACGGAGACGGATCCTTACAAAGGCGTGGGAAATAAATTCTAATCCGTAACGGGACGTGATTGAGAAGCGATATAAAAAAAAAAAAGAAAAAAAAAACAAGAAAAAAACAAGCATAAAAAAAAAAACCGAAATTAAATTTCGTGCGCGTATTCTCATAAAAAATTATTCCGTGTTTCGTACGAAATTTGCCCTTTATTTATCAACAGAAGCAAAATTTTTGCCAATCGTCGGCGAAACTTCACGTGAATATGTTTTAACAGTGTCGAAAAAAAAAAAAAAAACCAACAAGAACGTTAAAAATTCAATTATTTATCAAATTTTGTCGACTGTCCAGAGTTGCTGAATTTGTTTAATATCGATCAAAAACGATCGAATTTTTTCCTCAACCATGCCGAAGCGTGAAAACGAAGAATACCGAATCGCTCCGAAGAGTTTATAGACTCACCACTTCCATCTTCTCGTGAGAATCGCGAGCCCGTCTTTCGGATTCGCGTCTTCGAGCACGTGCGGCGATGCTGAGAACAGCGGTGGTGACTTTCTCCCTTTCCTCGCGTTTCTTTTCCTCGAGCGGTGCCGGATAGGCGTAAACACTCGGTCGAGCATTCGAGCGGATTTCGAGCTTTGGCATTTTTAGCTGCGCGTTCAGGGCGATCAGGCAGGTCGGCGTGAAAGCCAAAGCGAGGCAATGGGCCAGAGGGAACCAGTACCAGTATTGGGTAAATACCAAGGCACCGACTACCGCCAGCATGTTCGTGTGTCCGGTTCTCGACTGCAGAGATACCGTCACGTTTCGGCCGCCTGCAGAGCGACAAAATTGAGTTTGGGGATATCGATACGAAGCGAAAATCGCAGAGGATTGATCTGTCAGGCTTTAGGAAGTGAATTCATTGGCGCCGAATCCCGAAACTGTTTTTTAAATACTTCTAGCACGTCTGGTTTTCCTACACATCGAGTTTGAAATAACGAACAATGCTAGTTTTGAAGCCATTTTTTGAGAGCTTGAGACGAATGGTTGGTTCATTTGCAGCAAGAGAATTCGTCTATACTGAATCCGAATCTGTTTTCAATACATTTCTAGCACATCTGGTTCTCCTGCAAATCGAGTTTGAGAAAACGAAGAATTCTAGTTTTGAAGCGATTTATTTGAGGGATTGAGACGAATGGTTGGTTCATTTGCATCAAGAGAAATCGTTTAAGCTGAATCCGAATCTGTTTTTAAAATATTTCTAGCATGTTTGGTTCTTCTGGTAATCGAGATTGAAATAACGAAAAATGCTAGCTTTTGAGGCATTTTCTTTTTTTGAGAGATTGAGACGAATGGTTGGTTCACTTCAAGTAAGTGAATTTATCGATGTTGAATCTGAAACTTTTTTCAAAACATTTCTAGCACGTTTGATTTTCCAGCAAAAATAATTTTTCAACATTTTGTAAAGAGTTAATACAGAACGTTGTACAAAAATCATTCTAAATTAAAATATCGGGATCTTATCGCGTGAATTTCTCAATGCTGAATCAAAATCTGTTTTCAGATTATTTCTAGAACGTCGTGTTAGTTTTTTTATTTAGCGAACGAATCGCCGTGAACAAAAAGTCTCAAGTGACCTTTTTGCTGCTCAATTCAAAACTCATTTCAAAATGTTTCTAGAACGTCTAGTATTTCTGTAAATTGGGTTTACGAAATACGCAGGGAAATGCTAGATTTTCAACATTGTTTGACAGAGTGTAACTCGGAAATGGAATAACGTAGAAATCTTGAATGATGGTGACTTTTTGACACCTCTCAAGAAAATAAAAATCGAAAACAGATTATACTGGACTATAAATTGCAGTACCTAAAATTCAAAATACATATTAACTTTTGCTCAAATTTTTGTAGGTCGTAAGAATCTTGGAATCATATCTTTATCTTGATTCCCAGTTCAACGGAAAAAGATCTCTGGGTTTATTTAAAAGGATGAAAATTTTCGAAATGATTGTACGTGCAGTGTCTCTACGAATATTGTGCTACAGAAAAGAGCACAAAATTGGATAAAAACCGTAAGCGGAGTAGATGAACATCGATTTCGATCTCTGAATCGAAACATGGCTGAAACCGATTAAAATAAATGCGTCATCATTAAATTCCGAAAAACATTCATAAAGAATTTTGAGCGATAAAGTGGTGGAAGATATTTTGCGCGCACGGCTTACGGTGTGTAAGAAATACAAGATGGGAAGAATTATTGCTACATCATTGAAGCGAAATATCAATTAAAAAATATGCAAAACAGTAGTACAATATAATATAGCACAATTTGAAAAAAAAAAAAATAGCAACATTTATGACAGTTTCTGACAGAGAAAAAGGTTCAGAAGGTGGAGAAGAGATAAAAAAAAAAAATCTCCCTCCAAGATGAAATGAAATTCTCTGAATATTTTTAAAGCATATTTCACGTATGGGCTATTCCGCGTCAACCGGATCAGTCATCTCTCAGATATTTTTTTAATTTGGCATGTGGATTGTGTAAGGGGAGTTAGATTTTTGTGCCAAAGCGCGAATCTCATAATGCAAAATTCGATTTTTTATTAACAATAACAAATTAGACTCCCATTTTTTTCAAAAATTCATAACTTCGGCAAAAAATTAGATACAATATATTTTTTTTTTTCAAATTACGCGGAAAGCTCCATAGAATTTAAAAAAAAATACGAAATGGTAAAAACAAGTTGTTATCAATTGTTTATTTAACAATTAATTTTTCAAAGATTTTCAAAACAGTGACTGACACGATCAAAAAATTTTTTTAAAATTCTGACATGTTCCTTGAACTGTACTACAACCTGTGAATTAATTCCAGAGGGGTGTTTTTCTTCGTTTTCGAGTAAAAAATCATTAAAGGTGTCGATGCGCATGAAATTGCGGCCCGCCGAGTCTCTACGTAATGGCGGGCGGCCGGTTGCCGTCCACCGCTACACCGCGGTGGCGTCGCAGCGTTATTTTAGAGTCATTTTCACGATGTAGGACATGATTGAAGAATCTGAAAAAAATACTGTACCTTCACAAGGCCTGCTCAAAGCGATAAGTGAAGTTTCAGGAATGTGTTTTTCACCGTTTTTTTATTACAGAGATTCAAAATAACGGTTACACACCATGAGAGTGCACATAAATGATAATAATTACATAACTTGCTACTTATTTTAAAATAAAAACACATTCTTGAAACTTCACTTATCGCTTTGAGCAGGCCTTGTGAAGGTACAGTATTTTTTTCAGATTCTTCAATCATGTCCTACATCGTGAAAATGACTCTAAAATAACGCTGCGACGCCACCGCGGTGTAGCGGTGGACGGCAACCGGCCGCCCGCCATTACGTAGAGACTCGGCGGGCCGCAATTTCATGCGCATCGACACCTTTAATGATTTTTTACTCGAAAACGAAGAAAAACACCCCTCTGGAATTAATTCACAGGTTGTAGTACAGTTCAAGGAACATGTCAGAATTTTAAAAAAATTTTTTGATCGTGTCAGTCACTGTTTTGAAAATCTTTGAAAAATTAATTGTTAAATAAACAATTGATAACAACTTGTTTTTACCATTTCGTATTTTTTTTTAAATTCTATGGAGCTTTCCGCGTAATTTGAAAAAAAAAAATATATTGTATCTAATTTTTTGCCGAAGTTATGAATTTTTGAAAAAAATGGGAGTCTAATTTGTTATTGTTAATAAAAAATCGAATTTTGCATTATGAGATTCGCGCTTTGGCACAAAAATCTAACTCGTCCCACACAATCCACATGCCAAATTAAAAAAATATCTGAGAGATGACTGATCCGGTTGACGCGGAATAGCCCGTATACTCATTTATTCTTCATCGTTGAAACAAAAGAGGAAAACACAAGAAGGAGAAATAAAAGGACCGTAAGAAGCAAGATGGAAGGGTGAAAAAAAAAACCGTGAACAAAGCGTTGAGAGAAGAAAAGAAAGAAAAAAAAAGGAAAAATTGCAGAGAATTATGATTCCTGAAAAAGACGGCTATTTATTCGATTGGTGAATTAGTTCTGAATAATAAGTTTCGCCCGCTTTCTCTTTCTCTCTTTTACCTCTTCGCGCCTTCAAGCGAAAGCTTCATTAACATTTTCCGGTACCGAGATCCTTAGGGAAAAAGAGTACTGGGCGAAGCAGCCCGGGGCATAATAAATTTCAAGTCCAAAGTACGAGATAATCTTGAAACGTCAAGAAAGAAAGGGGGAGAGAGAGAGAGAGAGAGACAGAGATGGAAAAAGAGAGAATTTATGCAAAAAAAAAAGAAGAGAATGAATTTTGCAGTTTCATTTTTTAATCTGGTTTTTTTCGTTAACCAAAGTTTCTCTCAGTTTTCAAAAAAGTCGAAGTTCCGAGTCCTAAATTCGTTTTCGAGTTTGAAAAAAATATTCTCTTTTCCTCGTCCAGCGTCCTCGTTTTTTTTTTTTCCATTTTTCTTTTTCCTCGTCTTATCCGCGCGGAAAAGATAATCTAATAATATTCTTACCGGCGTCGATGATTCCTTGGGCCAAAATGGCGCCGAACTTTGCCATCACGTCCTCGTGCTTGTCGACGATGACCTTTGCGTAAAGGGCACGGAAATCTTTAACCCTTGGGCAGGTGGCTTCGGTCTGCTGTATCAGGATCATAGCCGAGGCGATCAGCGCTCCTTGACGGACGAAGTTCACAGGATCGTTTGTCATCGGGTCCAGCAGAGCGATCGCCTCCTTCAATCCCGTTCCCGCGCATGCAATGCCCAACGCCATTGCAGCCCCGTATCTAACGTGGGGGTTGTAGCTTTCGGCGAGAAGGGAAACAACGCTGGGACATTGTTCGGGGGTACTGAAAAATATTCGAGAAAGAGAAAAAAAAGAAGTTAATTTCAATCGCAACAGATTTTTTGCTGATATTCAAAATTGAAAGTACTTTTCAGAGATTAATCTTTCAATTTTTTGGTAATTCTGCGTTTTTTTTTTCTTCAACGCTCACGTCTCAGTATTATAATACGCAAGTTTCCACAAATCGTTGAATCCTTGTTTTTTATTCGAATTTTTCTAATTTGTCGATAACAGTTATTTGCACGATGTTCTTAAATTTATATTCTGTTATTCTTTTTCATACGTGTAAATAATTATATAACTACAATTCCCATGTAAATATTGGAAATACGATTATTTTTCGTGGATATACATTATAAATTAGAGAACACGGTTATTATAACGATAAACATGAGTTTGAATTTACCGAACAACCGGCATCAGAAATCATTCAATGAAATGAACGAATGTCTCGATTTCCAACAGTAACAAAATAGATTCAGCTTTGAATCTGTCAGGTAAAAATTATAGACGCGATTTCTTTTTCTTTTTTGGTTTTCTTTATTTTTTCAACTCGCAGTAAACGAAGGAAAAAAAAAAGAAATTAAACTTGAGGGTAGTTAAAAATGGAAATCTGACGATTTCGCTGTTCTTCTGTTTCAGGACGATAAATCGGTGCTGGTAAACGGAGCCTGCCAGATACCTGATCCGCTCTACAAGCTGATCGGCAGTATAATATCGTTCTACATTCCGTTGGGAGTGATGCTCCTGACCTACGCATTGACGGTTCGTCTCCTCGCGGAACAGCGTCAAAATATTGGCGGAGGAGCAGGTTGGTCTTCAGGGTGGTTGGGTGGGCCCCAGGGCACGCCTGTAGGAGGTCAGTGTATTATCTGTACACTAACCTGACGATAATTACAAAGGCGATTATGTTAATCTCGGGCCGATCCTGACGCTGATTATACTGACAATTTATAACGCAGGTTGGAACCGATCAGGGATGGAAATTTATTCGGACATTTAAATATTGTCAGGCTTTTTTCTTTTTTACATTCAAGGATGCCCGGATTTCAAAAAAATAAATTTCATCTTCTTGAAATTCAATGCGACCCGCGAGTTTTAGATGACAATAAAATGAAATTGAACGTAGAAATGGAAAATAATAATTAAACAGATCGCGAGTTATAATGCGTCGAGATTTTTTCTTTATTTCATTTTTTTTTTTTCATCAATATTACGTCTCGTATAAAGCTCGAAAAGTACGACGTTCTATAGCGAATGAATCGAGGTGTTTCTTTTTTCACCGAAACAGATCATTCATCTATAATTAATATGTGTGACCTCATACGTAAGTTAAATAAAAAAAAAAACTACGTTGTTTTCTCCATCCGCGTTTCATAATTACTGTCAAATTAGTCAACATAATGGATGACTTGAAGCAGAAGTTATAAATTTGATACACAGATTCAATCCGACCGCAGGTGAGCAATTTTTAAAAATCACGTAACCCGTACACTCGTAACTCGAGAAAAATGTTTGTTAAACGATTCTCGTAACGTTTTTGAACCGTTCGAAAATAAAAATTCCAACCAAATACATTATGAATTTCATATTGGCAGCCGATCAGATTTTAATCTTTAAAAATTAACTCCCGCTTTCGCTTCTACAAATAAGCGAAGTTAAATTCAATTCGACCAAACTCAGTTTGCAGCCACGTTTTTGAAACGCGATTGTTTGGATAAATTTTTTTTTTTTTTAATTTTTTTTTCGATCGCCATCTTCCCTTCTTTTCTCTAGTACCAAGCGTTTATCGCGATATCTTGTAAAAATGCGTCGTAACAAAAGAGTACAACAATAAAGAGAGAAAAAAAAAAAATCAAAGTCCGTAATAAAAACGTTGAAATTGTCATAAAATTAATTTTTTTCTTTCTTTTGTTTTGTTTTTTTTTTTTTCGTTTCCATCATTTACAATATCCACGTACATAGAACGCGTGTGACATTCACCGTAGCACGTGAAAGTCATGCGACATATACTCACTATACACGTAATACATATAAATACGTGTTCTATACAAGCGAGTGAATCCTGACATTAATTTTCACGCGACGTTAATTAATCTCAATTAAGTTCGTCAGTGTCGCGCAATTTATGCACATGTATATGCGACTTTATTATATGTGTATATAATAAAGTCCCTATTGTACACCCAGACACGCCCCTTTCCTGAAACCTCACCACTTGTCGTTTTGTTTCGTTTGGTTTCGTTTCGTTTCACCGAAAACACCGCAGATATTCCGCTTCTTCGTTAAGTATCAAATTCATTAATATCACTAGGCAGTGCTTTAGGTTCCGAACATCATTCGCGTTAATAATTAACCCGCCTTTTTCACCCCTCTCCTCGAATTTCCGCTCTCGCCGAGTAATCGCATCGCACACAATTAACCATCGTTATTTATTTCTATCGTTACTTCCAATCTTTTTCTCACTTTCTTTATTTCTTTCTTTCTTTCTATTTTTATTTCATTCAAAATTAATGTTCCAAGTAACTGACCGGATTATTGTAGCTATATTGGTTGAATATTATTAGAGAGAACAATTTCAGTGTTTCGGAACTACGATTCAACATCTTATTTATAAAACCGTAAAAAAAAAATGAGTAAGTTTGAAGAAAAGAGGGTGGCGAGTAAAAAAGTATTGAAAAATTTGAAATAAAAACTGTTGGAAGGAAATAGTTTCCACGGACATATCGAATACAGTTTTTATTCTATTTCCCCTTCCACTTTACCTTGACCTTTTTTACCATCGTTTTCTACTACATGATTATTATTCATGCACATGTATATACGCAATGCGAAATAAAAATAGAAAACGATACTGCGTGCATATTTCACGGACAATATTGCATTTATTTCTCGATTGCAAGAAATTATTATCAGCAGCAGGCCATGTTTGATAAATTTATGTAACTAATTGAATATTCAACCATTGAAATACTTCCAAGAAAACATTTGAATTCAGTAAGCGTTTCGGGTATACATATACGTAAAGATAAAGTGGTAAGGCCTTTTCACCGTGGAAAGTTAGGGGAGTAATCAGTCACTCCCTTCAGCCGCAGGAATATACCCTTGTTATTTTACCCTGGTGAAATTTCCCGTGCCTACAGATGAGATGTCAAAAAGTAGAAACAATCAGGCGTCGTAATTGGAGGAAAATTCAAGATTCAAGAAGTAGCACCGACGACAATAAAAACAATAATGTTATAATAATATTTCTACGACTTGAAATTTGTTGGAATTATATACAATATACATACATACGTTATATATAAAAAAGAAATTATCAATTCGAGTCGTATAGATGTAAGAAATTCGCACGTTTTCGCGAAAAGAAAAGTCTTTTCCTTTGTTCTGCAACAATTGCTGAACGCGGTAGAAAAAAAAACAATGATACGAGGGGAAATGAAAAAAAAAAAATGAGAAAAAAAGGAAAGGAAACCAATTTAATAAAATTTAAATCAATTTATCGTGTATTCGTTCACTGTAAATTTGAACGGAAACTGCAGAGAATTATTTTATCACAAGATGCTGCCGCAAAAATTCCTAAATAATGTAATATGAATTCGTTCTCTGACTAATTTGTACAATTCAATTGATCGGGATTTTCAAGTTCTTTTTTCGTTCTTTCTTTGTTTTTTTTTTGTTTTTTTTTTTTCTTAAACTTGTTATTCCCTTCTTCATCCATTCAACAGTTCATTGTCAACCGTCTAGTCGTTTGAATTATTCATGCGTTAACTCGATTTGATATTATAATTTAATCACGTATCGACCTAGGTATTCATATAATATATTCATTTGTTTATTTATTCACGATTCGCCATTTATACGCTATTTTTCTGCATCGATTCAATATGTACCAAATACACCTTGGTTGACGTAATTTTTATAAATTACCCGAGATTCGTTCGTTCGTTCGTTCGTTCGTCCGCTCGCAATAACGATTCGTTTGCTCGACCCTCGTTCATTGATTCGTAAATATAAAAATTGCGTTACGTCTGTAGATTATTAATCACAGGATATGAAAATCGTTGGACTGTTTGCCCGGCAGGTTTGGACAGAAGGTGTACATGGAGGAGATTGCTGATGAACAAGGGCGGCGGTGGTGTGGTGGTCGGTGGAGGCGGTGCGGGCGGCGGGGGTGGTGGCACGCCGCAGCATACTTCCGGCGCCTCGACAGACACGGAACTGACTACCATCGACACGCACGAATTGTGGTTACCGGAAAGCGACCCACCGCCTTCGGCGATGTCGGCCCTCCACGCTTTCGGTGCCGAAATGCTGAAGCTCTCGAGAGGCCTCGAAGGCATGGCGGCGGCGGCTGCGGGCAGCCAGACGCCACCGACACCGAGATCCGTTAATCATCAACACCTGATGCAGCAGCAGCAGCAGCAGCAGCAGCATCACGCGAATCTGCATCATCGTTGCAACTTTCGAAGCGGGTGAGATTCGATGTTCGATAAGCGACAAAATTAAAAAAAATAAATGAATAAATAAAAAAACAGAGAATATACTTCTGTAAGAAGTTTGATTCGTGTAACAATGATCGCCGATATCGGTGTATACGGTAATGATATTGAAAAGAATAAATGATACTAGAAAAAGGTTTGCGTCTTGGCTAAATGTCGGTAATATGTCGGTATAGAAATCTGTCGTCGCAAAACGATCGTTGCATATTTTCTACCGATACAAGGAACGTCTCGATATCGATGAATTTTCGATTGCTGAGGAATATTCCGACCTTCTTCTTTAAAGAACCGAATTTATCGACATCTTTGGAGTGATATACCATGACGAAATAAAAAAATCCCGTAAGACGCTCAAGACTCGTTATTTATTCAACATTTTTTACTTCTCAATCGTCGATTCGTTCATTCGTTAATTCGTTCGTTCATTTGCTTCAAAGAACACGGGTGCGTGTAAAAGGTCGAAAAATATTGAAACAGGATCTGTAGAGGACTGTTTATACATGGCTGAATATGAATTTCTCAAGGAGAGTTTATAGGGTTGCGGTATACATGAATATATATTTATACATAAGAAATATTTGATTAGCATATATTGCCGAATTCACGGAAAGTAAATGAGGACGAAAATTCGCAGAGTGCATGTAAATATAATAACTGTGAAAAGAGATAACGGTAATATCCGCGTGGTTATAATTGAATTTCTCGTACGAAATATCTTATATTAACCAAAGAAGGGGACATATTTTAATCGAAAGAAAAATCTTACAGTAGGTATATATATACCTATATATAAAAGAAATCTCTCAAGCCTTTATGAATATTATACGAAGAGATTCGGGTTTATTACAACTAATTGTAATAATTCACAATACGAACCGTATCTCATCTCGTTTCGTCTACAGAGATTATTATGAATTTGATTGAAGAAAGAAGGGGAGAGAGGGAGTGAAAAAGAGAAGATTGAAAACTGACAGAGAATGAAAAAAAGCAAAAAGATACATATTTTCAGAAGGAAAATGTAATAGTATTGCTGGAAGATAGTGTATTTATATGAAACTTGTATTCACACGTATGCATTTTTTTTTTTTTTTTTATTTTATTTTCATTTCCACAAAAAGAAAAAAGAAAGACAAAAATGTCTGCAAAGACGTCCCGATTCGTGGTAAAAATAATGATTTCAATTTTTCGCGAAATTGATATATATATATATATATACATATATACACTCAACCCAAGACGAAGTTGACGTAAATTGCGAACGCTGCGCCTTCTCGTTATGTCATGTGTGTATATATACACACACACATATTTATATATGTATAAATCACACACAGTATTGAGGACTGCAAATCTCTACAGTTTGAGCAAATCCCTGGGCTGATCCTGATCGTGTCTTTCAGGGATTTAGAAGGATTAGGTAAAGTTTAGGTGGAAATTCTACGCCGTTGAATAAGCTGCCGTTTATTATACCTCGTGTTACGCCGGTATAATGTGAGTGTAGACTAGCTGTGGATATATAACGGCACGTCGCGGTCACGGTTAAGGAACTTCGTCAAAACTTGGCCAAACTTGGTTGGATCTGTCTACATTACCCGTGTGTACAACATATCTCCGAAGGAAACACGCGAGCGAAAACCGTTACCTCGAACGATTTATTATACATTAGCAAATATTCCGCGAACTTAGGATCAAGAATTTACGAAAAATTTTATACAAACAATTAGATTGTATATTTTCAACTTGGGGGAAAAATCTTTAAAAATGTATCACAGTGTCGTTGTACCGAATGAAGTTTACACAAGGAGTATTCGGTAAAACATTGTTTTTTTTTTTTTTTCTAACGTCAAAATTGTATCGCAAAAAAATTTTTACTCCCGTACGTTGAGCGAATGGTCTTATTTTTTTTATTATTGTTTTTTTTTATGGCATTCTTCTTGTTCGCGCAACCGGACTTAATTCGAGAGCGTCTCACAATCAGACACGCGTACACGTATCAATTAGTTTGTATTTTTTTGGGGGGGGGGGGGCTACTTTGGGGCTTTTCCGAGGCCTGGTTAATTTCCGACTTGCGTCTTTCTTCAGCTAGTCTGAATGTCGTGTGAAACCCTGAAGCTGTTAAGAGTGGAGGTTAGGTCTGGCGGTATGTGGGAAATTACGAAATAGCAGGGTTTTCAGTTACGCAAAAGTCGGAGAGAAGTCGCTCCTTGATTTCATGATATCGTACGAACGAGAACAGGATAAATCAGAACTTGAGAAGTTTGAATTCAATTTCCGTTGAGTGGAAATTCCGCGCACGCGAACAAATAAAGAGTTTTCTTTGGCACAAATTTTTCTGCGAGATGTTAGTCTTATTATTATTATAGAAAGAAAAGGATAGAAGGAAAATTTCCTGGTGTAGATTTCACGTTCTTAAGTGCATATATATACACACACATAAATTGTTATTTTGATGGAGTCCAGAATTTTCATCTTCTCTTCCCCTTGCATTCGTGCATATGTGTTCACCTACATTTATAATATGGATACAAGGCTCCGCATGCAGACCAGAGGGTTGAAATTCTGTTTTTATAGCGTCGAAAAGCCAAGACGAGCCGCGCGGAATACCGTTTCATCGAAACGAGAGGACGGTCTTCATGGCATGCTCGTGTCTCGGAATAAAATGAACGCTTTGTCGTCGAGAGGCGAAAGCGATGAATGAAAATAGAAGATACAAAAAGAATTCGCTAGTTTTTGCAGAAGGAAATAGAGGAAAGAAGCGTGAGACAAAAAGAAGAAAGTAAAATCCAGGAAACGAAACGGAAGTTGGGAAAATCGGGGAAAACGCCGCGCGTGCAAACGTCATTTCGGTATAACGATTACGATTCTGATTTAGTTCAACTCGTTTAAGCTTAAGTTGCTTGGCCAAGAATCACTTTTGTACTAATTTTGTTACGGGATAATCGCACTATCGAGTATTTGTCGAAATCATTAAATGCGTAAATTATGAGAATCTCTTTAAAAACAAAAAAAAAATAAATAAATAAAATAAAAACAGTGAAAATCAGAATTATAAAAAAAAGCTTAGATATCGATGCTTCATTTTGAATTGATTCGGAATAATTGAAAACAAATGATTTTTAGAAAAGTCTTTTGTTTGATTGTTTTAGTTCGTTTAAAAATCCAATTAATCTACCAGATTTTTAACAAGTCTAAATTGATGTAAAACGAGTAATCGATATCTTAGCTCGTCTTTAAAATTCTAGTACTTTCTATTTTTTACTTTCAAAAAGGTATTTGTAGCTTAAGATTATAATGATTTGATAAATATTCGTCGTAATACAGTTAATAAAAAGTGTGGATTTGTAGACAACAAACCGCCTTATTTAAAGCTCAAATTTCTCCGGAGATGTGTAATTTTACGGTAAATCGGAATTTGAACCTTGGTACTAAAAAAAAAAGAGATAAAAACGGAAATAAAGAATCTCGCGAGCATACACCAATCAATGTCTCATGATCGATCCGCCGAATTTAACGACTAAAACGGTATTTAACCATCGGAAATTAGTTTGTCGCATAACATTATGAAACTTCAGTTTCCGAAAAGTTTGCCACTTGCTTTCCCAGAATCGATTATATCAATATCGCCGGAAGGACAAGAACCCCCAAAGTTTGATTTCTCCCGATTCGTTCGCCGTCTTCGAAATTCATCTCGTTTCATCCGGAACCAATTAAACCGAGCAAATCGTACTCATCGGGCAAATCAGGCAAATGTGTGTCTGCGCGTGTGTGCGTATGTATTCAATTCCGAATTATACAAGCCTGCAGCGATAATGACGCTGCTTCGAACCACCAATAGGCGGAGGTCATCCCATGTAGGGTTGGTTCGTTGGTTGGAGTTTCGCGCCCTGATAGTCGACAGGGGCGTTGCCAATCAGGAATGAGATTGTAGACTCTGGGTAAACACATTGGTACTACCTCATGCAGTAGGGAAGTCGATTACCAGCCGAGTTGCATACTCCGGGTGAATTTCAAGACGGTTAGAAAGGCAAACGCTACCTTTCACAAGTTCAAAATTAGCTCAAAGCCTTTGCAAGCTTGCGTGCTTTTCGGTAATCAACAGTTTTGCGGTTGTAAAGATGTCGCAGGTTGGATCGGTACGAAATCGTAAAGTCTCCAACGAGTCATCTGAATATGAAACAAGTTGAACAACAACTTGATCAAAGAATCATCCGAGACCGTCAGTTCGTTCCGAATAGAATATCGAAAAGCGATAATATATACTATACTTAAAAATGTTGGAACACTTTTTTAATGGACAGACTTGTCAGTATAACGTAATAACGAATTTGCCGCACGTTCGAAACAAGATCGTTTCATATCGCGACAGTTCAAGTACTCTTAAAATAATATAACGACGACACTCGGATTGCGTCCTGAACGGCATCGCTGCGCAACGTGCCTTACGTATATAATATATTTTCACCCCAAGAGATTTATTGGCGGTATCTCGTTTCTCGACGACAGCCCCCCAATCTTCTTGAAAACTTCTTCTCTCTGATTGCCCGCCGTTATACCTACTTCGAATGCAGGATCGACTATCTCTTTCCGAGACTTTGCACATCGCGGGTGGAATATTCAAGCGTATATAATGGGAATTGAATGTTCGAAGCCCCGGCCAAGACGGCTTTTTTGACCTACGTAGACGCTCGGAAGCTTCTCTTTTCAGGGTCTGATACCTCGCTTTCACGATCGCCATCAACGATTCTTGATACATTTTTCCGCCTTTCTCAATTTCTTATCTATCCAATTTCCGAGACGGTGAAGCAAAACTGATAAACGAGACGAGTGACAACCAGTTCGAAAGAACCACGTGTAGGTACATCCTCAAACTCCAACTTCAAACTCACTGTGGAGTTTCTTTCTCAGTTAAGCTGACGGTGCGAAACGTTGACGGAGCGAAACGTAACATCCGGACTTTTTCCTCGAACTTCCTACTGTAGAGACATCCAAATTGAAGACGTTTTTCTGACTCGAGCCAAAACGATAGCCGTCATCCAGCGCCGATTCAGGATCCTGTTAATGGCGATTCACGGTCATCCCAAAGAATCTGATTGACAAGGAAAGTACCCGAGGTGTACTTCGCCGATTTTATTCATTCTGCCGTTTGTAACATGTTGTATCTCGAAAAAACATAAGACGAGTATTTCTTTGACATGTCAATTCAGGCGTTTGAAGTGTAAGAACAACCCTTCATCCGCAAAAATCAAGGAGAGCAATCTCTGAGGGTAAAAGCACTGCGCGTATTACCATCCAATGGATGATGAACAATAATGTCCAATCGGTTTAATCCAAAAAATTTATATCTTTATCGGGATATCCTGAAAAATCAAACATCAGGGGTGACTCTTAACTTTGAGATGATCAAATTGGCATGTGAAACGAGTAGTTGTAAAAGTTTTTTCGATGCCCTACAACATATGACGGAATGATGAAAATCGGTGAGGTAAACCTCGGGTGCTTTCCTTGGGAATTCAGTACAGTCAATTCCGGGCGGCATTTTTCACTACGACGTTGAGTGAACAGGTTGATTGGGACAGTCGAGTGCGGTAAAACGAAGCCCGCCTAACGTTTAGGCGAGTATTGTGTTGACCAAGGACTTCTCGTGTCCGGATCCTGATCGTTTCACTCCTGCTTCGAAGGAGCGACAAGAGGCTCTTTTTCTTCATTGGTACAGACGACCATTCGTCGACACAGACGATCAATCTCTATCGACCAAAGGCAGGTTACCCTGTCTAGCATTCTTTCCTCTTTCTTTTCTCGGCGATTCTTACCGTCGATTTATACCTCCGATGATCGTTTGAGGGAGAAACACGTTAGTAAACCAATAGGCAGAGGTGTCACTTCGCCAAGTCACGAAACACCGCGAATTTTTTTCCTCACTCGATTCTAGGCCAAGAGTTTCGCGTTACAATCAACGGGAATCGATCAAATTCGATAGGGAATTAGAGAACCTCGATATCGGCGTAATTCAAGGTAACACCAAGTTCCGGTGACGTTTACTCAAATTTCTTGCAATCTGTTTCGGAACAGGCATTCAAATTTGTCTCTACAAACTTCGTGCACATCGATCGTTAACATCTTGGTTTCACACTGACGGCTGCAGTTACATAGCCCTCAATCAGGTATCGTTCGCACGCGTGATTAGTCAGGATTTCAAATTACTTGAAAAAATTTCAATCATCTCGTAACGGTATCCCATGCTTTCAAAGTATGGGATTTCGAAACTTCTACATTTCGTGTAATTTCTAAGAAATTTCGAAAGCTTCCAAGTTAGGCTATAACCCCATAAAAAAAAATCAACGAATCGTAAAAAAAAACCTCAGCAATCTAACAAAAAATTCTTTTTCCCTCTGTGTTTTTCAGATTCGACGGAAGTGCGCCAAGCAGCGCATCGGGTTCTCGAACAAGCCTGACACTGCAGGGAGTAGAGGAAGGATATCCACCAACGCCGTGGCGTCAACGACGTCGAGCATCGACGTACAACGAGGCGCACCTCAGCCGCGTGAACACACCACCGCGAATGGGCCGTAAACGAGCGTCGAGTTTCCACGTTCAGAGAGAGTTTACGCGATCGCCAACGGCTGCTGATGATCGAGAGGTGCGGGAATCGGTGGCGGCGCCACAGTCGACGGGCGGCGAAGGAAGGGGGGAAGAGAGGGCGCTGCCTCTGCCACCTCCGTGCACCTGTCCCTACTTCGGCGAGGGCTCCGAGCGCCAGCCGCGTCGTCCGTCGACCGAGTTGGTTATCGTTTCGAGCGATACGCTGAAGCCGATCGGCAAGGGGCCGCTCGACATGGGCCTGCTGGCCCGACAGCGGGGCCCGGAGTCGGGGTCCGTCGTGACGTGGAGGGGGGGACGCCGCGGCTCGAGCGTCGGTAGTACGAAGACGCTGCTGGCGCCACCTAGAGCCTCGCCGCTTCGTCGGGCCGCGACGATGCGCGCGCACAACGGAGCCGCGACCCTAGCGGCAAAGAGCAACAATTCGTCACCCTGTCTGATGCGTTACGCGGGCCCAGTTCGTACCCACCATTCCAGAACGAGTAGCGTCGTATCAAGAAATAGTTCACGGCACGGTAGGATTATCAGACTTGAACAAAAGGCGACCAAGGTTCTCGGGGTCGTCTTTTTCACCTTCGTTATCCTCTGGGCGCCGTTTTTCGTCCTGAATTTAGTGCCCGCGTTTTGTCCCGACTGCGAGAAGAGAATAAGTCACAAAATCGTCGACCTCGTCACCTGGCTCGGATACGCCAGCTCCATGGTCAACCCCATATTCTACACCATTTTCAACAAAGTCTTCAGGCAGGCCTTCAAGAAGGTTTTACTCTGCCGGTACAGAAATCAGACTTGGAGGCCCGCCAGGTAGGCCCTGCCTAAGCGACGACCCAGGGGCGCCGCTAGTCGAGTCTGACGATCCTATATTTGGGTGAAAAAAAATACCACCCGATCTACATTGCGATTTCGCATATTTTTTCGCGAACCGCGACACCGCGATAGAAGATGAAAAACTGAACGACAGCTGCAGACGCTCGGTGATTAATTTTCTACGTAACGTTTCTAGCGCGTACTAGTGTATCGTTCATTTAAATCTGCGATTATAGACTCTCGGTAACTTCCCGACCTCGGGGCTCTGACCAGGCTGAGAATCCCCACCTGGTGATAATGAAATCGACTCACGCGTATGGCCAGATTTTGAAGCGTAGAAATTTATCAAGAGTCAACTGTGCTCGGGGTGATTCGATTTTTAACAGAGGTACACGTAACATTATCGATACAAATACATTCATTGAGTGATATTCTTTCAATCTACGAAACAAATTTCTTCTGTGTTTGAAAACAAATTTATATTTTTATCTGAAATAAGGTATAAAAATTTTGATTCTACGACAATCATTCCCACCTTCAATACCCCGGCACAGTATAATGAATTCTAGAATTTTGCCGGCCTGTGAACTCCAAAGTGGTATTTATCACGATGTAAGTGTGTATTGTAATTTAAAGAGAAATAATAATAGTAATTATAACGATAACAACAACAATAATGGTAATAATAATAAAAGTAACAAAAATTGAGGATAAGAACCTGCAGTGCAATAAATCGATTATACGTATAATAGGTAGTATAACGATAGTGACTGTGAGCTAATGAATATAAATTTAGAATAATATCGCTAATAATTGAATGCAAATTCAAGCACGCGAGCCATACTAGAGTACATGAATAATATTAAATATAATAATAATAATAATAATAATAATAATAATAATAATAATAATAATAATAATAATAATAATAATATCAACAACAACAACAACAACAACAACGTTACGCGGGAAAAATTATAATGTGGAAAACCACAAACAGGCTGCTCAACGAGAAAATGATGGTTATTATATTGATTATTGCGTGTAATTTTTACAATATGAGCTATCGACGATTGTTAAATTGTTATAGAGAGATCATTGGGGTGGAATAATATAATTGGATTAAATTGAGGTTCGGTTTTCACACTTCGTCGATATTTCAATACGCAACCAGCTTCATACACTGATAATATTACGTATCCTATCATTCTACTACACGTGACGATTTGAGTAATAACGAAGCAACGTTCTTCCTTAAAGTTCATAAATTTTATGTACACGAAATTAGGATGTGTTTCAAAATAACGTTTCTCTCGATTTTTCCCAACACTGTGACGAGATTCGCGGTAAAATTCGTGAAAAATTTCATTGAATATTTTCCTTCCACAAGTAAGAATATTAAATAAATCACCACCGGATGAAGCAAAAAAGAAATTACGATTGCGACTCTAGAAGCGGCAATTGTTATTGTTATTATTATTATTGTTGTCGTCGTCGTTGTTGCTGTTATTACTAATATCGTCGTAATCATAATCGCTATTGTCAATCTCATTATCGCGAAACGAAAGATGAAGCGATCGTTATACGCGGCATACATTCAACGGTAATATACAGACGGCTTGTTTGCAGAAAAGATTTTTCAGGCGAATAGAAAAAAGATTTGAAGAACTGGAACAACAATGAGATCCGGGAACAGCAGCAGAACGGTGGTTGAATTTTAACGACATGGACGTTGTTGTGCAACGTATAATATAGACAGGGAGAGAGTACAATGTGACGTTGCACCCCACAGTCATATACACACACACACACACACGTAAAGTGTAACATCCGTTCGGCCAACGGTCTGCAGTGAAAAAGAAAGAGTCTGTGTACGTTTGCAACAATTTTTTTTTTTTTTTTCTTTCACGAGATGAATAAAACAAACGGCGAAAATTGCGATTCAAAAACAGAATGGAAAAATAGAGGAAGAAAGAAAAATGAGGGTAGAAATATTTCCACATGAGAATGACTGATCGAGAGAATAGAACCTTGTAATAAAATTGGAGTCAGTGAATATGGATTTCATTGTTACGGTTGTTTTTTTTTTTTTTTTTTCGTCCCCGCGTTTTATTTCATTTTTACCAGCCTGCCCAAATTTTTTGTACAAAATGTACGTAATCAACGTTGTATGGGAACTTGATGTAGTTGGTAACAATGGCGTTTTCGAGTGACTATATACGAGTGTTACGTAATAAAATGCTTGTATAGATTAATCGACAACTTCGGCTGCAATGCTATAGGCGAAAATATCTAAGAATATCCACATCTGTACCATTAACATAATTTGTTTACAATACGTAGGGCTAAAGAGCGAACGAACAATCTTCATCATTAGATTAGAATTAGAGTTAGGTTATATCGATCGAGTATTACGCGGTAGAGTAAGACGATATGTTCTCCTGTTTTATCGATTTTCACCTATCCACCGGTAATAAAGATTTCTAACGTTACCGACACGCGATCGTTATCGTGAAAACTTTTGTGCATTGGTGAAAAATTATCCAATCACGAGTGTTAATTTCGCTTTTGCACGTATTCAGTGAAACTGTAAAACAAAGTGGAGAAGTATATTTCAAGATAATACCGAAGGCAATACCGAAAAATCGGTCAATCCTCGCATCGATAATATATTTCTCTGCCTTATCGAACGACGGTAAATTGAGATCTATGAAACAGGAAGACGATAATTTCGTCGTCTAAGATTTTCATTCGAAACGAATAATAATGTTATATGCAGCTATATGTAAGTCAATTGATGTGCACCCATATTTGTATACGTATTACTATTCGTACGATCGATTGTATAAATGTTGAGTACGTGATGTAACGAAAGATAATTAATAGACGGGTAAAAATGGATACGAAAGAGCTGTAATAAGAAGAAAAAAAAAAGAAAAATATTCCTATACATAAAACAAACAGATAAATCAATAACGAATATATAAATGATAGATCTATCCTGATGTACCTGTAGTCTAAATGTGTAATTCACGTCTGCGTTTATAATAAATCTGTTCAATTATTTCTTTTTCTATGAATAATATAAAAAAAAAAAATGAAACCGGTTGAAAAGTATAGAGAGAATTGAAATAAATTTTTACCGCGTAGTGAATCTAAGGTGCTAAAAATTGTGAAAAGCCTAATTTTAAATCCATTTATATACATGTATCGACGAGTGTAATACATAGAATATATCTATAATATAGAGTTATTATGTGCGAGGGCTGAATAACGAAGTGATTATAAAAGATTATTTGTGCAATTGATAATACACTTAAGCATAGGTGTGTCTGCTTGTTAGTGACGAAAACTGTTTATATATATATAAACAGATATATGTATGTATAACTGTGTACGCATGAGTAAAAAAAGTGCGATGGATTTTAAAATATCTATTAACATAATCGTATTATGAGATCTTAATAACTGTGTAATTCATGGACGATTTTTAAATGAACTGGTTAATTACAGTAGGTCAATTACGAATTATAATTACACACTGTATCATTTATCATGGACGATATGACAATATCTTTCCGTCGATATTTCTTAGCCTTTGAATTATATCGATTACATAAGCACAGTAAATTTTTTCGTTGTTTTCCTCTTCATCTTATCGCAAGAAATAAATACATGTATATATAATTTCTATATATATAAATATAAAATTTCCAATATATATATATATATATATATATATATATATATATATATATATATATATATATATTGGAAAATAATTAGAAATTCATTTTCAATAAACATTTTATGCGATAAAAAAAAAAACAATAAAATTGAGATAGGAAGGGAAAAGAATGTTCGCGGTATAATTTAACCCGCACTCTCTATGCATGTGAATTCTCTTCTTTTTCTGTTTTTTCGCTTCTAGATCGTTTTCTTTTTTTTATTTCCTCGAGTCGAGCTCGCCATGCATGTACATATATATATATACATACCAGTCCCATGCCCTGGTAACTGCGTTACGCGAGCTGTTTAGCATTTTTATTTTTCTTCAAAATGGTCTAAATCGACGATTCTCCGAGCGTTTAGGTATAAGTAGGTGAGTTGGGGGGGGGGGGGGGGATGACGACAGCGACGGTGAAGAAGATGAAGAAGACGTAGAAAGAACACGAGGAGGGAGAATGAAAATACAACGAAGAGGAAACTTTGACGACGGTATGAAAAAACGTGACATCTCAAATTTTTAATTAAGAACGCGATCATCTCGAACGAGGTCGAATTGCGTGAATTATGCGAAGCGTTGTTTTTTTTTTTTTTTTTTTTTCCAATAGATTCGATAATTGTTTCGTTAATTTTTTCATTTATTTATTCTTCGTAATTAGTTAGATTTTATGTGACAGTTTATGACAATTTTTCAAGCCCAATTGTAGGTTTCTGTGTAAATATCATTCCAATTCCGTACCGTATATAATTTTTGCATTCGTTTCGTAAATTGAAATGTTCAATGTAATTATAACATATTAGAATTGATGAATATTTGGTTGTTCGATTTTGCGTGAAAGTTTCTCTATAAATAAACGAGTAAACGATTAAAACAATTATTAAATCTAGTTTACAAAAAATCGCTACGCACAATTCATGAAGCCAAAATTCCAGTGCCGTATCAATGATAAATCTTTCACCTAGGACGAGACGTCCGCGTTCTCCTCTCACAATCTGGTATTGTCACCTTCTTCTAACGCAATTTGAAATCTCACGTTCATTCGCACTGACGCCAACTTGTGGATGAAAATAGATAGCAATCCTAAACGAGAGGTGAATAGAAATTTCATTTACGGAAATAAAACGTTTTCGTCAATGTGCTGTTTTTTACTTTGCTTTTTGCAATTTTCGCTTAGAAAATGTGAAAAATTGAACGAACAAAGCAAGCAAAGCTTGCCAAAGAGAGATACAACTTTGAAACACACTTCGCACATGTTTAGATTTATCTGGTTGATACAATATTGATTAGGGGTAGCAAAGAGAAGGGGCGTCGATTCGTCTGGCTGCTGCGTCTGCGTTGTAATATGTATATAAGCACTGTACGAGCTGATAACGAGGCGGTATAGACGAGAAAGATCAAAGAGAATCGGTCGGGAAATCTAGATGGGTTTACAAAATACCGCCGCGTGACATCAAAGGACTGTAAACTAGAAACTAGAAGCCATAGTGTCTGAGTAACCAAGTTTTATAAGTACGGGCTTTCAAAAATGAATTATTTTATTTTTTATTATTATTTTTCGATGGTGCGATTGAGGAGTTTAATTTTTCCACGTCAATTGATTTTTCAACAATATATCCAGTTGCGAAACTTGAATTTATCAAGATTTAAAAAATATCGCTCGGAAAGACAAATTTTTATGATACTCGTTGATTTTTTTATTTTATTTCATTTTTTATTTTTTATTTTTTTTTTTCTTTTTGTCCCGTTTACTTCACCAATCTGTTTCAAAAGTCGTTGAAATTTGACGGAGAGAAAGAAAAAGAGAATGACAGGAATTTTCAATCGTGAAATTGTGTGAAAATAAAAATAAAAATGAACAGCCGAAACTGGATCGCGGCGAAAAAAAATGAACGACTAAAATCTAATATTGTTGGAATGAAAAAATTTCATCGTAGCCGGTTTCGCATGAAATTTGAAATCGGTTGATCATCATTAAAGTAATATTTTAAAATTAGTTTTGGTTTCAATTTTATTCACTGCGGAACCATATTTCTAATTTTCATTTCTTTCCAACTTCTTTACGATATGCAAGACTAGAAATTTTTCTGCAGAGAATGCGATGATATTTAATTACATATCGCCATATTCGTATTTTTAAAACGCGTCGATCGATATTCGTGACTGTCGCGTGTCCCTCGCTATTTCCATTCCCATTTCTATTCCTATTTCCATCTCGATCCGCTTATTTTTTTTTTATTTGCTTATTTCTTTTTCATCTTGACGTCGCCTACATTTTTTATTCCACCGCAGTGTTTCGTGCACGAAAATTAAATTTACAACTTCACGTTACATAACACACGATCAGACTAATTTAATTATTTAACCGAACCGAAAGATGTTGAATACGTTATGATCGCGCATGCAGGTGAAATAAAATTAAGAGAAAAAGTTCAAATACGTAAATAATAAGAACGAAATAATTTTTCCCAGCATATACAATGAATCATTGAATACACATCCGCGTTATTCCTCAAAAATTGAACTATACTTTATAACATTTTAAATTAAATTTCAATTACGATTGTCTTCGCAATATTGTTATTACGATTTTCGTTATTGTCCCCATTACTTGCGTCTATTAAATATAATAACAACAACAATAATCACTGTTATTATATTGACCTTAAATTATAAGACGGCGGATGATAAGATAAGAATGAGAAAAAAAAATTAAATAATTATATTTGTGTATAATTAGAAGAAAAAAAAAGAAATATACATATTGTATAATAGCGATTGCTGCAGTAGAGGGGAGACAGTACGCTTAAAGAGTAGCGCGTGACGAGAAATAATTATGTATACTGCTGCACTGCGATGTATGTAACATACATGCAGTGTGATATATACTATATATATATTAGGGTGAGACGAAAGAACTAACCTATCGAATCTGCGGTCTTAAAAAGACCGTATTTACTGAGAAAAAAATTCTCCCGTTCGGAAAAATTTTTAGCTCAATTTTAAAAGGTCTCGCTGGCCATTTGAAATTTCCCATTTAAATGACGCGCGGAACATTTTTTTTTCATTAAAAATGCTGCAACTTTTGAACCGTTTGAAATAAAAAAATTTTCAAGGCACATTCTTGTATGGCATTAAATTCTTTAAAAAAAGACTCTGGAGTTGATTTTCTAGACTCAAAAATTCGCATACTTACGGGCCGTGAAGGTCGAAGAAAAACAGAAATATGCAGTTTTAGGGCTCTGCGATTGAAAATATCCATACTAAATGAAAAAACTTTGATTAAAATGAAATAAGGTGTGTGAAAGATGTTGTTTATAAACTAGATTCGTCAAAGGAGTAGAGTTTTAACTCATTTATTTATTTTTTATTGCACTCTGAAATATTAATATTCTTTTTAATCGTTGATAAAACTTTGTTTGTTACAATTAGGATATTGCTGGCGACGTAATTGCACTAATTGCAAAATAAATTGTTTTCGTTCTTCATTTTTCGTTAAAGTTCGATTATAATTTTGTATTAACGCTATACCGCATATTTCCGCTTTTCTTCGACTTTCACCGCCCGTAATTATACGAATTTGGAGTCTAAGAAATCAACTCCAGGGACTTTTTTTTAGAGAATTTCACGCCTTACAAGAATATGCCTTGAAAATTTTTTTATCTCAAACGGTTCAAAAGTTACAACATTTATAATGAAGAAAAAATTATACGTATGTTATTTAAATGGGAAATTTAAAACGGCCAGCGACACCTTTTAAAATTGAGCTAAAAATCTTTCCAAACGGGAGAATTTTATTCTCAGTAAATAGGTCCTTTTAAGACCATAGATTCGGTAGGTTAGTTTTTTTGGCTCACCCTAATATACATATAATATGCAACGATACAGTTGAATATCTTATACATATATTCATATATATATATGTATATATAGAAGGAAATATTAGATAATAAAAGGAAAGATTCTGTGTACAATGTAATAATCTATAGTGTATACCTAACAGTGTAAACAATTGTCTGACATGCATTCGTATTTTACACGCGAAATAGCATTGTGTGGAATTTTTTTTTCTTTTCATAACCTTGTCTCCATTAATTTGGAGCTCGATTGTTGTATCGTTATTATTATTATTATTATTGTTATTATTGTCGTTGTCGTTATCATTATGATCGTTCTTTTTTTCTTTTTTTTTTTTATCATCACCCATTGCTCGGTTATACTTATACGTGAAATTGTGCAATGTTATGCTACTTTTAACTGCATCAGAGATATTAAACGTTCGAATAATGTTTGCGGATTTATGATATTGATACGAAAAATACGCCTGCACAATAATTAATTTAAGAATATAATGCCGCGTTTGATCGGTCGAATATTGGGTATACAGGTAGTATAAGAAAATTTAGATATAAATGCGAACAAAAACAGAACAAAGTCTTAATATTTATATGTACACTAAGATACTTAAGATATTCTAAATAGGCTTTGAAAGAAAAAAAAAAAATATATATATATATATATATATATATACACATATATATATATTATCTATCACATGTGTATTGGTATATGAAAAATAAAATATCGAAACCGCCTGACGAGTATACTTGTGAAATGAAACAGCAACAACAACAACGTTGAGAAGAAGGAATAAGAAAAATTCCAAACAGTGTCGATGAAAAATCAATTATTACTGAAAATGAATCGGTATGGGAAATAAAAATAATAACGTATGTATAAAAAATGATATGAAGCGAATAGCCGGCAATGAATTTCGAAGCTTGCGTAGGTATACGTAATACCAACCGAACAGAAGTTGGCGGATCGGTAATACGTGCAAAGGATGCGGGACGATTCCGGCGATTTCTCGTTAATCCTCGACAAGCCTCGACATTCGTCGAATAATTTGAGTAGTCAACGGAGGAGAGGAATGGGAATGGGAATAGGAATAGGGATGGGGATGGAGAGTGAGGAACACGGAGAACAGGGTCCAACCGTATAGGAGGAGGAAACTAATTAAGCCTGTCGACTCGATCGCAGAGCCGGAATGCGTGGGTGGATATAATCAATTACCGGGATAACCGCGGCGGATTCAAAGAGGAAAGATATTCATACGCCGAAACGTGGAGGGCGATTTTGATTCGTACGAATCGAATATTGTACAAGTTGCCGAATGTCGAATGTTTTTTTTTTTTTTTTTTTTTTTTTTTTTTCCAGCTGGAAAAATCGCAAACTTTACTTTCTTTTCCCGCAACGACTACTTTTACTCGATATAAGAACAACAAAAACAACAACGGCAGAAGTATTGTTGATAAACGAATGACCGCGACTGAGTGGAAAATGGCGTCGAAATAGACAAAGCGATGTGAGAAAATTGAATTTATTTTTATTTTTTTTTCTTTATTAATTTCATACACGCCTCGCGGAACGATGCAAAAGGAAATCTAGGCACAAAATGTAACTTCAATCGGGGAAAAATTGTGAAAACTTCCGCGCTTTGAACGCTTTGCTTGAAATATTTTTGTTTATTGGAGGAAAAATTTAATGGTTATTATTATTTCACGTAACATCGTTTAAATGAACATTTCATTACCATTCAACTTTATTACATTCACGTTAATTAAATGCGATATCATGCGGATAATTCAAATTACTCGAATTCTCTCTTCAATTTATGTAATTGTATGTATATATATACATATATATATATATATATATATATACAGTATCATATATATATATGAGCTCATTTGTAATCAAAGCGCAATTTCAAACGGTCTAACTTGTTGATTTAATTTTAAATAAAACAAAATGTCTTACCCGACTCATTTATTTATTCCGTAATTTTTCTCTCCGTGTTTTTTTTTTTTCATTTTTTCGATCGTAAGAATTTCTATATTTTTCTTTTATACATCCGTATTTATTCGAATGATTCTGGATTTCGATTTTCCCAGATTTTTACCTTCCAATACACTTCGACTTTTCATGTGAACCTCAATTTTCTACATTCCAAGGTTCCATAAAAATCGATATTTACAACCCGAATGCGAAATAAAATGAGAAACAAGGCCTCACATTTCCCAAAAATTTCACATTACAGAAAAGTGCTACTTTGTTCCCGCAAATTACGGGGAAAAAAGAAGTTAAGAGGGAATAACATGCTACTTTCATCCCGTTTTTCAGGTCAAAAATAAACGTCATCGTTACCGTTGGCGTCGTGGATAGACAATTTTTTCCTCAATTCTGCATTCCCCTATTTAGCGAAGCTATTATTCATCAATGTCTCAAGTATTTTCAAGATCCGATATAATGATAATAATCATACTGTCAATAAAAATGAAAATAGCAAATCGGTAGATAAGTAAAATAAGGAGAAAGTTGCGCAAAAAGAGAAGATGTGCCAAAAAACGGGAACCAAGAATTGAGGGAAGGGGGGGGGGGGGGGGGGGGGGTGAAAAAAAGTTTTCAACGTAAGATGAGCGGGACATAGCTGATATGGGAAAAGAAAGATGGTAACCGAAGGCAATAAAGCGAACGATGGATTTAAAAGGGTTGAGAGAAAAAAAAAGGGTGACGTGACGGAAAGCTGATAGCCGGCGAGAATGGCGACGTTCTCGAAAAGGTGCGTATAAAATGAAAATGGAAAAATAAGATAAATAAAAAAAAAAAAAAAAAGAAAAAAAGGCGCCTAAAAATTGGGATCAAAATAATATACGGTAAATAACTCACGTTTCGCAGTTAAAAAAAGATCACGAGCGTGTTCTTGAAATAAATTCACGTCATAGGTAATGATTCCTTACTCCGGAACTGGGTCAATTTTCTTTTTTTTTTTTTTCTTTTCTTTTTTTCCTCTCCCCGTATATAACCCGATGATCTTTCGTTTGTTTGTGTTTTTTTTTTTTTTTTTTTTTCAAGATTACAAGCATCGTCATACCGATGAAAAAATTTTTTCGTAAAAAAATAATAATTCTTCATCCTTGCAAAAAAAAAATTCGATCAAACCTACGTGGAAGAATATTTTTGGTGAGGATCGGTACGTGAAGAAAAAAAAATTTTTTCGAAGCATAAAAAATTGATGGCGCGGATAGCGAGACGGAGGGAAAGGCGTAAAACTGTGAGATCACCAAGAACTTAACCGCGATCCACGATTCGGAATTCTTTCTTTTCCCGTGACCAAAAACCGTGGAAAATTGGTTTCCAATCTCTGTAAGTTACGATCACGAAACTTCCGAGCTCTCAAATCCGTTCGTACAATTTCTTGCCGAACGGCTACGTTTCGCATTCTAAATGTTTTTTTTCCACGCGAATAAATTAACGTATATTCTCCGTCTCCTTTCCATCTCACTCCTCCCCCCCCCCCCCCCTCCCTCCCAACCCCCTTTTTTTTTTGGTTTGAAGATCGTCACACCACGGATCATTTCGCCAGAAAAATTTCTCGCGACGACGCGACAAAATCCACTTTTTTTTCGGCATCGTCAAAAAACTGTACGTCGAAATATCCCTTCATTATTTCCGCAACAGTAAATGTGCAGCAGCAACGCAGAGCCAAGGTATAGATTTAACTTCGCCCCGCGATGCTGCATTGAGGAAAATAAATTGAATCTTTCTTTGTCGCGGGTTGTGAATTGAATTTTTCTGTTTACCGATTCTCCGTACATAACGTACACCTACCGCTGATTGTGAAACTCCTACGTACACCCTTCACAGGACGATAAGATTTAACAATTTTCCCACTCGTTTCCGGGCGTGCTTTTTTTTTTTTTTTTTTTTCAAGTTTCTTTCTTTCGTCGAACGAGCCTTTTTTATTTTACTTGAAGAAAGAAAAAAAAAAAAAAGCGTTCCCGACATAAGAACCCTAAATTTTCTAATAATTGAATCGACATTATCGAATTCGAAATCGGTTTTCTCCCTGAAATTTTACCATCATTCATTACGTGTGTGTATTTTTTTTTTTTTTTTTATTTCCCATACTTTACTGTCACTGATTCGAACGTTGAAATATCCAAACGACTTCCGGTTTTTTTTTTCATAGCACTTTTGCATGACTGCATCGGGTCGTATTAGAGCTAGCACGAAGTATAGAATGAAAGAGGAATCCGAATGGAATGTTGTGGGGAAAAAAGGGGAATGTAATGAAAAAAAAAAAAAAACGTGCCGATGAAAAAAAAGAACAGGAAACGGATCGCCGTGCGGATGGGAAACAAATATTGGCGACTCGGTTAGCGAGTGGCAGCCCAGATTTACAATTAGACAAAGAGAATGGGAGAATGAAAGAAAGAGAGAAAGAGAGAGAGAGAGAGAGAGAGTCGAGCTTTAGCTTCAGGGGATTAATTTGCCATTGCGAGGATTGCGAATCGTTGCGTTTTGTTTAGTTTTTTGCATTATTTTTTTGTTTTTTTTTCTTTTTTCGTTTGTTTTTTTTTTCCAGCGAAATGAGAAACGTTGTAGCGTATAACGAAACACCGATTAAGCCCTGTGGAAAATGTTGCAAGAAATAAAATAAAATACTCTCTTAGAATAATAGGTTGAAAGAAGAAAATTGAGAAGCAAATCTCATTTAACCCGACTTGTTTCATCTCCAAACGCGAAACGTGTACACGAAGTCAAATAGATCGATTAATATATTCCAACTATGGTTGCTATTCGAATAATTCGACTTGTTTCTGTTTCGTTATCCGGACATCGTAATATTATTTTTCACTGGTTATACATAGATTCTGTTTTATACATTTAACATGAAATTGTAGACAGATGAAAAAGGAATATATTTATTCGGTTGAATAAAATATTGTTCACGGTGTGGATTCGTTTTAACGTAGAAAAATTACAACTACAAACAAATACTGCTAATTCAAACTTTTGCAGATCCTATTTCGATTTGGTTATAATTT
Source organism: Neodiprion pinetum (assembly GCF_021155775.2). Classification (NCBI taxonomy): domain Eukaryota; kingdom Metazoa; phylum Arthropoda; class Insecta; order Hymenoptera; family Diprionidae; genus Neodiprion; species Neodiprion pinetum. The sequence goes on from NC_060234.1 coordinate 4,585,555, forward strand.
TTTATCCTAGGCTTATTTTTTTACACACCAATTTTTAGGCTATATTTTTTTTTTTTTTTTTTTTCAAGTTGACTCAAGATTTTTCACCTTGGAGCGTAAAATTGTTACCTTGTTTTTTAACAGCCACCTTAACATATCTATATAATTATATATGTTGTTTGTTTGATTCTTTTTCCAAATTAAAATCAACGGATCTGCAACTCGAGACGTGACGATTAAGACTCGACGGATACGGATTCGTCGAAATTTAGTGGGTAAGAAAATTTCAGGCGATAAGGGAATAAATAAAAATTATCTGGCACCTTTTTCGTATGCTCAGCACACAAATGTGCATATATATATGCAAGGTATATTCATACAAATTCGATTCGCTCGAAAAAGTTTCTCTCTTTCGCTCTCTCTCTCTCTCTGGTTTAATTAAGAGTCCAATTAACGACAGGCTGAGGTAAAAGTTTAAATACGCGACGTTATATACAGACATATACATGTAGTTACTATGAGCCGGACCGGCGGGCAAATTTTAAGACGACCCCGCGGCGCTCTCTGGAAAACTAGTTTCCGCGTCTCGGTTTCTGCAGTTTAGCCCGAAGCGTTTCAACCCATTCCGAGTTTCCTTATCATTTTATATTATATATATTATACATATACATGCACAAACGCATATACATGAAATATTGTAATGTGCGACAGTCTTCGAGAGACTGAGAAAACTTCTGTTCCCAAACGTGGTTGGAAATTTTTTATAGTATATATATATATATATATATATAGAAAGCAAGGAGGAAAAAAAATTTAAAAAAAAAAAAAAAATACGTGTCCGGACAACGCGAAAAGCGGAGAGAATTTTTCATACATAAAATCGTTGAGTAACTCGGATGTAAAGAAGAATCGAAGGACAAGAAAATTATCAGTGATTAGAAAAACATTGATGGAAAAAAAAAAAAAAAAAAAAAACAAATAATAATACAATCAGATTTACGAAACATTGAAGAAAATAAATTTCGTTCTAATCTACGAGTTGTTATGAACGAACGCTATTTTAAATATAATACGTCGGAGTATTTAAAAAAAAAAACATTTCAAATTTGTGACTAAATTCATAAATTATAAGTATGTATATAATATAAATAAAACGATCGTTGAGAAACGGTGATTGGTAAATAATAGGCGAAGCGACGTTGAGATTTGCGTGCAAAAAATTTCAGGGCTACCTTTTTTTTTTTTTTATCTTTCTCCTTCCTTCATTCTTTTCTCTTACAACGCGATTTGAATTTTCACCGTGCGAATTGCGCGAAGATGTATGCGTATGTATATATATAAAGAATACTAATATTAAAAAAGAATGATAATGAAAAGGAGAAACAAAAATTGATGAACGAGTGACAATTTCAAGCCTGACGGTATTACGAGACTGAAATTTTTCATCCCCATTTTCCACCCGCCGTTCGCAAGGGTCTTGACGAAGGGTGAGGCGAGGCGCTAGCGAAAAGGACGCGAAACTGGGGCAAGAAGATTAAGGAGTGACACCGGGCGGATGATTCAACATCAGGTGGATGTGCGAGGGTGGGGGGTGGAGGGGGTGAAGGGTAGAGTTGAAGGACATGATTCATTGTCAAGGTCAGAGATGACAGGCGGCGATTCTCCATCCCTTTCCGAAGTTCCGACCCGGGGTTGTAACAACGAACGCTATTTTTGTCAATGCAGAGGAGAGCCCGCGTTCCTGACTAACCTTTTCACATAATTTACGGAACACGACATTTCCTCGGAGATTATACACACACACACACACACATATATATATATACATGTATACTTGCCTGTCATTATGCAATAAAGACGTTTTTATAACGTCTGTATAAGGAAGAACCACCACGTTTGTCAACCACGTTTCATTTTCGACTGCATTCTGTTTTCAACGTCGTTTAATTTCCGACGATGTTGTTTTAAACCTGGCCGGCTCGGAAGATGCGGTTCAATAATAGCGATATCGTTGAATCATCAACTAGTTTGTTTTCAACGTCACCGAATTTTAAGGTATATTTTTTTCAACTTGGTCGCTTTCAATCTGGTCAAATTTCAGCTTCTTTTTTCTCAAACTTGTGAAATTTTCAACCTCGTGATTTTCAACATTACTGAATTTCAAATTCTTCGTTACAAACCTTGTCAAATTTTCGACTACGTCGCTTTCAATCTGGTCAAATTTCAGCTTCTTTTTTCTCAAACTTGTGAAATTTTCAACCTCGTGATTTTCAACATTACTGAATTTCAAATTCTTCGTTACAAACCTTGTCAAATTTTCGACTACGTCGCTTTCAATCTGGTCAAATTTCAGCTTCTATTTCCTCAACCTTGTCACACGTCAAATTTTCAATTCTCAACACGGTGGGTGTAGTATATGTGTGCCGATTTTCTTCCAATATATCAAATGATTACGTAAACTCGTACTTCCTTCTTAGATCAACTCTTCGAAGAGTTTAACAGGTACCTAATACAGCCGGGTGTTCACGATTATTCCTTGTATTGTGTTCAAGATGTTCTCGATTATTTTGACTAATAATTATCAGTATGTGAAGCAAGATACTTGGAATTTAATTTGATTTGGACGGAAGAATTTTCATGATAGAAAATGAAATACCTTGAATACAGGATATACGCGAGAATTTGAACAATTCGCTTGTATAATCCGTTGCGTTATGATTTTGATAATAACAATAAGAAATCCGCGTGTACGACGTAGGTTTATGTACGCTATGCGTGTACATACGTGCGATGGTTTTACCGAGCTAACGAGTATAGGAAAAAAAAAAAAAAAAAAAAATGAAAGAAACCGAGTGGAGAATATAAAAACGAAATAAAAGAAGATAAAACAGGAGATAGAGAAAAGTTGAGTACACAGTTTTTCACGCATTAGGCAAGGATAAGCACGATAACAACAACGAAACATGGTTGAAAAGCAAACGAAAAAAACTTAACTCACCTACTCACAACACCCTGGTAAAAAAAAAAATATTGAAAAAAGAACAACCCACGAGTTGATGAGAATTGTAAGAAAAGAAATGTTACCAGATTGAAAAAAAAAAAACACCGATTCCAATATGGAGTGAGTTTTGTCAAGAAAATTTTTCGTCGCACTAAACTTTTCTTCGTCAACTTGAAACCGGTCTGGAAATCTACCGAGTAAAAAATAAAAAGTTGCGAGAATTGTTCACGAATTTCCAGACCGTTTGAACAATGTTTCAAGTTGATCGAAAAAAGTAAGTGCTGGAAAGAAAAAAAAAAAAATATATCGGCCCGTCACGAGCGGCGGTCTTAAAATTTTTGGAAAAGGAAATGCGGTTTTTGAGAATTCGTAAAAAAAAAAAAAAAAAACACCAACGTTCTCACTAAAATCACTCTCTATATATTTATAAACAATGAACCAGTTGCGTGAAATATCTAAGAAAAATTCAGGATACCGTTTCAAGAGTCGAGACTATTGCAGACAAATTTCTTGTTCAAAACAAAATCAAAAATGATGTGAGGAGGTCAGTCGTTGGTATACGTTGCATGAAACTCCGAATACCCCAAATCTAAATCGAATTAGATAAGGAGAATAGTGATACAGAAAGAGGGAGGCGGCAAAAAAGGAAAATGCGACGTGCTACCCGTTTATGCGTGTAACGAACTTACACACAGACCGGGCATTGTTCATAATCCGCGAATATGAAAGAAATAAGAAAGTGCCGCACGGGGCGTAAGAAAAGCAGAGTGTACAATATCCTCGCGACTTTTTGCCTAATGTATTCGGCGCGTCGTTGTCGTCTCGGCCTTTTCGAGCATATCGCCAAAGAGGCGAAAACCGCCCTTTGACCTCCCAAGAGGTAGCGGGACCTCCGGTAAACTTTGGGAGCGATCCCTTGTCTCGATTTTATTCCGGCAACCCTTAACGCTCAACCGTTATACCGGATGCTCGGATTCCGTTTTGGTAACGAATCGTTGATTATTCATGGGAGATTTAAACCGACCGGACGTTTTCGCCGAGCAAGCGATAACGAAATTTGTAGCAACGTTGGATCCGCAAGGTTTGCGGAAGGTGTTGGAAATTCGGGACGGATAAAAATACCGATAAAGGATGGAAAACTTTTAGACCGAAGTTTGATGATAATTTCTTTCCGATTGACGGATAATTCTTACGAGATGATACTGACTATTTGACAAATCGGTGTTGAAAGTAAAAAAAAAACTTAAAATTGTGAAAGATGAAGGGTCGAGTAAACATGAAATTGGAAGGCAATTAATACCGAGGAATAAAAGTTTGAGAAGAATTGTATTAAATTTGTTAAGCAGTGATAACTTGACAATGATCAATGGGATTAAACTTATTTTTTCGTAAGATGAAAAAACAAAAAAAAAAAAAAAAAAAGTGGACGTTAGTACTTCGTCTTTGTGGTGCAAAACTTTCTCTCATATTTTTTCCTCCCTCTTTTTTTTTTATCGTTATATTCATTGTTATCGGTGTAACGCTTCTTACAATACTCGTCGAAAAAAAAATTGCGTATGCTTTGTTGCACAAGTTGAAGGTACTCATAACCTGTCGTTCGCAACTTTTCAACAAATGGAGGACGGGAGTTGAAAAAAAAGAAGGTAAAAACAAGAAGCTCGGATTTTCATTCTTCCAACGACCCTGTCCTTTTGCAGTTGTTTCGAGCCTCTTCCGTTTCCTCGTTTCGTTGATGCATATTTTTCATCATCCGATAATCCTTCCTTAAATTTGTTTCGGCGAAATTGTGTGTAAAGAAATTTTCATCCAATCGATACAAAATTTTCATCTCGCATCAACGAATCAAAGAGCTGCCGGTATAAAACGTCGGAAGATAAGTTAAAAATATGCGAATTAAAAATGCGAATTTCTCTCGTATGAAGAATAAAAGTTGAACCGTGAATTAAGTCGAAAAAATTCGAAATGTGAAAATAGAAAATGGGGTAAAGAAAAAAAAAAAAAACTTGAAGTGAAGATAAAAGACTGTAAAATAATTAAGATTGAATGATTCGAACATATGAAAAATCAAATTTGGCAATAAATATTGAAATTGAAGAAATGAAAAATTAAACTTGAATATTGAAGAATTAAAAAATTTCCTATTCTATCCGATCAAATATTGAATAATCGATACACGAATGATTCTCAACTATACTCTATAAACTAACGACGAGACAAATTAACAAATTATCTCGAAAGATTAGGGCTAGAATAGATAATCGTCGTGCGAATCGAGGTCGAAATGCTCCAACAAACAAACAGTCAATTAAATCGATTCGGCAATGAATACCCGCAAATTGGCAGCACACTTGAGTCAATGGGGTAAAAGCGTGTATCGCGAATCGTGCGGAGATTCAGGAGTATATTATACGCACTGCGAGTCTGTTTACTCGAGTTCAAGGGGGTGGGGGTAGTTTTAGGGTGGCAGGAATTGGGTATTCAACTGTTAACCGTTCCCGCTGCCACCGTTAATCTCATCTCGTTGTCTCCCGTTCGGTTCGATGGGAACAACGGAATTTATACCGATTGTGCAATTCGTTACGGGCCGCCGGATGCTGCGGAGGAAACTGGACATTTCGGTACTTGGGCCAATAACCGAAGCGAAAGGTTGATGGAAAATTTTTCTAAATCGAAAATATTGTACGTTTTACTTTGAAAATATTTCAAGCTATCGTCGATGGAATTCTGACACTCGAAATCGCAATTGTAAAAAATTAGGGATATTTGCTGAGAAATTGAAAAGGAGAATCGAATAAGGCTGTGAGGGCAGGTTTTTGAAATTTTCAAAATTTGAAACACTGAAACTGAAGAGAACGAGGAAAGGCTGCGAGTAACGATTGTTCAGATTTTACAAACATGAAGGATTCAAATTGAAGAGGAGAATGAAAAGGGGTTGTAAGTGCCATTTTTATTTGTTTTTTAAATTTAAAGGTTTGAAATTAAAGAGGAGAACGATAAAGGGCTGCGAGTGCCAATTTTTTCAAATTTTCAAAATGGTCATTTTCTTCAGTGCCATTTTGTTCAAATTTTCAAAATAGCCATTTTCTAAAGTGCCGTTTATTAAAATTTTCAAAATGGTCATCGCTTGAGCGGCAATTTTTCCAAATTGTCAAAATAGCCATTTTTTCAAATCTTGAAAATGGTATTTACTGCCTTTTGCAATTTTCACCTTCAATTTTGGATATTATTCTCAACTTCTCAGAGATTTACGGCGAATCTTGAAGCAATGTCGAATTGTCATCTTCCTTCAATTTCTACATCTTCGACTACTTATATAAATATACACATATACATATACATACTACCTTGGACTTAATTTGAATATTCGCCTTATTCATTCACCTGTCCAAGTGAAATTGAACGAGCCCTGCAGCTTCTGTTCGAGAAGCGAAGGATCACGGATGGAAAAGTTGTAAGAATGGTGAGGGGGTGCGGGGGGGGGCGAGATTAATACGCCCGATAATCTGCGCGACAGTAAGGTATAGTGTATGGAAAGAGAAAGAGGGGGAAACGAGTTGGAACTGACGGAGACTGTAAGAGACGAGGCCGGAGAGGGTGAAAAGTTTCTCTGCCGCTGGCGGAGAATCCTCAAGATTAGATCGATAATTGATAGAAGTAGCTCCTCTCTTTCGGGGATCGATAAAGCGATTCGTTTCGACGGAGTTACTCCCTTCGATTTCTCCCTCCTTACCTCCTCGCCTCTCTCTCACTCTCTCTCTCTCTCTCTCTCTCTCTACGCTCCAACATCCGCCATTCGGAAACGAATGGGAAATAACGGAAGCTAGTTTGTCACCTGGGGTATAAATTACATTATGCCTTATACTGTACACCGGATTACGAGCCGCGAAGCCAAAGGAGGGAATACGGAGGAAGGGATAAAAACGTGCAGAGGGGGAGGGTGAAAAAAGAAGAAAACGTGGCAAGGAGTGTTACATACGGAATTTCATACACCTTCAAATGGGTACGAGGAATAAACTGGCAAGTTTATAACTGTGTATAATTACTATGTATTAGGTACACTTTCGTTTAATAATTATAATGTTTTTTCGTTTTATTTACAATTTTCAGTCCGCGCGTTGGTAACGAATAAAAATACAAAACAACGTTGGACAAAAACGGATAAAAGATGCTGAGCGTTATTTGAATGATTTGGAGGTGAAAGTAAACGTAAAAAAAGAAACTTCAAATTAGATTATCCGTCAAAATCATTTTTACAGTAAAATGAGAATACATATGAGATACGACGATTGCCGCAAATAAATTATTATACACGAACGTACGCGAGAAAATAAAAAAAGAATAAAGAAAAATTGTCAATCTCCGTAAAAATTTCCCCCTACCGTTTTGCCTTTCGTTTATAATTCAAGCGTTTGCAACGCTTGACATTCCGGTTGGCAAATTGTCAACGGTGAGTCATAATTTGTTGAACTTTTCCGGTATACGGATAGGACGAAAGAATCAGAAATATAAGGTAAAAAAAAAAAAAAACAAGAATAACGAGAGAAAGGGAAGAAAAGTAAGGGGGGGAGAGAGAGAGAGATGGAAAGTCAGGATAAGATGAAGGAAACAGATTGATTTTCGGCCGGAAGTCGACGGGAAAGATATAAAGACTTGGACGTCAACCTGACGAACGACGTCGTCTCCAACTTATGCAAGGATCGAGAGTTTTCGATTGTAATATTTTTTTTTCTTTTTTGTTTTTTTTTTCAACTCATTTTCCGTCCTGCGGGCTGTTTTTTTCAGTTGAAAAATTTTCCTCGTTATATACCCAGAGATGTTTGAAAAATGAAATAAACATACAATAACGAAATGTGAGAACGAAAAGTAAAAATTGTTAAAATAAAATAATTCAAGTTAGATGAAAATTACGGGGGGGGGGGCAGAACGATAATTAATTGCAGAATCTAAGGAAGGTTGAATTTTCAATCTAGAGTCAGAGGTAAATTTATGTAAATCAATCATTTTTCTCCTCAGTAAAGAAAAAAAAAAAAAAACGATTTGGTTATTTTATATACATACACGAGTATGTAAAATTACAACATTCTGTTAATCAGTTTCTTGAATTTGATTTCTGTAAAAAATTAAATTACATTCATTAGCCGGATGAAATTTAATTGGCTAAGACTTTCATTCCAAATGTATAATTCAGATGAAAAAAAATGCGATTAATAAGAAAGAAAATGGAATTGAAGCAAATTGATTGCGAGTTGGGAAGGTTTTTTTTTTTTTTTCTTTTCCCCCAATCGCTAACTCATATTTGCAAAAGTAGAATCCACAACATTTTCAATATGTCAATTAGTCGTATGTTCCTGTAGCAAGTTTCACGAAAATGATATATTCAATTTTAAAACTGTATGTAACAACAGTCAAAAGAATAAAAGTACAAGAATTTTAATACAATTTTGTTACCTACATCCGCATATATTCCACTTGCAATTTTAATGACCAAATTTTCCCAAGATTCAAACATTAATTAATAAATTAATAAATGAAATTGAATTTCCATAATTAATGAACAAACCAGTTTCCTCGGACTCGCGTCTACTTGTTGAAATTTACCGCGTATTACACAACGCGAGGATCGACCGAGTGACGTAATTGTTATCTAATTAGTCGACGTTATTGAATAACAATATAACCACAAGTGGTGGTGGTTCCTTTTCACTTCTCCGCGATTCGCGATAAACTTTCGTTGCTGCTTTTACACCTTTCTTTGATCAATATATTGCATACATGATCAATTTTTTATCCCAACTTCACAAGTGTATCTTGATTTGCGAATGACAAAACCTAAACGTATTTGTATCGTGATAACAATTGTTATTATTATTATCGTTATTATAATTACACCTTGGGGTGTGTCGAAAAGAGAAAAAAAAAAAATAAAAATTTATCAAAGGGCGATGCATCTGAAATAAAATATTTCAGCCAAACATGAGCTCTTAAATATTGGTATTTAGATGTAGCTATTTAATTTTTTTTTTTTTCCATTTTCCACTTAAACGACACGTAAAAGAAATCGGAAAATTTGTGAAATTTGTTTTTTCTCGCAAGCGGCTCGACTTGTAAACAACTATCCAAGTACAGATTCTTGTAGAAAATTTCACTCTCCGTAAAAAAAAAAGTACGGAGATGGAAAATTCAAGATGACTCAACGAATGTTTACAGGCGAATATCTCTCGATCGTTTAGAGTTAAAAAAAAATTCCATCTCGGTACTTTTTTTTTTTTTTTTCATACTGTATGAAATTTCCTACAAGAATTTCTATTTAAACATTAATTTATAAGTCGAGCCGTTTACGAGGAAAAAAAAAAAGTTCGAAATTTTTCCCATCTTTTTTTTATTTTTTTACGCGTTACTCAAGTACAGAATGGAAAGAATTAAATAAGCATCTCTTAAACATCAATATTAAAAGCTCATATTTCGCTGGGATATTTTATTACAGACGCTCTGCCGAAATTTTGACGTAAGTTTGAAAACAAAAAAAAAAAAAAACAAAAAAAAAAAAAGTTTCCCCCTTTTTGGCACACCCTATTATTACACCTACATAATTTCTAAAGCTACCCACGCGCTTTCCGTCAAACTCTCCGGTAATTAATTAGTAAGTATATAGTCAGGACGTTCTCTACTCTATACATCAAACAAAACCAATCTACTCTACATCACAGGATGCCCGTATATTTGAGCCCATATACCGATGTATGTACAGGGAACAGGTTGATACCTTTGTACCCTCGTTTAAGTTTTTTTTTTTTTTTTCTTTCCTTTTTTTTTTCTTCTCGTTTCTCGTCACCGTTTTCACGACAATTTTGCTTTAATCGTCCTGTTTTACGGATTGTTGTTTATTTATTTTTTTTCATTTTTTACCTCCTTCCGCTTCTTTCTCAAGATCAAAAACCGATTCGAAACAATATAAAATGTGAAAATGAGGTTGACGATTACAGTGGAATTTTATTGGACGAAACGAGAGACGAGGAGGAGGAGTAAATGAATGAGATGAAAAAAGAAATGAAAATAAAAAACAAATGTACACAGCACGAATGTCAAGTTCGGAAAAATATTCAGTCATTTCGTTTCCGTTCACTTTTGATTTTTTGTTTTTTTTTTTTTTCTTTACTTCGATACCTCGGAAATAAATCAAAAATGAGCCGAAAACTTTTTGTTAGCGAGATTTTCGAAACGTTAAATCGTATATTTCTGAAACGACAATTTGAAACAATATTTTTTTAATTTTTCTCAAGTTTCGTTTACTTTCGTGTCTTGGACACTTTTAAATCTAAGTAAAAAAAGAAAACAAAGATGGACGTAAGAAAAAAAAATAAAAAGAAAATAATCCGAGTAAATATCGCGGGGCGGTTCATCGATGAGGAAATATTTCAAAAGAATATAGCCGAGAGGAAGCGGATCTGATTTATTTTCACAGACTTCGTTACTGTATAAGAAAGAAAGAGAGAGACAAACTGATCAATAGATACGAGGGAAAGAGGCGATACAAAGCAATTTGAAACGTGATTACACGTATATAAAGACAATTTCCGTTTGTTTTACCTCAAGACAATATGTCGTCTTCTAGGTCACGTGTGCTTCTTTAGATGTGTGTGTGTGTTTGTGTATATAATCTTCAGGGTATGTGAAAATAAGGTACACGCGTATCCCTTTTTCTGTACGACAGAAAACGTGTTCCTTGGTTTCGTTATTGTCTGGTCCGATGTTGAAAATTTTGTTACGTGCATCTCTTGCGCGTTCGCGTGCAGCGAATTTGCACAAATTTATTGGTACATCGAATCTACTCGAGTGATTGTTAATAACCCTTAAAATTTGCACGAAGAGCGAAATATTTTCCCTCAGTTTGAGTGCTGTAATATTCTTGGGAATTTCTAATAACGCGACTCGTAGCGCTTTTGTAGATATAAAACTCGGGATGAAACCGCGGAGAGATAAGAAAGGATAGTATGAGAGGTGATTTGATAATGGAAGAATAAATCTAGGAAAGAGATTGGATAAAAGAAGAAACTCGGATGTTTTGTATTACGGCATTTGACGACGACACTGTTGATTATTTAACTTTACATCACTGAACCGATATTGATTGTGATAAACAAATGATAATTAATACATCGAATTGTCTACCGGAAAGAAAAAAAAAGACTAAATCTGTTAGAGTGAATTTGTAAGAAATATTCTTCTCGCTATAATCAAACTAAATGATTTACTAAATTTTAGACAATTTTGAATCGATTTGAACACGAAGCATCGATATCTAAGCTTTTCTATTTCCGGTATTTTCTATTTTTCTATTTTAAAACAAATCTTCACTCCGCTTAACGAATACAATAAATTGATAAAAGAAATAAGAATTATCGTTTTTTTTTTTTTTGCCGACCGACCACATTAATAAATTCGCAACTTCACCGACGGGTTTTCCCTGATAATTTTATTATACGTTCGACGGGCGTGAAAATAATTTAAATACCGTATAGAGGGCGGAAACGCCCACTCGTGAAATGAATTCCTCGCGTCATCCGGCCAACGTACATGGGAATTTTACATTATACGACATGCGACATTACAGGGAACAAATGCCTAGCGAAAAGTAGGTATATATTCTCACAGAATCCCGCGAGCTTTATGACTTTCCACTTTTCCAAGCTGGCTTCTGAAGTACATACGTCAAGCAATTGCTGCAGGCACGAATATGAATGCGCAGAATGTGAATATTTAGTTCGGTCAAAATAGGTCTGAATTAATAATATTTGGGAAATGGCTGCATTATTGTGTATAGGAAATTTTCGACCTTCAGGAAATCAAGTCCGAAGTAATTTTTGAGCTACGTAGTCGGTGTTTCGAGAAAACAGCACAATTTGAGGTTTTCTCCTTTTTCCTCAAAAACAGCTGACAATAGATGAAAAATGACTCGACCATCGTGTAGAGCGGAAAATTCTACATCGAATTATGCCCTTATATGTCTGAAACAGAGTAGGATTATCATATTGATAAAACAGAAATTATTTTACCAAAATTCCCGAGATGTCGTCGATAAGTAGAATTTCTTTTTTACCAATTTGTTAATCCGACTCCGTTTCAGACATACGAGGGCATAATTCGATGTGGAATTTTCCGCGCTACACGATTGTCGAATCATTTTTTATTAACCGATGGGAGTTTTTGAGGAAAGCGCAAAAAAAAAAAAAAAAAAAAAACACCTCAAATTTGCTTGTTTTCTCGAAACACCCGGTTATGCAGCTTAAAAGTGACATTAGATCAGACGCCAGTTTCTTTTTTGTTTTCCGCATCATATTTAAAGGAAACGTAACAATTCAACGGTAATTCGACGATGAAAAAAAAAAAAAAAACAATTAAATAATCAACGGATGGAACAGCAGAAGAGATGCAATATGAACACCATTTTCAAAAAATTATTTTTTCCTTCTTCTTTGTCTTTTCAACGTGCAAACATCCGACTTTGAAAATAAATTTTTCATTTTGTCGCTAGTCTTCTCGACGTGCGAAAATTCAGTTTACAAAAACAAGGTAGTCCAATTATACTCTCAAAGTTGTTTCGCTTTCATTAAATATCAAAGAGAACCAGCGACGTGCGACGTCCGCGGGTCAATTCCTTCAAATGAAATACAGACTTGGTCAATTGCTGCTCCCTTTCTTTCTTTCGCTTTTACTCTTGACACCGAATTTCACCAGAATACTTAATTAGTAGCCTCGTCGTCCTGTGCAAAGGATCAAGGATCAAGACTGAAGTATCAATGATCTTTCCTCCTTTTATCGACTAAAAAAATTTTAGGATCCAAAATTATTATCTAAATAATTTTCTTTTCCCTCAAATTTTTTCGAACAACCTTCTTCTGTATTTTAAAATCTTATACTTTTCAATTACGAAATACAATTGTAATCAAAATTCCCAATACACTGCAACAATAAATATCCCTAGACTTGTTGGAAAATTTTTGAAACTTTTTTTTTTTTTTCTTCTGTTTCGTTTTGGGCAGGAATTTTGTTTTTACACTCGACAGTTGTGATAATTCGACAGTTTAATTTTTTACAACGTTTAAGGTAATAAATGAACATTTTTCATCTTTTTTTTCATTCTTTTTTTTGTCAACCCTGCAAAGAACTTTGAAAAACACATACATTACACCCGTCTATAAAAAAAAACAAGAAAAGAAGAAGGAGAAGAGAAAAAAAAGTGTGCTAATAAACAAAACAAATTTAATTAAAAAAAAAAAAAAAAACTGCCATAATTATCGAGCGAAATTATAAGCCGCCGTTTTTTTCTTTTTTTTTTCTTTTCTTTTTTTTTTTTACAACCCCCGTCAATGGATTACGCGAATTTGATACGCGCAGAATTGAAATGTTGGAGATAAATCCGTAGTACGAAGATCGAAGCCGTGTGGATTTCGAAGTTCCATTAAAAACCCGATAGTTGTACCATTTCGATGAAAGGCTGCAAGCATCGAGTAGCTTTCTCCGATTTTTTCGCTTTTCTCGTGTACCTTTTTCATGCAGTATATGCACGTGTATATTGTAGCCATGCTCGTTCGTTCGATTGAAGATAAAGTTTAGATTCGCGTATGGTGAGGGGGAGGCGTATACGGTATATACGCATTATACATACATACATACATATATATCTATGTACACCCACTGACCCAACGTATTCCAATTCAACCTCCGCGGAAACGAACGAATGAAAATAGTAGGAAAAGGATTTTTACAAAAGAGAAGAGGAGTGGTGGGGGAGGGGTGGGTTGGAGAAAATACGGTGAAAAGAAAATAAAAAAATATACATTCGCCATCGCGTGAAAAGGGACGGAAAAATCAACGGCTTTGGAGAATTTATCAAATCTCGAATGACTTTAATTTGTGTCATTTTATTATTTTTTTTTTAAATTTTTTTCTACGCTGTATCGTACGCACATTTTATTATCACACGTTGGAAATAATAAACCAGAAACCATGTTTATTCGAAAACGATTTTTCATTTATTTCGTAGGTTTGTTTTGTCGATAGTCGGAATATCGGTACGAGATTTAGAAAAAAAAAAAATACAACTGACAATTGTCAGAAATGAAAATTTTTATCAACTGATGTAAAAATCGTAAGATCCGAACTTGGCTACCAAAAATAATTAATCCTTTGTTAAGGTATTTTGTTGAAAATTATTTTGTAAGTACAATAATATAAGACTTCTTTTTCTTTTATTTTTTATTCTAATCTATTTTTCGTCGGTGAATTTATACTCTCGATATCGAGCAAGTGTTTCATTTCCATATACATATTGAACGATAAATATGATCAAAGGGAAGAGAACGTTTTTTTGACGAACGAAAAAAAAAAATACAATTTCAAAATAACTGACATGAATCTGTATAATAATTTATATATATACGTATTATGGATATTACGTGTTTTCCTCATCGACGTGATTATCCCGAAACTTTTTTCACCTTGGTTTTTTTTTTTTTTTCTCATTTATAAATTTTCCATCTTCTCTCTCAATTTTCCGTCTGCCGATCGTACTCGTCATAATCATAATTACTGTAAAATCCAGATCTCGCTTTACGTCGCGTATATATGATAAGCTATAAAAAAAAAAAAAATAAGAAAAAAAATTTCTGCAATAAGATTGAAAAGAAATTTTTCCCTCTGTATGTCCACCCGCCCGTATCGGTTCGCAAGCTTCAAACGCGCGTAAATGGAAAAGAAACTCGATCTCATCTCTCTTCGCAGGCTTTTCCTTTTCATCTCTCACCCTCTCTCTCTCCCTCTCTCTCTCTTTCTTCCCTGACACGTATACAGTAAATACATTATACATATACGTGTCAGTTGGTTTACGGTGAAACGATCGAGTCAACACTTCGATATTTTTATGCTACATGTTTCTTATTTTATTTGATGTTTCTTTTCTTTTCTTTGCCTTTTTTTTTTTTATCATTCCTTTCTATTCCTTTTAGATTTGGCACGTCGATTTTCGGTATTAAATATAGAAGAATTCTATTTTCCTCTCAATATCTTTCCCAAATCTCGGTCGCGCCGTGTGCGAAATTTTTCCCTCGATTTATAATACGTATACATTTGCATCTTTTTACCTACGTGTGAAAAATTTTTTATCCCAAAATCAGACTCGCTTCTGCTACGTGAAAAAAAAAAGCCGTCAAAATTTCACATGAATTTTGAGATTAAAACGTGCGGCATTTTTTCTTTTCTTTTTCTTTTTCTTATTTTTTTTTTTTTTTCTCTTTAATTCAATTTGTTTATTTTTCCCCCCCTACATCCGTACATCGACACTTGTGTAAAATTTGCGCACGAGAAAACATCAATCGGAATAAATTATCGGAATCAGAGATCGTTAATTTTATAAATCGTTTATTTCAAACAGTCAAGATATTTCGAATATTTCTCTTGAACGAAAATCAAACTGGTCAATTATTTGCGGCGTCGAATATCGATGAGAGAGGATATAAAAAAAAAAAATCTCATTCAAGTCAACGAAATTATCCACGTCGACACCTTTCGATTAAATAAACGATTGTCTCTTCGGAAATAAACGAAAACGAAAATAAGCGAATTCGATTAACAGCTTTAATTATTATAAATTGAAAACCAACCAAACTCGTTCGAAACCGAGAATCAAAAAAAGAATAAAAATTAGTAAAAACGTGACAATTGTAAAATAAATAAAGTTTGAAAATAACGTTGGAAAATAAATACACAATTATGATTATGGATAAAAAAAAATGACTGCGGATACTTTTTTTCGTTAAAATTCGTTTCAACAATATCTACGGGAATTCGTCACGACACGCGAATTATCGCGAAACTTTCGGTATTCCAGCAGCCAGCCCGCGTATAAAGCAAATGTACAAGCAATACGAATACCTGGTTAAAGATTGTGTCGACACAAGGAAGAAACGCGTGGGCGAATCATTAACACCGACACGTTGTATAAACGTGTTCGTCACACGATAGGAGATGACATAATACGCGATACTGAATGGTTAACTGCGTCACCAACCGGTCCTATTATACCCTGCCTATAATAACCTAGTGTACGGTTTAATAATGTGTATACCCTGTACAAAGTTGCGATAATGTGTCACTCACGCGGTTAAAACGCGACCGTTCAATAACACCTGGTTTAATATAATCGTCGCGCGGTTAAAAGGGGCTGAAAATTAACCCGTGTGACGATTTAATGGGGGTGGGGGAGGGTGTGAGAGACATTTTCGGGAGGGGTGAGAGGATGTTGAAAGAAAAAAAAAAAAAATATTGACCGTTTACGAATTAAAGAACAAAAAAATTTTTTTTCCTCAACGATTTTCATTTTTTACCACAATCGAAAAAGTACAGTTCTAGATACGAAATGAAAATTAATTTTCTAGCCGTTACCGGAAACTCTGGTATCCGTTACTATTCTTTCTCGTTACGATCGCTGTTGCTATATTTTCTTGCAAAATGAAATGTGAAATTGTCAATTGAATATGTAAGAAGAAAAAAAAAAAAAAAAACATTAAAAAAATATATATATATTTTTACAATTTACAAACTCTGGCGCGCTAGTTTCGTGTGATTGAATTGAAGGAAATTTTTCTTTATCGTTGGTGTGAGATTTCGATTCTTGTCGGGAAAAAGGACAACGCGAAAGAAAACAATAATATGGAGAGAGAAAAAAATAAGAGAGCCAAAGAAGAAATCAAATTTCGCCAGTACGATGAAAAATATCCCAGTCAGATAGTCGAATATGCGGACAGGAGGGGGGGGGGGAGGAACTTTCGTAGTTGTCGACCAAGCGAGGAAACGAAAAAGAAAATTTAAAAAAAAAAAAAAAAGAGAGAAGAAAATAGAAATCGGTGGACAAATATAATAAGCTCGTAAAAGTTTTACTATATCAACGGAATGTTATTGTAAGTACGATGTATAAGCCGTATATAATAGATGTCGAAAATGAATGGGACAATAAAAAAAAAAAAAAAAAAAACAACTCGCCGCTTTGTCGGACGTCACAGACGTAATATAAACTGAAACGAACGCGATGGCCGCCAAAGTTCCAAAGCGATAAGTGATAAAAGAATAAAATTACACGAAAGGAAATATAAATAAAAAGTAAAAAAAAAAAAAAAAGGAAACAAAAAAAAAACTTAAAAGAAAAGCGATAAGAGTTTTCCAAGCTTTTTCATCGGGCTCGAAGAATTCCATAAGCCGATGGGATACAAACCGTATACAAAGGGTAACGCGTGACATATGAGTTCGTACGGGGATTCGGATGGTGCAGATCACGAGCGTGACACACACACATAGATAAATAAATATATATATATATATATATGTATATAAAAATGTGTGTGTGTATGTATATACGATATGTATCGAGTTCGTTGTTCGTTCTTTCGCAGATATTGCGCGGTATCTTCGATAACCGAAACCGATGATCGGCAACTTTTTATTTCCTCCGAGATGAGAAGGTCGGAGGGGGGGGGGGGGGGGGCGAAACTTTTAACAAGTTTTACCCAAAATCCCCGCGTACAGTCTCTTGTAGAGGTTGAAGGAAAAAGTATGGAATTCCCTAAAAAAAAAAAAAAAAAAAATCACGCGGTATTTTTAAGATGGCTTCTCGTGGTAAGAGATATAAAATAAAAAGAAACTCTGTCAGTATAAAAATCGATTTTCTTTTCGATTCAAGAGTAAAACGAAGAAAATGATTTGTTTCTGACGGAATTAAGCTTAGTTTTCTTCAAATATCGAGTCTTCGTTACTTCTAATAAGTAAATATTATCATTCGTAATCACACTTGTTGCGTTGTTTTATTGCGAAGGTAGAGAATAGGGTTAACTTCCTCTTAAACCACTGGAAAGTATAAAAAAAAAATAAAAAAAAATGCATATCTCAAGAACGATTTTCGACATTCAATTAGTTCTGTCGCAAAAATAGTATTATATTTGACAGTAAGCCTAAACGCCACGTCAATTAGGGATGAATACGTGTTTATGCATTGTGCGAAGTTTAATTTTTTCTGTAAAAAGTGTAACTTCTAACCCGCGGTCTCACTTACCTGTGTTTACTGAATTATTCTAGTTACTGTAAAAAAAAAAAAAAAAAAAAAAGTGGGATTTTTCTCAGCGCGTCGTACGTGTACGAACAAATCCGTATACCTACCGATAAACCTTCTTCCGAAATTGAACGGATGTTAATTTCACGTACAACGGTGTTAAACGATGAGCGCAAGGGGCCTGTAATATTATCTGTCCGTAATCTATCCTTATCGAGGAAAACCCCCTGGCCGTTTTCCCAATCTACCTGGTATACCTAACTAGCCTAAATAGCCAAGGCCGCAAATTCCTCGGGCAAAGGCGTTCACAATGTTCTATCGATTCGCGTCATTAAACACCCCCTCGTTCCGGAGACGTGGATGAGAACGCGAGGAGAGGCAGACAGACGTGCCTGCTTGCAGCTTTTGCGCCCGTAGATAAGGCTTATCTCGTTAGATTTCTCGCCTTAGACGTCGAATCGATCCCTTCTCGAGGTACGGCGGGAATAGTTTTTACATGGAAGGTGACAACGATTAAATCGCTATCGCGTGAGTTTACCTCTTCATTTTATTTATTTTTATTTATTTATTTTATTAATTAATTTTCATTTTCTACCTGGAACTTTATTTTGTCGATTCTGGTAAAAAATGAAAATAATCGAGGACCGAGCGGTAACCGAAACTATAAATTTCTCTCGGTGTGTCGACCTTGCGATTCGATTCGAACATTCCTATTTTACCGATAGTCTCGTAAAACAGGAAACGAATTTTTATGTCAAACAAATGCACATATCATTCGCGGCATAGTTTAAAAATAGAATATTTCAAGAACACAAAAAAGCATTGAAGGAGAATTCTAGAACTTTTTAAGTACGAGCAAAAATTCAACGACATTTCATTCAAAAATGTGTTTCTTTATAAACATCAATCAACGTTATTAGAAACTTTAACATGGTGGCTACTGAAAATAATCGAACAAAATTTAACTTTTAACCCCAAGTTTTAAACCTCCGTGTGGGTCGTAGGATCTTTTGTGTTACAGTCGTTTTCTGAATATCAATTTTTTTTTTTTACAATACTTTAAAACTTTCCGGTGCCGCCAACTTTTGGGGCAATATGGATAACACTTTAAGAAGAAACTTAAAATTTGTTCAGATTTCTTGAAAACCTAGAACACTTTGAAAAAGTGTAGGGGAAAAAAAAAAGTGGAAAAAGCAAATCTTCACAAGGAAGGTTAATTCTCCAGATCAAATTATAATTTCTCACCTAACAAAATCTGAATTAATTATACGTTTACGATCTATTCAACGGTCATTGAACAGAGCACGTGGAAAAAAAAATTGTTCTTCTGAATTCTGCGTTTCGCGAGAAAAAAAAAAAAAAAAAACTTTGTATGAAATCGTCGATTGATCGATTAATCGTAAAGGCGACCGATCGAAAGCATCGATTAACCGATCGATCAACTATTTCGATCAAAGAACGATTAAATCAATTAAAAATCTATTTTTATCGAAATACCCAATCAACCGATTAACCGATTAATCGCACCGGTACCAATTTCTGCAAATTTTTCTAACACCGTGACTTTTTCCCCCGAGTTCAAGCAAGACGAAGGCTAGAAAACGTGACCGGTGGCGCAGCAATAAGTATAAACTAGAACCAGCTGAGTGGAGAAGAATAAAAAGAAGCTCAGGCTGTTCGTCCTTGACGAATATCCGTTGGGGATCAGCGATGAAACAAGGGTGAAAAATGGGGTGATATTTGTCGGTAGAAACGCGAAGGTGAATGAGGGAAAGGGAATCGCGGTTTAGTAAGAGAAAATTGGTGAAATTCTACCGCAAACGATCGTCAGCGACCATGTAGCGAAATCTTGGACGTGGAAGGAAGGAAGGAAGGAAGGAAGGACGGAAGGATGGAAGTTGGTTCCGGAACGTAAGAATATAACCGTGCAGAGCTGAGTGGGCGACATTCGTCGTCACGTATCCCGAGAGTTGAACTCAATTTCCTTAATGTCCCGAGTATCAACCTCCCCCATTCATCCCTCCGTCTTAACGTGCAAGATTCACGACCATTCCGCGACATCCTGAGGGAGTCCCGTCGGTCTCAGGAACCTCACGTTACGTAAGTTTCGCGCACCGCGGGTCAAAACCGTTTTTCCTTGCTTCGCATCTCGCATTATTTTTACACCGTCGAAATTCTCTCTGCCTCTCTTTGTTTCTGAATACCCACGGTGCTCTAATTTGATAAAATATTTATATCCGAGTTAGGTAGGAAGGGATTGAGAATTTACGGCTGCCAATTAAGCTTAGGCAACATCGTGTGGAGAAATGAAAATTGCTACGCGCAACTGACCCGAACATTAGTTCATGTTTCTTGTTTGAGGAGAAGAAGAAGAAAAATTCTAACTGTTGGGCAGGATCGTATTCACTCAACGTGAATTATTGAAATACCGAAAATGTGAGAGAAAGTAAGAAAGCGCCGTTAGGACTATTGTATAGTTAATTCTAACGCTAACTGACACTAAACGTCGAATTTGACCTGCACAAAAATTTTACTACATAGTATTCCACATGACTCAATTTCGTGCAATTTTGGCGTCACCATTTTTTACACTGTAACTCAAAATTATTCTTAATCGGCTGACGTGGTGAAATTCCTTGTAAAAGTTTTTTAAACGCAGATTCGAAGAAAGTCATGGAATGAAAATATACTGTTTTGATATTTTTTTTTTTTAATA
The DNA here is from genome assembly GCF_021155775.2 of Neodiprion pinetum. Lineage (NCBI taxonomy): Eukaryota > Metazoa > Arthropoda > Insecta > Hymenoptera > Diprionidae > Neodiprion > Neodiprion pinetum. The sequence goes on from NC_060234.1 coordinate 4,606,348, forward strand.
GCCTGTAACTCGAAAGTAAAATATGCAAGAGGCTTCAAGTAAGGCTTAAAGCAAAGGGTCGACGCTGAGATAAATTTTGAGAGTCATTCAAAATCTCTAGCATAACCCGTTGTCAACTTACAACGTGTTAAAAGATGCTAGAAACATATTTTTTCTCGGCATATTGTCTGTAGAAATCGGGATTAAGAATGTACGCGAAAAACTTGCGGGAGGATCAAGCTGCATTTCCAATTTCGTTTAGGATATCTAGCCTTCTCCGTTTCAAAATTAAAGCCAATCGAATAATGCTGACAATTCGGCATCTTTCGTTACTTCAAAGGCAATTTACAAAAAAAAACTGCAGATGCCAGAAAAGTTTTTCAAACGAATTCGGATTCGGGATAGAAAAATCTCTGAGATTCGTCTAAGCTCGTTATTAAAAGCAAAACCATTCTATACACTTCGATTCCAGCGTCGTATTCAATTTTATTCCATACATTCCGAATTTGAGAACGAAACAAAAAAAAAAAAAGAAATATATATATATATATATATATTAGACTGGGCCAAAAAAATTGACTATTTTTTTTTTGAAAAATATATTGAGAATATCATTCAGTATGGCAAAAAAAAAATTTCACGAAATTTTAAGCCCTCAATATTAACTTTAAGAGGTCTATCATCGCTATTTTTGATTTTTAGTAATAATTTGATGTTTTACGTCAGAACTGTCGAAATATTGAAGTGAAAAAATTTATGTTTACTTATCCCTTTATAAAATTAAATTCCCTACAAAAAAAGGTCTGATTATAGATTTTTGTCAGACAAGCCGTTTCCGAGTAATTAAGCTTAATAAATTGATATAATTTCTCGATTTGACTTTTTTAATTTGGAATTTTGTGACTAACGAATCAATGAATGTATAAAAAAGATCATGATAGATTCTTAAAGGAAATTTAATGTTCTACAAAAAAGATCTCTTGATATTTTTGCCTCAATTTAATTTTTCAAAAGTTATTCTCAATTAAAATTGAAGAAAAAATTAAAATTTCAAGTTAAAAAAGTCAAATCGAGAAATTATATCAATTTATTAAGCTTAATTACTCGGAAACGGCTTGTCTGACAAAAATCTATAATCAGACCTTTTTTGTAGGGAATTTAATTTTATAAAGGGATAAGTGAACATAAATTTTTTCACTTCAATATTTCGACAGTTCTGACGTAAAACATCAAATTATTACTAAAAATCAAAAATAGCGATGATAGACCTCTTAAAGTTAATATTAAGGGCTTAAAATTTCATGAAATTTTTTTTTTTGCCATACTGAATGATATTCTCAATATATTTTAAAAAAAAAAAAAATATTCCATTTTTTTGGCCCAGTCTAATATATATATACACATGTATAATTTCTATTTCATCGGCGTTAGGTTGTCGTCGAAAAGAGACGAGTTTCGAAGACAGGTGTCGCAAACTCGCGTTACAATTTCAGACGTTACGATGGTTAAGTTAAACAAGATCGGAGACGGTAGGTAGATGAGATTATAAGATATAGCCCAATACCGTAGTGGGATTACAGGACTCCTAAAGAGCAAACTAACCTGACCCTGCAACCCTGCAGCGTGCGACGAAACCTCGGCAACCTAACTCGAGCCGACCTAATCTGGAGAGAGACGAGTGGCAAGATCTAGTTGCTACGGCGGTTTTAATCAGTGCTTTAATTGAGGGATAAATGTAAATTAATTCAGTAGGGCGACCGGATAGCCATACTACTCCTCCTCCTCCTCCTCCTCCTCCCATCCTATCGCAGGACTCGAGATGACTTTCCGAGTATCCTCAGTCGTGACCGGACTCAAAACTTGCTCCGTCATTTTACGATTGTCAAAAAGACGCAGACGCCACCATTTATCCGTTTACATATCTCATGCCGGACATTCCGTGGCTCAAATTCTGACCCGCGTCGCCTTATCGTTCTCCTCCCGTCTCGTTCCTTTTTCCACTATTTATCTTTTCTCCGTCCCATCTCCCCCCTTTTTTTTGTTTCTTTCTTTCGTTCTTTTTTATTTTTCTTTTTTTTTTTTTCTTTCTTTTCTTTACATCCCGTTCGGAAGAGAAAGCACGTTTCGGAATAAATTGTAGCGTGTGCCTGTAGTGGGGGGAAAAAAAAAAAAAAAAAAAAACCGTAACACTTGACGTTCGAAACGACGCGTGACTGAAATATTTCAGATCGATGATAATTCTTTCGAATTTTTTTTTTTTTGTTTCTCGATTCATATCGTTACGGTTATTTTTATTTTTTTTTTTTTTTTTTTTACCATTCTTCTACACCGTACGAATATTTCCTCGCCGAGTAAACGTGTAGGTAGGTTACGATAAGAGAATCGGTGAACAAGGCACACCACGTTGGTCAGAGTAAACATAAAAGTAACGTCGTCGTCGTCGTCGGTCGCGTAACGATCGAACGATTTAATAAGCGAGATCGTAAACGAGGGTGACAGAGACGAATATATGGGGCAGCTATTTATCCGTCGATATAATTAATGGCAATTAACCGACGAGTATACTTTTGATAGGTAATATACATACGAGTATACAATGAAAAAAATCAGACGTCGCTAAAACGTCACTCGTGATTATATATATTCGTTGAAAGACAAATTTCCTGACGGCAAAACATGCCCCTTCGTACAAGTAATACAAGCGTTGTTGACTTTCGCCCCCTCCCCTCAAAAAACCAAAAAACATTCGACAAATTGAACAACGCAAATTACGTGCCTGTGCAAAGTTTTTTTAGATTCAAATTTACGGCGTACGCGTTTGGAGAAGAAAAAATGTCCCAGCGGGTGCACTAAAATTTTTTGATCGATTTAACCATTTTTTTTTCAAATGTATTACCAAGCGAAAGAAAAGTACAAAGTACAAATTAAACATAGACATGACATTTTATGTGTTTTAAAATTTCGATGATTTTTTTCATACTTATCAACAGAAGTGTAACAAATAATTCAAACATAAAGCGGACCTGCTGTTGAACGTAATGTTGAGTGTAAATTTTTTCAACAGCGTGTATATCATAACTGGATGTTATTATTACTGTTGTTGTTGTTTTTGTTGTTATAATCATCATTATTATTATATGATAACGATTACGCTGCACCAAAGCCGTCTATTATAATAATAATCATCGGTTAAGCACACCTGTGCAAATATATGTGGCGTAATGACGTAATTTATACAGTCGGTATAATGCTGGGTACGGCATGGGGATGCAGGAATCCCTTATACCTTTGCGGTGGTTGGGGATCGAGGGAAACGATTATGTTAATTTAATTGCAAACGCACACAGTAAAACACGCGTGTTTACTCGGGCACATTTGGGTAAGTCCGAATTCCACGCTATACGCATGTAACACGTGGTGAATGGGCTCAATTTTGCGGCATTGCAGGGAAATACGGTCGACGTAACATTGAGGGCAAAAATTTGTATGTAATAATGAATCAACGTTTTACTAGACATACGTTATATATTTTAGGGTGAGACGAAAAAACTAACCTATCGAATCTGTGGTCTTAAAAAGACCGTATTTAGTGAGAAAAAAATTCTCCCGTTCGGAAAAATATTTGGCTCAATTTTAAAAGGTGTCGCTGGCTATTTGAAATTTCCCATTTAAATGACGCGCGGAACATTTTTTTTCATTAAAAATGCTGCAACTTTTGAACCGTTTGAAATAAAAAAATTTTCAAGGCACATTCTTGTATGGCATTAAATTCTTTAAAAAAAGACTCTGGAGTTGATTTTCTAGACTCAAAAATTCGCATACTTACGGGCCGTGAAGGTCGAAGAAAAACAGAAATATGCAGTTTTAGGGCTCTGCGATTGAAAATATCCATACTAAATGAAAAAACTTTGACTAAAATGAAATAAGGTGTGTGAAAGATGTTGTTTATAAACTAGATTCGTCAAAGGAGTAGAGTTTTAACTCATTTATTTATTTTTTATTGCACTCTGAAACATTAATATTCTTTTTAATCGTTGATAAAACTTTGTTTGTTACAATTAGGATATTGCTGGCGATGTAATTGCACTAATTGCAAGATAAATTGTTTTCGTTCTTCATTTTTCGTTAAAGTTCGATTATAATTTTGTATTAACGCTATACCGCATATTTCCGCTTTTCTTCGACTTTCACCGCCCGTAATTATACGAATTTGGAGTCTAAGAAATCAACTCCAGGGACTTTTTTTAGAGAATTTCACGCCTTACAAGAATATGCCTTGAAAATTTTTTTATCTCAAACGGTTCAAAAGTTACAACATTTGTAATGAAAAAAAATTATACGTATGTTATTTAAATGGGAAATTTAAAACGGCCAGCGACACCTTTTAAAATTGAGCTGAAAATTTTTCCAAACGGAATAATATTTTTCTCAGTAAATAGGTTCTTTTAATTAAGACCATAGATTCCATAGGTTAGTTTTTTTGGCTCACTCTAATACATATGTATGGGGAATTCCATGCGAACCCAACCAACGTTTGAACCTCACCATTTTTGGTTTTCTTCAAAATTTTTTTTTATTCAATAATTGAATAACTGATCAAGTTTCACATGTCGTTTACAAGTCTCGTCTATATATAAGAAGGGCTCTTTCCTAAATTTCTTTTTCTTTCACCCACATATATATATATATAAATATACAAAATATATATATATATATGTATGTATTATGCATCCCTCTTGTTTCTCCTTGTTACACTTTTCCCCGGGAGTTTGTACAGCCGTTCGGCGATATCGATGTACGTGTAAAAGAAAGAGAGGAGAGAAAAGTAATAAAAAAAAAGAAAGAAAGGGGGGGGGGGGAGGGAGGAAGTCGGGGTGAAGGGATGGAAAAAATCGGCAAAGTTATCGCGAACGACGGCCGAAAGGATGAAAGGAAAAAGCTAGGAGACAGAGGAACCTGCAAGCCGCGTTTGGCAGAGGCCAAAGAATGAGACAAGATTTGTTGACGCTTTTCAGGTATAAATAATTCTCGGCTATATGTGTATACATAAATATATACATACGTATGTAGCCCGCAGAGATTTCTTTGTCAACTTGGACGGACGTTCCCTTCTCTGATCTCCGTAGACCTTCTTTTTCCTGGATATTTCTTAAATACGATTCGCCAGAGATTCGTGGATACGACAATAACGGTCTCGAAAATACGGCCTAAGGTTTTTTTTTTTTTTATATTATGATTTTGAAAACAGCGAGCCTCGAATTGCCCGAAAAAATTTGTACGAGCGCAATCGACGAAAAAAAATTGAATACACGTTAACTTCCTAAATATTTAACAATACAGTTCTTTCTTTCATATTTACATTAATTATATTCGGGCGATTTCTCTAGATAAAAATTCATCAATAATTACTTTTTTTTTTCGCATGAAAAAAAAAGTCACATTTCGATATTTACAAAAAACCAGAATTTTCTTTTACATTTGAAATTTTTTTTTCACCACGGTCGACGCAATTTTTTTGTCTGAGGTGATGGTGGAAGAGAAATAAAATAAAAAAAGAAACGAACAAGAAAAAATAAAGTATGAAAAAAGAATCGCGCAGCATCTTTTCGTCGATTCGTAAATGATAAGAAATGTTCAGAAACTAGCCTCATTCACGGAAAAAAGGAAAAAAAAAAAAAAAAAACGTTTCGGACACATCCCAATGTATAATATTTAATAAAAGAAAATCTGATAGATAATTATTATACTTCGAGTCTAACGATAAAAAAGACGATTAAATAATAATAGCAGTATAAAAACAAACCGACGACGAGATAGAGAAGTTATGTGTGTAATGTTTTTTTTTTTTTTTTATTCTTTCTTTTTGTTCCATTCAAGAAACGTGGGTACTTCGTTTTCTTCGAACCATTAGATCCATTTTTCGTTTCCACCTCCGTAATACTGCCCTCAATATCTCTATAGGCATATAATAATAACTAACGCGGCGAGAGTTTTTCTCGGCAGCCCTCTCAAGATACCAGAGGTTTCAAATTGAACTCAGATTTCCGGCTCTACGACTTTCTGGTTTCAAACGCTTTCCCGTGCAGAAATTTCTGCATCATTTAAACCGATCAATACACGCAATACGTGTATATATATATATATTTTATATATGTATATATATATATATATCCATTATACAGGTACATTTACTTTTCACTTTAAACGATTATATATATTGCGATATATAATATATTGCGAAATCGTTTAAAGTGAAAAGTAAATGTACCTGTATAATGGCTGAAATTTCGCGTCGACTCCGATTAGATAAATATAAGAACGCGATAAAGAAAAACGACGATTTATCGTTCGCAAAATATCCCATTCAACGCAGGAATCAAAATCGAATATTTTCTTTCACCCTCGTAATGAAAATCAAAGGATACAAATGTAAAGAAATGATTTTTATTTATTTTTTTTTTATTTCCTCAACCGCGCAGAAACTTACGGAATCGACGAAACGTAAGAATATTTAAATATCAAGCAAAAAATTAGATTCGTCGTTCAATTAATTTAAACATGAAAATTTATCGACGTGAAAATTTGATGGTGTGGTGGGGGGTAGGGGGTAGCAGTGAGTAAGCAGCGAGCTTTTGTGGAGTGAATATAGAATGTAGTAATTGATAGATACCGATTAATTAAGCAGCCGCGAGTAATTTCATTACCCAGCCACCTTGTGTCGATGTTCGAATATTGGCAGAAGCGTATCTATGTAAATATACCCATACACGCGTACGATTCGGGGCTTGCAATTATTACGCGAAACAAAAGCAGTCTGTTGATACTCGGGAACAGCATCGGCCGTTTTATATGGATAATTGATATCAGCCACGTTTAGTTGGAAATAAATGTATTCCTGATGCGGTCAGATAATTCTTTCTTCGTTTTTACGTTGGAAAGAATTAACGCGATTAGGGTTACAAGTGATGCCAAATAATGAGGGTCACATTTAGCACCACAGAAATATTAGTAGAAGATAATGAATAATCGTTTGTTTAAATTTTGTAAAACAAGCTCGACTCACCGGAACAGCAGAAATCCCAAACCAGTGACAGCGGCTCGCCTTACATCGTCGTTGACGTCGGAAACCTGACAAACAGAAAAAAAAACCGATAAATTTGAAAGTTGAAATCGACTCCGATGACCATTACGTAAGTTTAAATGTTATATATTGGATCGCGAAATTGTCGGAAGTAATTACTTCGTGAACAAAAAACGTGACATCGTTCTCTTTCTCGTGCAAAGTTGTAGATTCGTTAGAACAAAATGGCGGTGAAGGTGAAGTTGTAAAAAAGCCCCAATTTCCAGAATTATCAACGAATCATCGCGCAATTTGGTACTCCATTTCTGATTTTTTTTTCAGAATTCTAGATCACGAGGGTTCAAAATGCGGAGTGATTTATCAATCGAATTGGAGAAACCGGATGACGGAACTTTCGAAATCTTTTTCTTCGCCTTTCTTCTTTCGAACGCCTCCATCGTCGAAAGTAATTACTTCGCGAAGAAAAGAGGTGACATCATTTTCTTTCAGCTGTCGAGAATCTTCTCTTCGTGCAAAGTTATATGTGGATTCGTTCAAACAAAATGGCGGCAAAGCAGAAATTTCAAAAAGCTATAATTCCCAAGATTATCAACGGATCATCACGTAGTTTGGTGCTTCATTTTTTGCCATCGGTCCGCATCTGCTTGATTTTTTTCAGAATTTTAGACCACCGGGGTTCGGAATGCGGAGCCATTTATCAAACGAATTGGCGAAACCGGATGATGAAACTCTCGAGATCTTTTCTCTTTCACCTTTCTTCTTCCAAGCACCAAGAATAACGGCCCAAAGCGTTGCGAGGCGTAAAAGTATGAAGGAGTATTACAGCTGCTATACCGAGATGTGCGCGATATAGTTGACGAGAAATAATTTTTTCCCTCTTCCTTTATTCCCCCTTGTTCGCGGGGTAGTAAAACTTTCGAACTGCACTCACCGCGACGTGTAAAAGCTTCCGTATTGCCTGGTTGTTTCCTGTTCCGCAGTAGGCCATCGCAAGGGTGTACATACCGCTTCTTCGGAGGATTGGATCCTTATCGGCGGTCGACGATGCGATGAGCGGATCGGCTTCCTCCAGTCTACCGTACATCGTGAATGCGATACCGACGGCAAGACCACGCAGTATTTTCTCATGCTGCGTCTCGTGCGCGTACTGCAAAGAAAAAAACAAGACAACTGAATTTAAGCTCAATTGACAGTTAAACTAGAGATAAAAATAAAATAAAAAATAATTTTTTTTGTTATCGACTGAATAGTTAACTCATCATATTGCACATCCATATTTTTATCACTTTACCGATAATTGCTAAAATTAAGAACACATGTTTCTCTTGAAGAAAAAAAAAACAAACAAAAACAAAAATACTATAAATCTAATTTTACACAATTTTGCTAAATATCATTCAAAATAGCAAACGGATCTTAATAATTTACTATATTAAGATATTTAATTCGATTCAATTCGAGAATTCGTTTCGTAAATGTATATCAGAGCCAAGGGAGCAGTTTCCGTATCGAATAGGTAATCGTATAAAGTGACGACAGTCGCCCCCAAGGATCGACCGAGTCTCACCTCAAGTGCTATAACTACGCAATAATAAAATTGGAATGTTTTATCTAACGAGACACGAGGTTAGCCCTAGAGCAAAGCGGTTATACGTAAGTGATAGCAGAGAGCGAGAAATGCAAAAAAAATGTTGTCGATGCGAAAAGAAAAAGCAATGAATAAAAAATAGGCAAAGAATTAACTGAAAAAATCTGTGACCAATGACGATAGAGTTGTGTTCAGATTTTAAAGCGATATATCCTCGGTATATTTGTATTTATTTCAACACAAAAATTTAATACCATCGTTTATGTGTCCAATTTTTATCAATTACAGATCATTACAGTTTGTTTGTTAATGAATTTTCCACAAAACAGATGATTGCGATACTTCATTTGACGAAAAAATAACCATACGCTTTATTGACGATGATATTAAAGTGATGAAGAAATTAATTTCAAGCAATTCGTAGACGATCCATTGGAAAACGAAATCCCAAACGATGATCCACAAAAATGCCTAAACCACAACTTTATAACTCGTTCCTTCTACGTAAAAAGGAAAGATTTAAGAAAATTAACATTCTATTCAACCAGCTTCGATATACTTCGATATCTATTTAAAATTCTGATGTTACGATTTTTAATTTTTATCAACATTTTCGTTGGACTCTTGTTATTCGTGCGTCTCACATTTCCTCAATTCTCGTTTCGAAGGCAAAACGGGAAAGTCAGAATGACAATCAAGTCTCCGGGGTAAATTCAACCCCTCTCTAAACGTTTAGGCCTGCCTCGCCTGGGTTTATCCCAACTAACTGAGGTCACAAGCGAGAGTTTCAAACGACGGGTCATACCAATTAAGCCTGCACACGCTGTTTCTGAAATTCAATCTATCCCTACACATTGTTGATTATTTCTGCTTTTACACGGAAGTTATTATTATTATTATTTTTCTTTGCAAGAAAGTAAATTGAACAGAAACGAATCCACAAAAATTTTTTCAAACGATACGATTTTTGTAGAGCAAAAAAAAAGGGGGGGGGGGGGGGGGGAACACCTATAATATCATATTTCTATAAAGTTATTTGGTGAACTTCTTTTCAATCGTTTGAAATTATGCATCAGTTTCTAACTAACAAACTAATAACAGATTCTAAATGAAGTATCGATATCTAAACTTCCGTTGACAATTCCCGTATTTTTTATTTTCGTATCTCGTTCCAAGATTAATGAAAAGTATCGATTTTTGGGTAAACCAATCTCCTCGAAACCCGAAATCAAACAGTATAAAGGCTTGGGGTTAAATCTAATAGATCGAAAGTAACAAGTTACAAAACCCGATTATCGATCGTCGATTTCTAGTCCGTCGGCTTATACTCGATAAAATACGGCGAACTTTCGGTAACTTTTTGCTTTTGGGGCGGAGCTTTCGGTGCGTCGCAAAATAGGTGTACAATTTAGCTACTCGCGTAGGCGAAAAGTTTTCGAACATGTAGACGCTCTATTATTTACGTATAAAGTAGAATCGCGGATTCTCCTCTTCCCTTACTGGTTGCCTCTCTGATATCGAAAATCGATAAAGTAATGAATCGATGAATTTTCCGACCCTCTAATTTAGCAGACACGGACTTTTCGACGAGGACGATGCACGTCCTGCTGCCTACGCTTGATCTAACTATAGACGTAAAACCCTGTTGGACGCTGGCCAGAATTCTCTCAATTTTCCTCTCGGTGCACGTTTTCCTTTTGTTTTTTTTTTGTTTCTTTTTTTTTTTTTTTTTGCACTACGCTGCATGCATCAGAGGATTTTTCATTTTCCGCATTTTTTCGATTCAATTAGGAACATTTGATCAATGTATCGCTAAACGAGAATGAAGTTCGTTCGGAACGTCGATGCATCAAAACCATGTGATATATTAACGATAAAAAAAAAAAGGGGGGGGAACTAACTTCGACGAAGTCAAAACTGTTTCTACAATGTTGGCGGAATAAAAAAAAAAAAAAAAAAAAAAAACTTGCCGTACGTATTTTATTGATCAGTTCGACGACCGAGAAAGAGCCGCAAATAAAAGAAAAAAAAAAGAAAAACGAAAAACAAATAAAAAGAATCAACTTCTTCCTATTTCTATGTTTTTTTCCGCAGAATAATAATAACAATAATGATGATGGTAAAAATGGCAAATAGCAGATGGGACGAAAAGGAGAAGCCGATGGATCGTTTGAAAACGGTCCATTTGTCAGAAATATATATTCGCGACATATGCCACGGTTACAGGGCGGATCGTACCCTTTGCGAATATCTGACACCGACCGGGAAATTCGCCTGGTTGATATGACAAGAATAAATTACGCCCGCGTGAAAAAGGCCCTATCTCATAAATACCTTATACGCTATATATTCTTCATATTTTATTCACCCTATCCTCTTCGTTTATATCGTCATCATTTTCATCGTTACGCATGTATTCTCCAGACACGGCAATGAAATACAATATTATACAAACAACGCAACTTTATTGAATTGTAATGTTTGTGAGGAGATTGTTTTCTTTTCTTTTTTTTCTAATCATTGAATGATTTATGAATAATGATAAAAGGTTAAACAAAAGATCGCAAAACTCCATACAAACCAATTTTGTGTTACATAATATAAAAAAAAAGACGTAGCAGTGAAAATTATTTTTTGAAACACACGAGCTACTGGACGGGGGGATTTATTCAGAGTTACTGAAACGGTCGGAAAGCAAAGACCAGAGTAAACTTATATATTCGGAATCTTTAACGTTTTTTGTACTTTCTTATGTGTATGTATATTATTTGTAAACTTTCTCTGTGCCGAAGGTCAATAATGGGAGGGGGGGTCAACATTTATTCTCGTTCTGGCCCTGACGAGGGACCTCCTCGGAAAAGTAAAATATTATTTATTGATTGAGATAAAGAAAGGAATTTAGTTATAGATAAATATTGTTCTATAAATTGAATACGAGCAAACTTACATTGGATACGCGAAAAACCGCGGTGAAATTTTTCAAAAAGAATGGAAAACAAAAGAAAAAAAGAAAAATTCAAGTTACCAATTCATAGCAAATCGGTGGTATCCATCAATCAATCAAAGCCAAATAGCGGCCAAGTCATCCATCATTTAGTGAATGACAAGATTATTGTTAACACTCACATCCAATGTAATCAATAATTTGCTAAATTTAAAAGCTTACCAACACTGAAGGAGAGCTAAGGTTTATCAGATTCTTTTGGCGGCATTATTTAGCCAACAATTAATGAATTATTAAACAATAATGACGCAAACAATCGAACGTCGTAACTACCTGTTGAAAGAAAGCGAAAGATGAAGGTGGATCACTAATCGATCATCATGGCGGATTCAGTGTCTGATTTGAGATTGACAGTATTTTTGTCACAAACGATGTTGCACATTTCCAAGACTAATCTTTTCTTTATATTTCTTTTCGCGGGGTTGTATTATTAATATTAAAATTATGATCAACATCTAATCTATGTTCTGAGAAGGATCAGAACGTAAAAAAATTTTGACTTCCCTTCTTTATTGACCTTCGAAACCGAGAAAGTCTACACATAATTAAAGATAAGGTCAAGAAATTCTTCAACATATTTGTATTATAACTATATAAAACCTTTTCTACCTTCACGATGCAGAAACGAGACGTGGAAAAAAACGAACGGGAAAACGGTTATTCTTTATATCACGACTTTACGGGATGTTAAACCCAATGGGGATGCCATTATGGATAAGGATAGAAAGAACGGAAAGAACGGAAAGAATGGAGGCAAAAAGAGGGGACAGAATAGAGACTCCCTTGAGAATCGAGCACTTCGGCTGTTCGCCGTTATTCGCGAATCCAATTATTAAACCTGCACCGTGATTTCTGAAAACACCGAAAACATCTCATGAAAATGAACTCAAAGTTTTTGTTAATGTCAAACTCGATCTGTTTGTTCCTAAACACAAGGAGCATAATAAAAAAAAAATCGAATAAATTGATTAGGAGTTCGGTGGATTGATCATTACTCGAGATGAGCAAAATTTTGGGCAAACGTCAAAACGGATGTAAACAGAATTTAGCTTCGTATTGACATTATGAAAGAAGATTACGCGTAAAAGCTTCTACCTCGTATACCTCGAATACCTCGTATATGTTTCATTATGGACAATCTTAGAAATGAATCGATAGAAATGAATCTATAGACCAAACGGGGGACAAGGTACGGCTGTCTAAAATCGTCCAAAAAATTTAACGTATTTGTTGAATGTTCTCTGAAGCATTTCACAAAGATTAAAATTCGTTCCAATCCATCCTGATTAAATTTTACCCTCGGTTCCAATAGTATAGAGTTATTGCTCGAACACTCACCACCACCATGTCGTGGATAGCCTGAGTAGACTTTGAGCCAAGCATAACCATCCCCATGGCGATACCAGCAGCTTCGCCAGTCACAGCGTCGTCTTGATACAGGTTGAACTTAAGCTGTTCGTAGACGTCTTGTCTGTGGGAACCCATCGCCGCAAGTCCAAGTCCAAGGCAGCCGCCGTGACGCACCATCTTTGCAATAAAGTACAATTCGTTAGATTCACAGAACTCTCGTTTCTTGCACTTGTACATTAGAGTGGTGGATTATTCTTGAAAAAGAATTATGTAACGGAAATTATACGTGTAAATGTGTGAATAGAATCAATTAGAACTGATTCTCAGCCTTCGTCTTGGTAAAAAGAATTTACCTATTGGTAATAGAATATAATGTGAGAACACAAATAACCCATATTTCTAAACTAAAAACGTCGATTCATTTAAAATTCAGGTAAAAAGCTCGAAAATATAAATAAACATTGCAATAAATTAGCATTTATTCATATAAGCCTGGTTTTCAAATCAAAACGAACATTTTTATCGCGGTCATTGCAGTATTTTTTGTCAGTTTTATATGCTGAAATCTTTACAAATTCAGCTAAGAAATTTAAAACCCTATGATAATATGACTAGTTAGTCATTTGAACAAAAATCTTACTTCATTTTGTGCATCCTTCAGCTGGCCGAGGAGATAATCGGTGATGGTTGCTCCATGGTTGGCGTGAATTAATCCCAACGCGTAGAGACCACCTCCTTCCGAATATCCGGCACCGGCGCCAGTCTCACGTGGTAAATAAGACTGCATCAAAGCCAGAGCTTCCTGTTCATGGCCTCTGTGTATAACACCCAATGACGCCGTGGCTGTTAACTTGGCCCAATTTGTGGCGCGAGCCAACCACTCCAAGTTGTCACTGAAAACGAGTAAGCAAGTCAGAAACTTCAGGTGAGAGTTGCAACCAAAAGTGTGAGGTTGAACTTAGTATCGTTAACGTGAAAATTCAACTCTGGGAAAACTTTTTACGTCACAATTTTAAAATTGCGTAATTTTGCGTCAACCATTGAAAATGAAGAAATACTCCTACTCAAAATTAACTTCTTCATAGGTACATTGAAATTGAAAATTAATGAGATTTTTCTTAAGGTTTTGCTAAGCTAACGTTACACACTTCAATCTTGTCCAGTGATTGATCACATCCATCCTATGTTATTCGTAGATTATTTATGGAAATTCACTTACCGAAGGAATTGATCGCTTGTCGTGCCGGAGTGCATGAAGGCATTCGCTATCACGGTCGCAGTGTGGCAAATCGACACGCGTATAGCGTCTTTCGTGTTCTTGAGAATCAGCATATCGGTATGATTGCTGCGAATTAAAAATTGTAGATGCAAATCTATCGACACCTCACCGCCCAAAATACTCGACAGCGCATCCACACGCTCCTGCTGCTCCCGCTCCTGGGCACTCTGCGTAATGTAAAAACAAATTTGTAGTGTTACATTTGAATAGCAGATTTTAACCCATACTCGCTCAAAACTGGGTTTTAAAACAGCAGATGATTAACTACTTTGAAATTTGATGTACGACAGTAACTCAACTACTTTAACAATCAAATAATTATTCAAATTTTTTAAGATTTCTTGAAATCCTGAACATCTATTACACAACTTTACCGTCATAAATGTATAGCAAGACCTCGGTTGGACTTACCAAACTTTCTATGCTGCGCTGAGGAGTTTCGTCAGCAGTAATCCCATTTGGTTCGGTCTCGGTAGCCGGAGAATCGGCCGGTATTTCGGCAGTAGCTTTAACGGCAGGTTTTATAATAGGTTTGACCATAAGCGCAGCAGGAATCGGGGCAGTTGCTCTTAACGCCTGAAGAACACGTCCAAGAAATTGCTGAGTCGCAGATTCATATAGATCGAACGCGATCTGATAAGCCATCAACGAAAACTCCTGTGAACCTTTGCTCAATCTATCAAGAAGTTCGGCAACAGCTAGCGGATCGTCAAGAAAGATCAAACACTGACACATGTTGACGTAGTCGGGAGTTCCCAGGTTCCGATAGAGGCTCACGAGACACCTGAGCACCGTGTTGCGGAATCCCCGATTCTGAATGAGGCTCATAGCGACTTGAAAAGCGTAGGACAGCATGCCCGCAACGTCGTCCTAGAAACGTAAGAAAAGAAACTAATCTGGCGTTCAAACGCGGGCCTCAAAGATTTTCATAACATTCTTTCATAAATACTTACAGATTGCATGATAGCAGCTTCAAAAATGTCCATCCTGCGAGTCTCCAGAGCAAGACCTAGCGCCTGGCGGTACTGACCGTCGTCCAAACATCGCTGGAACATCCGATTCACGATTCCCTCCAAACGCGGATCAATGGCCTTGCTAGATACTGCAGACTTTCCTTCAACTTCGTGAATACGCTGCTGAGTATAAAAGTCAATGCACTTGGCTGGAAAGAGAAAATTTGTTTTAATGTATTAATTTGATAAGACCTTTATTTAGTCCAGTCAATAGAGACGAAAATCACGTGAGATAAAAGGAAATCATAAATCGTGAAGCAATTTTTACAAACCTTCTTAGCAAATGTTTAGTATCAAAAAAAGGAAAACCATTTCCCTCTCTCTACTGCCCAAAGACACATAGCTATACTAACGTCACGGCATATATTGGTTACATTTCATTTAAAACATATTCTCAAATATCATTCTGGATATTTGCATCTGTTGAGAAAAACGTTAACATAGATTCCACTTATTTGAAGCAAAAAACTGTTGATTACTGGGCAAAAATTGATGATTTTTACTGCAGAAAATTTAACCAAATCGTATTTACAAAGATTTGACTTTCCTGTACAACCTTCAGAAAACGTGACTCAAAATGATAATTTTTTCTAATAGTTATAGATGTTGAAAAACAGGTAAATTTCAAATTCTCGTACCATGATTAATAAATTAATAATGGAATAAATTATAGATACATGAGTTTTGATGTGTAGGAATTCGCGTCCTATATCTTTTTGTGTAAAAAAAACAGTTTTTTCAATTGGCGTCGTCGGTTATCAAAAAAAAAAAATGACAAGTTCAATTATAGGAGTCACAGGTCAAAGACCTTGATTTAGAATTAATTTGAATAAACAAATTTTTGGGTGGACTTTTCGCATCTGTAATTCAAGTCCATAAAACGATAGTTTTCAATACAATTTTATGACTAGCATTAATAGTTAAAGTGAAATTCTCTATTGGCTAGACTAATTGATCCAGAACAAACCAGTAGCAGCAATTTGGACTAGTTTCAACTCACCGATCGTTGTGTCGACATACTCATTGCGAGCGTTAACGTCGAATAGCTCGCCAGCGCCAAGAGCATAAGTCAGAGAATCCTCGAAACTTCCAAGGTGGTAGTACACCTTGCTGGCTACGAGCGCTGCCAGCTCATGCTGATTAAATCCCTTGTCTTCGTGCAATATTTCGCTGTAGATAAGTTAAACGACGCCTCATGATTATTATTATAGCAATTTTGCTTCTTAATCTTGAAAGACAACTCAAGTAACACACATACAGATTTGTACAAATAAATAAGTATTGTGACACGTACATTTTTTCAATCGCCTCGGATATCTCTGGCCAAAATTCGTCCACAATGAGATCTAGTTTTTTCAGAGCGAACACTTTCAGCTCAGGCATCGGCTCTTCCAGTAGGGAAATTATTCCCGCTGGAAAATAAATATGAACAATGAAAATCGAGTGTTGTCAACATATTTTTATCCATATATTATAGGTTAGGTATGACAAGGCTTGCAAATCATGTCATGACTGAAAACAGTGACTTGCACACGAGCGTAGCCGGCTTTCGAAAAACTTCAATGTCCTGTATTTTTGTCGACAGTTGAAAATTTTCGTTGCCGGAATAACGAAAAACCGTTTTATTCACCTGCTGACGTGATGTTCATGTTGTTTTAGGTGAATCTTACGATTTAACGCAATTGTTCAGGAGACGAAAAACGTACAACGACTTGACGCGGATCAAGTCTACTGAACTATGCCGCAAATCCGTAATCATCCGCAATGGTAACAAGCGAGTGTCGAGGTATCGTATTTCAAAATATCGAACAGCTCTGGAATTTCCCGCAGTCTCAACATCAAAATCCACCTTTCCAAAAAGCAGCCAACCCGATATAAAACTCAATTTTTATGTATTTATACGTTATTTATGATTATAGAAAGGGTGACAGAGTCACTTGACCTAATTTAGTTTTCATTCCAGTCCATTGAACTATGCTGTTAATCCGTAATAGCGGTGAACAGCCGCAATCAAAACGGTAGAACGAACGAATATCGAGGTATTGAATTTTAAAATATGGAACTGGTCTCGAGTTTTTACGCAGTCTACCATCAAAATACACCTTTTCAAAAACAAGCCAACTTCATATAAAACTCAATGTTTTTGTATTTATATAGTATTTATGACCACAGAAAGGTTGAAAGGGTCGCTTGAGCTAATTTAGTTTTCATTTAAGTCCACTGAACTATGCCGTAATAGTGCTGAACAACAGTAATCAAAACGGGAAGACAAACGAATATCGAGGTATCGAATTTAAAAATATCGAACTACTATCGAGTTTTCCGCAGTTCCATCAAAATCCACCTTTCCAAAAACTAGCCTACTTCAGAGAAAACACAATGTTTTTGTATTAATGGTTCGACAGGGTCAGTTAACCTAATTTAGAAACAGCGACCAAGTTTGATATTTTATGAATTTAAAGTCGAAGGAAGAACACGAAATATGGCAGATAAACCGAAATCAATGAGCCAGATTAAACATGTACCGAAAGACGCGCAAGTTATAATGTCAATAATGAAAGACATGGGCATCACTGACTACGAGCCAAAGGTTATAAATCAACTCCTCGAATTCACTTATCGTGAGTATATCCTCTCTTGTATCGCGTTGTTTTCATCGTTTCATTAAAATGAATTACAATTTTACGTACAATTGTTCTCAGGTTACGTAACCTGTATACTGGACGACAGCAGGATATATGCTAACCATGCGAAGAAGAAGTTCATTGACTTAGACGATGTTAGACTCGCTGTAAAAATGCAGTTAGAACGTTCGTTCACCAATCCGCCTCCCAGAGATGTACTACTGGATGTAGCCAGAGCAAAGAACAATATTCCGTTGCCGTTTGTTAAGCCAAACAATGGCCTGCGCCTTCCGCCCGATCGTTACTGCCTCAATGCCACAAACTATAAGCTGAAAAACGCTGCCAAAAAGATCGTTGGTAAGCCGTTACACGCCATAGTTGGAAATAA
This sequence comes from Neodiprion pinetum, assembly GCF_021155775.2. NCBI lineage: Eukaryota > Metazoa > Arthropoda > Insecta > Hymenoptera > Diprionidae > Neodiprion > Neodiprion pinetum. The sequence goes on from NC_060234.1 coordinate 4,624,654, forward strand.
TTTTAGCGGAGGTCAACCCAGGATCAAGATCGAACCGAACAAAACTGGATTGTCCATCGTCAAGAGGCCTGGCACTCTCGCTACTGTTGCCCGAACCCAAGCTATAACAATTCCAAAACCTGTGTTCAAATTCACTACCGGTAAATATAAAGAGGTTTTCTTTTTTTGTAGAGGAAATTGGATTAGTAGATTATTTTCATTCCTATTCTATTCATACTAATAATTTAAATACTTATCATTTCGCAGATACTCGATAAATTTTCCATCCCCAATACCCCATCCTACTTGCCAATATTTCTGTTCTTTACCTTCCATATGAGAATTTATCTCAAGTTTCACATGCATATCAGTAGAGTTGATCGATCTATCTAGTCTCATTCGGAACTTCCTTCAATGATTGTAAAGCCTTTCAGGAAAAATACTAGCAAATGATTCTTCAACAGTAAATGAATATAAAATTGTAGTGATTGAACCTTTTACAAATGAAAAAGTATTACGGGGTTAAAGTTAGTAACGATATCTTAACGAAACATTGTACAAAAAAAATTTCACCATTTCCCAATTTTAAAATGACTGTAAAAGTTAAATTATCAAAATATCAGCATGTCTAGCTTATTATACGTTTTATTGAATTTCAGACAATTCGAGATTAGCGAAATAACGGTTTTCCTTAACATGCATAGTTTACAATAACGTCACTAACTTCAACGTGATAAAGTATTAATACAGTAATTGTTCTATGCATTGAAATGTTGATAATTATCCACTGATTAATAAACTCTTGGAATGTGAAGCGAGTAAATCAAAATTTAGAGAACATATTTTTACTGGAAATTAAATTTATGAATTTAGAAGCATCTTCGGTCAATGAATTTAATCTTTGAAGATTGTTCAACTATATTGTATACATCATTATTATCTGCTGATGCTAACATGCGATAAAAACATTTCGGCAGGTGCTGGAACTGGAGCTCCAGGAGGAAAACCGGCTGTTGGAAAGCCAAAGATTCAAATTTCATCAAGTCAACCTGTGTCTGTAATAAAAATGGAAACTGATGATTCGTCGAAGAGAAAAAGAGAAGAAGAAGACTACGATATTGCCTGACTAACTAAAAAAAAAAAATGTACCCGCGTCATATGAATAATATTATTTTATAACAATGGTCTGTGCACCCCAAATCAACACTTCTGATTCCCTAATCGTTCTGATAATAAATACAGTATTTATCACAGTTACTCAATGTTATAGGCAATTTAGCTATTATTCACTCCCACTTACGTTCACAGTTTTCTTTCAATCAAATTATCCACCATTTAAAAAAATGAACCAACATTTACCTAAATCATTTTTAGTTTAATTTCTAGTCTGTCTTTGTCTGTTTGGTACGAATAGTCAGCATCTGGCCGAATATACAATTATCACCGTGCTAAAATTTACAATGAATATTGATCGTTATTCCTATCTTTAATTGTATTTACAAATGAAACTTGAGATACATCGATAAGAAACATCATACGATCGGAATCACGTTGGCAGTTAATGTAATGCTTTGTTTCCAACAAATGTAAAGTAGTTATCATTTGAAATCTGGAGTATGGGTCATGGGTGGTACCAGATAATCAATCAATCGTAAAACTCGTTGAAAAAAACCACCAGCTGTTTTTGAAAGGTGTTTTGCTTTTCTAAAAAGCTCTAAGATTGACCTATAGACTGATATTGTGTCCCAGAATACAAAGAAAGTTGACTTTGGAATGGAGTCGCTAGAAACCATTGTCTCCTGAAAATTTATAAAATTGATCTGCAACAGATTTCTGCATCTGCATACTGACATTGGTATTGCACCTGAAGAAGTATTACACATTCTTTCACAGTAATAGACTTGTAATTCTTAATACTTTTATTGTTTAATTAAAAGTCGTCAAACTGAACATGTTTGAGTTGATTAATTAAAGAAGTAGAAATCCCAGTTTAGCAATCAAGCCAACAAACAGGATGTAACAATATGCGAAAACATTGTACGGATTAAAATTTATTGATCGATTTAACAGTGGCGAATGGCGTGATCAATTCAGCACTTTGGCTTTGTTAGATAATAAAATTACGACCACTACTGTATAAGGATAATATCTCAGTCAGTTGCAACGATATACACACTACAAAAACTAACTGAGTAGATTGACAAGTTTTATCAGTAGCCGAATATATACAGTATACTACTATAAATACTGTCATCCAGATAATAATCTTGTTTGTTTTAAATCAAAAATACCAAAATGGGCTAGATCAAATGTTTGGATTTTATCACATTTTAGATTAGATGAAAGAACGTTGTAATTGAGCCTTAATCAATAACCACAAGGGGATTGAAACTCAGATTTAAATCTGTTTTGATTATCAATCACGAATCGATAATTGCTGGCACTATAAGTACAGTATTCTGCGAATAACAGGGCAATTCAAGTTTTTGTTGCAAAAATGAAGCTACTGCTCATAGCTGTTCTTGCGATTACTGCCTCAGGTACGATACCATTCAATATTACTTGATTTTTCTCGATTATCCATTCACAGTGCCGTGAATTTATTTCATCATACCATTTCCAACAATTTCGAGGCACTTGGTTTACATCGAAAATTAATTATTTGATCAAAATAATGCAGTTTACACTGGGGAGGTGATTGAACCTGAGCATGACTACATGTATTTCCCTGACGGAGACGGAGTTCCTCAACTGATCGACCTGCTGGAAAAGGGTGAAGATCTGACTGGTTTTGATTCGAGTGATTCCATCCTTTCTCGCAATGTCGAAACCATAACATTCAATCTTTTTACTCGGTGAGAATAGAGTTCTGTTGACTTTTAAGCGCCGTCTGACCAGCTCAAGCTGATTACAGTCTTCTCTTTGCACAGTAACAACCCCAGGAATTCTCAGCTCTTAGTTCTCAACTCCGTATCTAGCGTCAGTGGTAGTAACTGGAGCAGTTCTCGCCCGACTCGATTTATCACTCATGGATGGAGGTCGAACCAGAATTCAGACGCCTGCATTACCATCCGCGATGGTAAGAAACCGGTGTAAACTTATTATCAAAAATAAACTGTAGTTATATTAGAATCCAGAGTAGTTCTTGATACATTTCAATAAGAGATCTGTTGATTTACCCCTAAGAAAGGGCTGAACAAGGAATGAAATATTAACTTGGCGTTGTATCTTACAGCATCTAAGCGGATTTCGATCATCCCAGCTGAATGGAACATTTATCTGATGAATCCTCTACTGTCCAAAAACGGATGAAAAAAAAAAAATATTCCATTCAGCTGGAATAATTGAAATTCGCTTAGACGCTCTAAGATACAGCGCAAAGTTAGCGTATCATCCTTTATGCACCCTTTTTTTAGGGTAAATTAACAGAAATTTTATTGAAACTTATCAGGAAATATAGAACTAATCTGGATATGAATAGAATTGTAGCATGTTTTTGACATAGAGATGGTGGGGATGCTAAGTTCACACCGGTTGTAAGAATTACAGGAAAATTGTTTTTTCTAAGACGTAATTTGACTTCACATCGTTGAGTCCTGTGTTCATATCTGTGTTCATATCTCCTCGTTTTTATCCTCAGCCTATCTAGCTGAAGGCGACTACAACGTGATTGTGATCGATTGGAGTTCCATTGCTGGTGCTCTTTACGTGAGTGCTTCATCAAGCGTCAGAGGTGTTGCCGCCAGAGTTAGTCTGATGATCAACTTCCTCAGCGCCAATGCCGGCCTCAACGTAGCATCGACGAAACTCGTTGGACACTCTCTAGGTGCTCACGTGTCTGGAATTGCTGCCCGCAACGCTGAGGGCACAATCGACGCTGTCATAGGTGAGTAAAAGGCAGATGAGATTCTTTAACTCGTTCGAAAATCCGGTCTTCTTTACACAAGGAATCGTTTTTCATCATTGCTCGAATATTTTCACAGGTCTCGACCCAGCGCTTCCTCTTTTTAACTCTGCTGGAGCTGGATCCCGAATTCACCAAACTGACGCTGACCATGTTCAGATAATCCACACAAATGGAGGACTTCTCGGCATCATGGATGCCATTGGTGATACCGATTTTTACCCCAACGGCGGTAGCAGTCAGCCTGGATGCGGACTGGACCTTGTCGGTAAGTTTCGCACAAGTTGAGAGTTTGTCATTGCGCATATCGCAGCACTCTAACACATTATCCTTTACAGGGAGCTGCGCCCATTCCCGCGCCTATTACTTCTTCGCAGAATCTATCAGGAACCCGACCGGTTTCCGTGCCACAGGAACACGTTCAATGTACCTGGAAGCACTTGAGCGACACAACGAAGTGTACATGGGTGGTAGAGTTTTTAACAAATTGTAAGTACGAGTAGAAAAACTTTGTTTAGTACAGAAAACAGCTGCGGAGATACTTGTGTATGTCCACCGAGAATTATTAGTATCAAACCAGTTACAATAAAGAGAAAAAAACTTTGGAGCTTTGCCATTACAGCTTCGGAACTAATGAGCGATTAACATTATTTTTGCAGTGCCAGAGGCAGCTTTACTCTTGAGACAGCCAGACAGTCTCCCTATGCTTTGGGATGAGCAGAAGCCTTGATTTGATTTCTATAAATCAGAGCATGATGGCTGGTGTAATTGTATCTTATATATATATGTTTAAATATACTGTAATGTAATTTTTTTTAAAGTGCATTACCGTTTCATTATGTTTTGATATATTTTTTACTCCTACGCACCATTATATTTGTAGATTCTCTTTAATATTTCCGTATGAAACTTATGTCGAGTAACAATATGAACAAATCTACATCTGAGATAAAGTCTTTGCTTCTTCAACTTCTCTCTTCGCATCTAAACGATTGATGTAAAAATAAATACAATATATCACTATTTACAAATCATCCAATGCGGATTTCCGCAAATTTCCCTATTATTTGGATCCTTTGACAAGAGAAAGTCTTTTATTTTCTCTCTTTGCCTGGCGTCGATATAGAAGAATTATTCCATGGGGACGCGATTTATCACTTTACTATCTCACAAACTCTGCTTAAATTCACCAAAGCTATTCCTGGAACGCCTTTACGAATCAAATAAATTTCCATTTAAGAAATTGCATCGATCTATGAGTTGATCGATTGTAATCAGTGAACTCAGTAAATCAAGATCTGAACTAGCAAATCACAGGCAGCAAATCGTCCAAACATTCTAAAAAAGTATATAAAACAAAGTACTAATCATCATCCGAGTCATCAACTTTTGTGGCAGTTGCCGCTGGCTTCTGATCATCCTTGTAATGACGATACTCAGGTTTCAATTCCCACATATTTCTGTGCGGGTTCTTCAAGTTGTAATTGCACACTTCATTCAAAATTTCTTTTAAGTAAACCTGTAAATCAATTTTTTCACGAATCATTGCAAAAGTGTAATTCCCCAATTCTCGGAAAAATCGTATATGTCTGCAAAAAAATTTTATAAGATTGTGGCATAACTTACGATAGGCTGCCTGGTGATTTTGGCAAGGTCTCGAATATTGTAGTACTGATGTTTCTCAAATGCTGCAAATAGCATCTCTAATACCGCGTCTTTGTCATCTCTCATCTTCTTGCCTTCAGCCTTCTTCTTTTCGGCATATTCGATCTGTAAAAATAATGCAGATAAAATCTCCAAATAAAGACAAACAGAAAACACGGTAAAATTCTTCAACAATTACATTCATAACTTACGTTGTGTTTGTGATCAGATACAGGTTTGAAATTCTGTACAACCCTATCCAATTGTTGAACTTGCCTCTGAGGCACCGATGCTCGTTTTATGCTTTCCAACTTAAGCTTCATGTAGCAGTTGTCAGCTAAAAATGTAATTTCGAATTTAAATTAACAACGCAGTCGAAGATTGGAAGAATATTTCAATCTATTGAACTTTTCTGAAAATTTGCCACTAAAGTCAAGGTTCAACGATTCTGAATCACCCATACTTACCGTAAGGGCGGCATTCAAGTTTCTGCACTATTCTACCCTCCATGTAAAGTTTTTCAGTCTCTGGAACAATAGCATCCGAAGTGCTAGCAGCTGTAAAAATCATTGGAATAGACAATTTAGTAGATGCATAGATTCAAGCCAGAGAATGCATGCTGCATTGTCCTAATTTATTAATTCGTACTTTGAGCAATTCTAGGATCAAAGTAATAATAGACTAGCTAATGGTTTTAGTGATTTTGAAAGAAAAGCGTACAGCCACAAAAATTGTTCAAACTCACGTGTGACATGAGAAAATACACCCAGCATTTGACGAGTGACAGTAGTTACATCCAGCCTGTGTGCCTTTGGAATTTCCTCTTCCTCTCGTTCCTTCAGAGCTAAAACAGCTTCCGAAAGTCTTAGAGAAACTTCTGCTTTGGCCCCTGGATTTCTGCGGATAAAACAACCCTCATGATCAAGGGGAGGGTGTGGAGCGATGGAATGATTGTCATTTCTACAATCGTAAACGATCTTCGGTTAATTTAACATTTTTAACAAACTTTGTGATTTTCAGCTTGCCAACTTCGATATCTCCGGAAGCCTTTTCCCACTTGTTCGCAATATATTTAGGAACCTTAACCAACCATACTCCTCGTCCTGCATTACTCAAATCTAATTCTCGGTCTGTGTGAGGAGGCGGTGCAGACATGATACCTGAAAATAAAATATTTCAGTTTCCCTTCACGCATTCATCCTGGCAATGATGGGTCGAACGCTAGTTTCTGTCACCTTTAACCTAATTACTTATTGCATATCGGATACAAACATTAACTATCTCAAACCTAACCAAACTGACTATTAAAGTGGCCCGATTTCAATATTGGCACTGCTTACCTTGTTGCAAATGGCCTCAATAATTATAGACTTTCAGTATTTAACGAGGCGAAATGAAGGGTAATACTCCGTTATACTTATCTTCTGTAACTAACTGTTTAAATAGAGGTAAAATAAATTGTACAACAGAAACACTTGCTTCTGATAGTCTGTTGTAAAAATTGAAAGGACTACCTTTTGCGAAATTCTGGGGAAATTTAGTTATTATATTTGGCAGCAGTGAGAACGGCTTACCAGAAGAGTCAACGCCGGGCTTTTACACGCATTCAAATATCGCGGTATTATTGTAAACCCCTACCTAAACATATCATGCGCATTAATTAACAAAAATAACAAATTTGTTCTTCGGTATGTACAGTTCTTGTGATTGCACAACTTCTACGTTCTGGATTCGTGAAAAAGAAGAAAGAAAAAAATAACGGGGTTTGATCAGGTAACAGGAAAAAAAAGATTACGACAGAAACAAATATAATAGACGTAGAATTTATAAGTTTCCATAATTTGATTGTAAAGAAAGCATCGCTAATTCCTTATTCCTTTCCTTAATACGAATCAAAAATATTCTATCTTTATTGCGAGTAATTTCATATTTTCCCGCTAAAATTCAGTAATGTACAGTATAGTTCACGTCTATGACTTGCATATATTCAACGAATATTTTGATTCATCATTACAGTTACATTTTCCACGTATTAGTTAACTACGACTTCTTGAAGAAATTAAGCAGCGATACTTGCTTCCGCTTGTTAGCAGTCTTTGCTGCAACATCAGCGGTAGAAGGTTTTGCAGCCTCTACCGGCATTTCCTCTTCCTTATCTGAACAACTTTCGTAAACGTATTCTTTTTGAGTGACAAAATACCCATCTTCATCGACAAACGTTTTATCGACCAATTTCCGAACTTTGCGCCTCCCGCCTTCACACTTGACCAGAGGTGGCGAAGGAGAACTTTTAACTCTTTCAACAACTTGCGGTGGTTCTTCAGAACTATCAGGTTCCTCAATATCATCCCTAGTCTCGCTGTCATCACTTGATTCGTCACTAGATATCACAACTATACGTTTTCGTTTCTTATTAGTATTCTCGCCCTTTGAAGAAGTCTTGCGTTTTTTTCCTCGTGAAGAAGATGCTACTTTTTTTTTATCGCCAGTTTTCCCAGAGCTGAGATTTTTCACCGCCGATTCTTGTTTGCTAACTTTTTCAGTCTGTGGTGATTTTTCTTGAAACTTTTCTACGTTGGCCTTTTTCGAATCGCTGCAACTCTCCACCTGTACTTTTGCTTCCTTGTCGCTGGTACTTGGAGGCTTTTTCTTTGCTTCAAACCATGCATTCTTTTTCGGTAAATTAGTTTTCGGAGATTTTTCTTTGTCTTCATTAAGTTTAGGCTTTTTTGAATCGCTAAAATTCTCCGGATTTTCTTTTGGCTCCTTGTTGTCCGAACTAATAGGTTTCTTCTTCTCCTCGAACCAGTTATTCTTATGGGGTGAAGTAGTTGTCAAACTACTGCTTGACGCAACAGGTTTACTCTTCACACCTTTCACAGATGTCTTTTCCTTGCTTTGCTTATCTATGGCCTTAGCAAAAAAATTGTTGAAGGCAGTTTTCTGTGTTTTTGCACTCGAATTAGCCGCTGCTGTTTTATTTGTGGTCGATTTAGCACCGGACTCCTTGACATTCTTGGCCTGATCAGTAAGCTTCGACTCGGTATTCGCATTTGCCCGAACTTTCGGAGCTGTAATCTGAGTATTGTTTTTCATCTGTTTATTCGCTAACAAGGCGCTACCCCAACGAAGAACTTCCATCTCATGATCAGACCTGAGAACAGACTGAGAAGAGTGGACAGCGCTCAATTGAGAATCGCCTTTGTCAGTAATGGCGAGTAGCTCTATCTCAGGGAGAGTTTTTTGCAAGCTGTAAATATGCTCGGATATTATTTTTTCAAATTTCTCCTTCGCAGATGCCATATGATCCTCTTTGACGACCTCGACTCGCATCTCTCGCTCCTTGACGTATCCCATGAGCAGGAAAGTCGCACTGATTACATGATTTTTCTGCACTCGTTGAGTTTCCCAGTACTCGAATAACAGCTGCTTTGACAAATTCACGTGGATGCCTAACTCCTTGCTCAACCACTTGTAAGTAACCTGTTGACAAATATCTATAATCAAAAATGAGATGATGTTTCAGAAAGAAGGGATGACGTCGAAAAGCAGTGACAAGAGCAGACAACTTGGAGTGAGATAAATCTCACTTTAACATTTATTGCACTTAAGACGATATGATCTACGAAATAATGTTTCATATCGTTAGAATTGAAATACGAATGTCAAACTGTAAAATAAACATAAAAATATGTTCTAGGCTCAGCTAGGTTAGATTGTAAGTTAACAAGAGCAAATGACAGTAATTTAAATGTATTGTAATATCGCTGAATAATTATCTATAACAATTACTAATTTGTCGTCGTCGTTAATGTAGCCCGCAAGAGCCTCCAAGTAAATATCAATTTGTTTCCGAATCATTTTGTAAAAATGTTGTACGTTTTGTATACTCCGTTATTGGCTTTACGTGAATCCCGCGACAATTTTACTTGCGATACAATTTGAACTAGGGAATTTTTATGACCGACGTTGCGCACACTGATTAAAAACCGCGAGCGGAAAGCGGGCAAAGCAAATTTGTAGCGCTATGTTAGGTTCCATGGTTGCCAAATTAGAGATAATTCGTATGCATCGGAGGGATGCATTCTGCATTGTTGCCACCAAGTGGAAAATGGCTGGGTTATAACAACATAGAGCTGTCATTGTCTCGAATATTGAACAGTTGAAACAAAAAAACTTTCTTATTTATTGAAAATGTCTCATGTCCAGTATGTAGATGAACTCGTTAAGGAATACTTGTTATTCAGAGGGTTTAGTCAGACGTTAAAAGCCTTCGATAACGATCTTAAAGCTGAAAAGGAGAAGGGATTTAGAGTAAGTGATGCATGACGTTTTGCCCCTCTACAATTATTTAACAATAACAGACGAAAACTATCGCATCAAATCATCGATATCTTCACACATACGTATCAGATTAGGATCTTATACAATTATCAATGAGAGATCAAAATCCAAAACGAGATACAAAACATTCAAATTGCTGCATATATTTAGCGATGAATATATTGCTATGAAATATCACAAATATATACTTTTTCTTTCTCTTCCATTGCACCTTATAGAAGCAAAATTATTATTTACAGGTCGACAAAATAGTTGATCAGCTGACACAGTACATATACAACTACGATCTAAATGCACTGAGAGAATTATGGGGCCATTTGGATTTGAGAATGTTTTCTCGTCTTGAGAATCATTTCACACCTGGTATAAGAAAGCTGGAAAATGCTGTATTGAAAATGTACCTGGTTAACGCGGCGGTTAACAACAAACAGGATCGTATCCAAGAGTTTTTTATTAAAATGGCACCGGAGCTCCAGGGTCATAGTGAATGGAAGGAATGGTTCGGTAAGAAAAGTGTTTAGCTTTAGTTTTCAGTATTACCAACAGATCAATTGACTCGTTATTCACGAAACGAAATTTGTGCATCCACAGCGCTGCCATTTATTAAAAATCCCGAAGATAATCCTGTTTACTCGGTTCACTTCAGCAGGCAGTGGCAAGACACCATGCTCGTTTCGTTGCACAATTTTTTAGCTACAATATTCCAAGTGAGTATTATTCAAAGGATGTGATGAGAGAAGTAATACAAATCAAATCAAAACGTAGATTGTATCTATTTTTTTTTGTCTCAGTGTATGCCGCAGCCGACGTTGCTAGCTATAGATGAAGATTCGGTAAGACTTAAGCGTCTCCAGGAGGAAAATGACACTCTGAAACAGAGACTTGCTGATGCGGTCAAACCAGAGACAATATCGGATGTTAATGCAGGACCTGTACCTCAACATCCACCAATCATGGATGATTTTTATATCATAGCTCAGTAAGAACCAAGATCTCGACATCTGAATCCAACAGAAATAATCTCAAAAATCGGTACACAAGTGCGTAACGATTAAATGATTTTCCTCTATTTCAGAGAATCACCTTTAACAGAGAATCCGAAGACGCTGAAAAACTTGATAAGAAATATAGGTGGCAGCTCTAGTCCCGTACTTGGTAGAAAACCTATAGTGAGTGTTAAAAAACAGATGGAAACTGAACAGATCACCAAGAGACTAAACACAAAATGTAGAATAAATTCGCTAAGCAAGTCAGAAGCTGTTGCCAAGAGAAGTATCAGCTGTGATTCAAGATTGAATAGTTCTAGGAAGAGAGATTCTTCCATAGACGCGGCATTTGAGAGAAAAAATAAAGAGAAAATCGACGCCAGCTACATTCTTCTTAGTCAGGTGAGATTGATGCACAGCAAATAATCGAATGCGAGTGATTTTAAATATTCTTTACTGTCTAAAATGTTCCTTCGTTTTAACAGGAAGAATACACTGAACACAAAACGTCAATTATTCAATGTAAGAGCAACGCAAGTGGTTCTTACGTCGCGACTGGTGACGCAGATGGAGTAATTAAAATATGGACACCGATTCCGTCCCCAAAGTAATCAAGAAAATGCAATATCGTTACAATTATAGCATACATTGCTTATATTTTGCCAACCGACAATTCATTTTCCAGAACAGTCGCCACTTTCACATCAACAACGGCAAATTCCAATAATGCCATAACTGCTCTAGATTGGATATCAAAGAACGAAAGATACTTTTTGCACGGAGACAATAACGGAATAATTCAATTGCACGATACAAGGGATAGTAAAAGATTATGGGAAATCCATCACGAAGGTTCCCGAATTGTAACGTTGATATGTAATCCAGCCGAATCTACTTTTGTCTGTTCGGTGCAAGGTTCGGTGTCAGATTCCAGTGAAGGGAAACTACTGCTCTACGATATAAAAACAAGGAAACTAGAAAGAACTCTACCATTAGACCAAAACTTGACTGCCCTCTGTTCCACGTTCAATCACAATGGACAGCTATTGATAACTGGTCTATCTAACGGTAATATCGTTATGCACGACTTGAGGAGGAACGAAATAATAGATAATTTTAACTGCCATTCAAGTCCAGTGATTGACATCGAGCTGATAAACGACTTCACGAATATTTGCGCCCAAAGCGAAGACGGTAGATTATGTCAAAGAAATTTAAATCAGACAAACAAAAATACGTGGGAGATGAAAATTAAGGTGGAAAAAAATTCAGTACATGGAAAGCTATTCGCTTTTGACCAAAATGGGAGTCACATGCTGATTTGCACACAATCGGGCGGTAACATTTACAAGGTAAATAAAGTTTTACATCTCGGTGATTTTTTTCCCCAATTCTCTAACTCCATTGTTCGTGTGTTTCCTTAATTTATTGTATAATTTTTCAGATGCCACCTGGTACACAAAAAGTATTGGAACTTGGGGGCCATAATGGCACGTTATGCTGCGACTGGTCGACGGCAAATCAATCTGGAACCTGTATCACAGGGGGAGCTGAAGGGAAAGCCAGAGTATCGACTCTACTTTCACCATGATATAAAAGTAAGATAAGCCTCTGTGTACATTCGTAGGGCAACTAGAAAATTGTACCGCAGATGATTGTGCCTATCTGAGATAAAGAATTCTGTCAATAGTAGACAAGTAGTAGTTTTTAAAAAAAATATACCATTTTATTAAAACTACGCGTATTTATAGAAAAGGGTTGAACAAATGTTGGTAGTCATTGTTAAAAACCTTGGACATGAAATCTTAGTTCAAACACGTGATTGGACAACCACAAAAGAAGCTATTATGGATTTCGATTGGACGACCATTTTCAAGTAGACAAGTTTTTTAAAGAGAAAATAGTTCTCAGGTGTTATTTCTTAGGCAATAATAAATTGTTACTGAAACAGTATTGAAACAATTTAAAAGAAATACTTTAAAAACCTCGACAAGCCGTAATTTATAAAATTAGGGTAGTTTGTAAGCGGTTGAATGTTTTAAAATGTTATCGATATGTTTAATAATAATGATAATTCGTCCAAACATAATTGACAAAATTGTATAGTTCTAATATAATAGATTTGTGGTCAATAATCAAAGGAGGAGGATACACAAATACACGTTGAATATACCTATATTGTAAATCATGACATATACTGTGATGCTGATAATGATCTTTGCATAATTGTAGATAAATTTTATTACACGACTGAAAAATAAAAAGAAACAGAATATTGTAAGCATGTAAATCGTGAATTTTGTAAAATACGTAACAAGAAACTTCCAAAAGTAGTCATTACTTTTCTTTGTATTTTTATTCCAAATCTAGCGTTTTTCCTCAAATTATAATGTAGTACGTACGATGCTCTGTAATTTTAGAAATATACACTTGATATCATGATTATTGAGTTTAATGAGTAATATAGAACAAAATCGCAGTCATATATTGAAATATAAAACGGCCGTGGCTCGATAACAATAAATAAACTGAAGCTATTATCAACATCAACCCTGCAATTATTTTAATACAAGCTCGTACCTCCGCAGCCTATGTCTCAACAAGCAAGTAATTTTGGGTGCAGCGGACGCAGAGATGATCTGTAAAATGGCCCTGTAATATCCAGCTGTGGTGACCAATACCTCCTCAATGCCTCATTTATTTCCGACGGACTGATTGGCTTTATTACGACTCCCTGTAATCCAAGAGATTATATAATGGAACGCGGCCAATTATTTGTGACACAGGTAAAGGAGAAGAAATCCATAATCTCGTTTACCATATTATGCTGATAAGGCTTGTAGGTATAGGGATTACAGTGGTTTAGTTTAAGCCTTTCAATAGCGTCTCCATGAATCTTACTCTGATCTTGTCGGACCACAAGCGCCAAGTCTATAATTTGCGCGACAGTTTCGTAAGCGAGATAGCTCAAAATTTGGTAGCCTTGTTTTGATATTTTCACATCATCTGTAAGCGTTGAAGATTCGATTTATGATTAGATACTGAACAGAAAAAAAATATATGTATATACTAGAATGGTTTTTTTTTTTTCTTCTTACATAAACTTCGAAAAGTTAGTTTTGAGCCTCAAATTAAGCCTCGTGAAACCGAAGCTCGGTAGCAAAATTCTAAAAGTTTAGTTCGAGTGTTTGAAAAATTCAAACCGGATGAGTAACGTTTTAGAATTTTGCTATAGAGTTCCAGTTTTACGAGACTTCGTTTGAGGCGAAAAACTAACTTTTCAAAGGGTACATAAGAGAAAGTAACTTAAAAAAACCAACCTGATCTATACACATAATATGGTTGAATTCACTTTACCATCCGGGCATACCCAGTCGCTGAATTTGTGTCGCTGTTTGTTATTTGTGAAGGAAGCGTGCCGTGCCTTTGAGTATTCCACATATTGAATTTCATCCATTTTTCTAGTGACCATCTCTGCCCTGATCAGTCTGTTCTGTTTAACGATATCAAAAGTGCTTCTATTTTCGAGTAATTCCCCTGTATTGTCGATCAATTGAATGAAATCATGATAAGGACGTTTTCGCTTTGTCAAAACTTCGCCACCGTCAGCCTCGAAAAAATTCCCCATACTCTCTGGTTGAACCGTCTTGTGCATTATTGCTCGCAGCTCTTTTACTTCTGAAACAAAAAGAAAACAGATCAAATTGGAGGGATGTATTTAGTTTACAGAGATAGATTCACAACGTACCAAAATTAATAAGACATCAATGTAAGAAAAATACCACTTGCCTAGGTACTTCAACAGCCGTTGAACCTTGACCTTATCTTTGCGCATGAGAAAAATAAAATCTTCAGGTGTTATTATTCTATTCCCTCGCCTATCAGCAACTTCGCACGCCCTGTAAACGATTGCTCGCATTTGGTGCAGTACGACATCCTCGATTATTTTTGCTGACTCTAACAGCGGGGCTGAACTGTCGCCAAATCCATGCATCATTTGACGGATTTCTAACCAGAAAATAACCATCAGCAATGTGGAGAAAATTGGATAATAGATAATGAACGAGCCTGCGGTATGGATTTCATATTCTTATGTCACAAACATAACCAACAGAATTCTACCTTCTTTATATTTATGTATACGTATATAATAAATTTATATATTTCACTCACCCGCTGTGTAGTTGATTGGTTCATTTTTAACGTCAGGTACACTTGTCATTTTTAAAGTAATTTTAATGTTTGTTTACGTTTTGTTGTCTCTTTACAAACACAAATTGCTAGTAGCAGACATCACATCGGCAGGTGTTCCAACCACTCTTGTTCCAAGTCTGTTCTAGGGTAGTAACCCTAGAATCTAAATGTTACTAGATGGCAGCGAAATCTAAAATAATAACGGCGCCTAGTGTCAGGCAGTTCTCATTACATGCAGTCATTACATATTCTGTGTCCAGTAGCCGCACATAATGCTATCTATCATCATAATTGCAAGACTTGCTATGCTGTACCCTTCGCTTTTTGCTAAATTCATTTCTGATATTACCTGCTCTAGTGGGCAACCGTGCAGCTCAACCTTGAGTGGGGACTGTTTAAAGGTATTGTCGTTGTTTCGGCAAAGTATCGAATTAGTCAAATGTGTGTCTCGCGACACTCAAAATCGTCCTCACGCATGGACGCGCACTCGCGTGCAATGTTTACTAATTGCCGTCTCTGCGTCAAATCTCGCCGCTTGCCAGTCTCGCGACTCAAAACAAATCAGCAGCTGTATCTCATGTATTGTCTACTGTCTCAATATCATGTATGTGTGTAATCTATGTATTCTCTCGCTCTGTAAACCTGTAAACCGTCAGTCTGCGCAACGTTCTCTTGCGATACTGTCTGTATCGCCGCATCAAGATCGATGAAAACCTCGCTTATCGTTAATCATTATCACTCTCCATGTCAACATCATTTCGTTTCATTTACTCTTGTCCTCAATCACTAGTTCGCGGATGCTATGTCGATGATCCATATCTTTTTGCCATCTCTCTAAACAGAATGGTATAAAATATTTTATTTTGCATATTTAATTTTATCCTTTAAAAAAATCCTTAACCCCTTGTGACATTTCTGTAACAAACTAAATAAGATCCTAAAAAATCCATACGGAACGTATTAATGACAAGTCCTTAAATGACATTTATTTTAAAATTTGGTTAAAAATAACGGTGCCATGGCCACCATTATGCGGCTGCAGCCGTCTGCTTGTGATGTTCAATAGAAACATCCGCATTAGCGCAAGGGACACAAAGAAAACTGCAGAAAACCTTTGGTCCGTGTGGCTGCCGGACCGAGTTCAAACTTCAACCCGCCAATTCGGCGCCTGAATGACGTGGCCCGTCTTACAATTTTGGCGAGCTACCGTGAAAGGCTGGGGATTTGAACTCAGATCCTCCCGTTCCGTAGTCTTTGACGTTACACGCTACGCTACTACGGCCGGTAATATAAATCAATTGTTTGGAGGGCAAAAGCCCAAAGATTTTATTGATGGACTATTTGAAAATTGAAAATTTAAAAATCCAACTTATTTATCTGATAGTGCAGCAAAAAGATTTATAAAAGTTATGTGTATGTTATCGGATTATTTATATATTAGTATGGCATTTAATAAAGGTTGTAATGATGATATTAAGAGTGAACCATCGTGATGTCTTTTATTTTTCTGACACTACCACATGTGCACGCGGACGAGTGGATTTCGCAACGTGAATTCTCAAAGACGAGAGCATACTTTTCAAATGTTTTGTGACGATATGATTCCTTATTCAAAATTGTTGTGGGTGAAATAGCAGTGGAAGATTACAGTTAAATCGAAAGTAACGAACAAAATTATTATAAAATATTCCGTCGTCAGCTGATACACGTATTCACACACTCTCAACGTCAACATGGCTACGGCTGAAACGCCTGCGATAGCATTTCGCTTGTTTAACGATTCACGGCACTTAGATACCACTGGAATTTATTTCACCCACAACAAAACAGCAGCTCGAATAGGTTAATTGCAGCTCCGTTGTTGGTTAAGCTCTATTTACTGATATTTTACGTTGCAAAAATTCAGTGATACTAGATGGCGCCACCATAACTTTTGGACTTGTCGCTGAGCTGGCGAGGCGTCGCGTGACGTCATAGCTAGCAATTTGAATCGTATTTTTCATCAATGTTTCTTTATGACGTTATCACGTCAAACTATCGTCCGTAAAC
Source organism: Neodiprion pinetum (assembly GCF_021155775.2). Taxonomy (NCBI): domain Eukaryota; kingdom Metazoa; phylum Arthropoda; class Insecta; order Hymenoptera; family Diprionidae; genus Neodiprion; species Neodiprion pinetum. The sequence continues at coordinate 4,641,754 of NC_060234.1, forward strand.
CGACTTTACAGACAACCAATTTTTTTTTTTTTTTTTTTTATTATTTTAAAAATAGTGCTGAAGTCGTCCCTTCGAAAAAAGTTGACCTTGCTGCTGTTAATGGATTTGGTGCTTCACTTATCTGAAATAAAAAAATTAAAAATGACCCTTAATTATTATGAGTATATCTATCGCAGGAACTAAAATGAAGAAAAAAAAATAAAAAATGATAAAATGGCATATTGTCAAAATTAGAAGTCGGAAAGCAGCCTGATTTTAACAACGTTTTGCCTATAAAAAAATTATAAATACTTAATGGAAAACTTTCGTTCTAGTCCCTGCGATAGCTGCCAGTGTACTCAATAACATATTTTAATTTGAGATGAATCGGTCGAGCAATTTTTTTTTAATCGATTAACATAAGACAGAAAAAAGTAGTTTCGAGATAGACGCGTTGAAAATTTCAAGTAGGTATTTTCTCCAAAAAATTAGATTTAAACATGTACTTCCATTAATCTGCAATTCCAGTACCATACAATATCCCTTCAGTCTTCTCATACTCTTCTCTCATATTTTCACTACCAATTCAGGTAGACATCTCAGGTAGCAGCTGCTTTTCTACGAACAATAGAAGTATTCACTGACCCTTCTACGTATTTTGGCGCCGACCTTCAATGGGCTGTAAAACTTGAAATACTCTGAATATCATTACCAAATTTTCACAGTATATTCTTAAGTTACTATACTTTCGAAATATTGGAAAAAAAAATCGATTTATTGAAAATTCTAGACCGCAAGGTCCCTTTAAAAATTATTTCGAAGTAAAAATAGACTCGTCTGAAAAATTTAAAGTATCACGATTTGAAATAAGATTACGGATATTATTAACAAGAATACGCAGATATCAAATTATATGAAAATTCACATAAAATTCTAAGAATCATCTAATTTTTGAAAATTCATGCGTCCGTTTTTGTTTGTCTATTTTTTTCACGGAAATTGTGGAAGGCTGAAAATGTTTGTAGCGGCCGAAATTTCGTTCGGATTGGCTGAACAGTTCTTTTATAATTCCAAATAGTACATTTCTTGTGTAAGTAATACATATCTATAATACCTATAAGTAAAAATTAATTTACTCGAACGGATGAAGACATTTGAAACGCAATATTCGATACAAAGAAATCATTTTAATGTAATTTTCATTCATGAAAAAGCATACAGATGTAACTAACGAATCATTGTAAACGCATTATTTGTTATACGCATGTAATATGATAATATAGTAACGAGAGTAATAGCTAGAAATATAAATTGTGTGACGGTGTCTTTGGTATCAAGAAATTATGATACATCATACGAATATTAGCACTTGTTATTACAAAAAACTGAATATAATGCTATAATAATATAGTAAAATAGTACAATAGTTTGTACCCGTTGCAAAAACATACACATTATGTAATAGTTAGACTAGAGGCAAAACGTAAAAGAATTTTGTCTTTGAATTTAAATGCTCCCTTATTTCGGATCGCTGATTTACACTGGATGATAGCAAAAGTAATAATTGGTAATTAAAGACTGGTGTTAAATTATTATACGATTCTTTGACGAAAGAAAAATCGTAACAAATAATACAACCCAGCACCCGATTAACGCAATCTAATATGCACCAATTACAGGATTTTCTCTTCCTTTTCTATTCACACGCTGTAACGAACATTCTATGAGTATATTGGCGTTGCATTGTGGCGCTTGAAATTGAAGAGTTTGAAATTTTTATTCAATTTCATAAAATAGCATATTATTCTTAACTATATTAACAGGAGTTATCTTTTATTATCAAATCACTGGTTGAACAATATTTTGCCCTATTCTAATACATCAGTGTCATTTTTCATATTTTCTTAAAAAAATTATTACGCGTTTAATAAATCATGACGGCAATAATTTTTTTTTTTTTTCTGTTCATAGACGTATAACATTGCAGACGGAATGTGGGTAATTAGTTTGTCCGTGTGATGTTCAACAATGATGAATTAATCGCATTGTGAGTTTGATTTTTAATATCAAATCCTGTAGTCATATGCATAGTATACTTTTAGTTTCATAAATTTTTATCCCGTGCTCTTAATTTTATGTAGATTTCGCAATTTAAATAAAATGCATGGCATGAATACTAGTATTATTACTTGATAAACTCAACGATCCTATAATTACTAAAAGACTTTTCAAGGCAGTGTATAGTTTTTGAAAGCGACTTATGTTAAAACTCATGTGAACCTACGTCATATAAAAATGTATGTACACATACGTGTAGTATATATATATCTATATATATATATATATGTATATATATATACGATATATATATGTGTGTATGTATGTATAGCTACACATACGCTACACGTACTTTGCGTCATATGGTAATTTATAACTTAGCTTAACGTCCACACAAAGGTACGTTTTTATCAAATTTCACTTAATTCTATATCCGTACATATCAACATATATACAAAAAATCAGTCAAATAAATTACACTCTCTGCCCTCGTTGGATAGCTGCTTATATTCCAAAATTCCTTACATCGTATATTTGTATCTTTTCTAATTCACGAAAGCTGTATCTGTGACTGTTAAGATAATATTATACATACAATCGATTTTGTTTTTCAAATTCTAACGGGTTAAATAATTATTTAATGCTTTTAGGCGATGATGTATGTATTACATACGTTGTATACTATACTGAACTTTGCTATAATTTGATTGAATCAAAAATTCATTAATATTTAATATCCCTGTTGAATTTAATTCTAATATCATCGATCGATACATTATCTCGAAAATACAATATTTCTTCGTGTTTGATTTTTTTTTTTTCATTTCATTTGTCAAACTCCTTTTCCCAGTAAGATTTGGTCTTGCCTAAAAAAACTGCTCTATTATAATATTACAACAAACATTTAATTTCTTGTGTATCACAGAATACAATAATCTTCATCTTTTTTATTTGAATATTGAAGTTGCGAAAATAGATTTAAAATTTTCTATCATTTTTTTTTTTTTAACTCTCTCTTACATAAAGGCCTTAATTAAGTATATATTTTTTTTATTTTTATCAATTCATCAGGACTTTGAATACTTTGGAAAAACATTTCGTTTTCTTTTACCAAAATATCGAATTTATACATATTATATTATTATATACACGCTTTATACGAATATTTAAACTTAATTTTTTTAATTAAATTAACATCCTAGCTTATATATCTATTTACGAAATAAGATTTTACGTTTTGGTACTAAAACTTTTATACGATCGTCTTACCAAGTATAAATAGCACATCCTTTCCTAGCAGCCGAAACCAAACTCTCGTTTGAAATTAATAAAAAATATTTCATGCCGCGACTGCCATTAAGGGATAACGATTAGTATTCAAAAATCGTTTACTCCATCATTTTTTCGTTTATTCTCTTTCTTAGTCAAATTGTTGTCAGACGAACTTGGAAAATATCCGAAAATTTTAAACAGCGTTAGGTTTGTAAAATTAGTATGAAATTTTACAGCACAGCATGCGTTCTTGTGAACGAAAAAACGTCTTTTCAGTGAATCTCAACTTCATATTGTATTCACTTTTTTGCACTACTGCTTCGACCAACGTCAATGGTCTTACCGACGGCACTTTTTTTACCAATCGCCGACATAGTTCTCGTAGGATTAGTATTTTTGTTTATTTCAAACCTCTGCTGCAATGAGGCAACGTTCGATTTACTACCAGCAGCTTTTTGAACGGGATTTACTTTAGTCGTTTCGCCACCGACCTTCGCCTCATTTTTCGCCGATGTTTTCGTTTGCAAGGCAGTTTTATTCGCCGTACTTTCCTTAGCCGATAGAGATTTAGCTATACTCGTATTACCAGTCGGCGATTTTTTCTTATCGACAAGACTAGCAGACTTCATCAATATGGCTGTTGGTTTTGGTGGCGTAGTCGGTGTTTTTACACTCCTTGTCATCGTCGGTGTTTTTACAATATTTTTCATTGTCCCGGTCATGGCTTTAGGATTGTTGCCTAGGACATCCGGCGACTTCGTCATATTCTGGCTAGAGTTTGAACAGCTTGAAACTAGGTCAGGACTATTTGTAGCGGTCAAATTTAGCGCCGAACTCTTTGGACTTGACGAAGTACTCTTCAACGACATCGTACTCAAATTTGAGCTAGATCCATTTTTATTCAAATTATTTGACGACCTGTTTAAATTTGTATTAGATTTGTTCAAGCTCGGGTTAGACTTGTTCAAACTTCCGCTTTGCTTACTAGATTTCAAACTGGTCTCCGATCCCTGCCTGGAGGTCTTTAGGCTCGTGTCAGACCCTTGCCTTGTGGGCTTGAGGCTTGATTCCGTGGCACCCTGTTTACCAGTCTTAGTATTCGAATCAAGCATCTGTTTCGACGTAAACGGTTTGCCAAGATTAGGCGGAGTCTTTGTCCTGTTCAACGGGGGCTTGGCGGGTATTTTAGATTCTTCTTTTTTCTCATCTTTCTTCAAGCTCGTGGCCAAAGATGCCATCGTTTTATTCGTAGTAGTGGAAAATGGTTTGAAATTAAGATTACCATCACTCGGTTTCATTCCGAGCTGTTTGGACATCTCATCGTTGATATTTGGGTTGTTAGAATTCAGGGTGGTTAACTTGCTCTTGCACACGCTCTTAGAATCCTTCTCAATCAGCTGCGCCTTCGGTTTATCAGAATCTTTCTTATCCTCAGACTGAGGCACGTTCACTGCCGATGGATTTAGGTAGCCAGAGCTGGTCGTCGAACTTGCAGAATTGAATTTACTCGAAGGCGAAGTTGAGTAGATACTACCCGGGGCTTTGTAGTGACTCGAATTAATATAAGTTCCCAACGAGCTGTTTGACCCGAGATTTTCTGAGTTCTTGTCCATCTCTTCCTTCTCTTTTTTCTTTCTCGCAAGCGTCGACGTCGAGTAAATAGAGTCAAAATTTCTGTTAGATATTTCGGAAACAATTTCGGACAGCAGTCCCATCGAATCAGCGCTGCTTCCCGACTTCGGTGAGGTTTCCAAGGGTTTCGGTGACTTGTACTCATTCTGTATAACGGGCAGTTGGGGTTCAACTTTATTGCGACTTTTTTCAGGCACTGATTCTTCTATCACCGCATAAATATTGTCACTGGACGGAGATTCTTCCATTATTTTACCAAGCGAAGGCTCGTTCATCAGATTCATGCAGTCGTCGTAAGCGTTGTCTTGGACACTTGGAGCGCTTTTTATCGGCGGATTTTGGTAGCCTGGTAATCCGGGAATCTTTACACCCGTTTCCGAGATCTTTTCATTCGAAGGCATTCTCGGCGGTCCCGGAGGAGGTGAAGTTGGTCTAGTGCTGGCCGGTATGCTGGTGGGTCTTTTTGCAGCATTGGCTTGTCTCATCGAGCCAAAAGTGTGAATGGCAGGTTTTGCAGTGATTTTGCTGTCTCTCATGGACTGTGCTCGCATAACTACAGCCTTCTTTTCTTCCCCGTCAACCTCGGAATGAACAACCGGGATGGCAGGTGTCGATATTTCGATTTCCTTTTGAGGTATGGGATTGGAAATCTCCAAGTTCCTCAGTATCTCCTTATCGATCACTTTGTTCGCCTTGTGGTGTTGATTTCTCGGGAGCGTATTTGTGTTCTTATCCTCTTTCTGAGCTGGTTGTGAGTTTGACCTCATAATACTAGAGTTTGGACGCAATATGGAAGCTATTCGATTCAGAGCGCTTCCCTTCTCTGGTTTCTTTTCCGTTTCCGGTAATATCACATTTGTCAAGGGAGTGCTGTTCGGCCTTGGCGGTTTCGGAGGAATCGACGTTGATGTTATAGTTAGAATCTCGGGTGTCACTTTTACCGGTATATCAGGAGCTGGTCTGCTCGGAACTTTAGGACCGATTATTTCTACGGACGTACAAGTCGTTGTCGATAGTACAGGGCTGCTTATCAATGGTCTGGCGTTGCAGCCCGGATTCAATGGAGGAAGAGCTGGGGCGATTGAAATTTGATTGGCGTGGACAACACCGCTGGACAGCGTACTTCTCAGGGTGTTACTTCGCTGGGCTAATTTAACGTTAGTCTTTATAGCTACTGTCGGAACGGTCGGCGGCGGAGGCGCAGGTTTCGACGGTTCGGCAAGCTTGGGTAGATTCTGGATCGGGGTAATTGTGTACCCCTTAAACTGACCAAATAGATTATTGTTGAATCGCTCGTCTCTCTCTGCTTTTGGCAGCAGGCTCGCACAGGCTGAATCCTGGCTGAGAGTAGAGTCGATCGTCTCAATGTTTCGGGGTATGGGACTCGAACGTTCGATCGTCTTGATAGACAGGGTGTTGGCAGCTCGTTCGACCCTGAAATTTCAAGCAATTGTTAAGCGAGGATGTTGTCGGGGTAAAAAGCGTGATAATGAAGTAACTACAACAGTTTTCAAAGTACGGACGATTGTACTGTAATGAATAAACGAATGAACAACTGGAATACAGCCAGCGAGCATGATGCTAAACTAATAACTGTATTTCAGCTAACATTCAAACCATTTAAACAAACTTCATATCTGACTTTACAAGTATAATATGTAAAATCGTATGCTGCATATCAATTATTATCTGAATTGAACCTGTACCAACATCATGATAATCAACCTATTCAACCAAATAATTAAATCTATCTATCTATTTATAAACATAACAAGAGTAAGATTCACAAACAATATTTTAATACACAAGCATGCACGGTTCTCTAAAGAGCTGGGTATAGTTAGTAAAAGATTAGAAAGTTATTAGCAAGCAATGGAAAAAGGAAGAATGTCAAATTATGAGAAAAACAGAACGGGTTTTACATAAGTACTATTTTTTTTTTTTTTTATTTATTATTATTATTATGCATACAAAAGTACAGACTGTCCATAGCAATATACATGCTTAAATAATTAAGTATCATCATCATCATCATCATCCTTCACTGCATTGAATCACTGAAAACTGAGTGTGAGTACGCCAGCTTCCAGCAAGGATCAGTCGATTATCTCATTTTCTCTCAATTGCAAGTTCATGTTGCCTGAGTTTGTTAATTTGAGGGTAGAAAGAAAAAGGAACCAACGGTGCTCGATATTAGAAAATTAATCGAATTTATGTCTTCTTTCGATAGAGCAATTCGAAAACAAAATTGAACTCTCTAATGCCTAATATGAGTTCAATAACTGAAATTATTGAAGGAGAATTTTATCATAAGAATCAACTTTGTTTAGGTTAAACATGCCCATGCAACTACATCTGTGAAAATAATAAAGTTAGAACAAGGCGAAATGAATTTCCATTGTTTAAATTTAAATCAAATGCTGGTTAGCTAATTTACGAAGTGCGGTTCAAAATTCATGCATTTGATGCACGTATTAACCATTTGTTTATTTCATATTGACAATATATCACCAATTTAATTTATTTTACTACTACTACTACTACTACTACTACTACTACTACTACTACTACTACTACTACTGCTAAGACTAAAAATAAAATATACTAAAACATATTTGTTCTCATCTTTGTTGTTTAATTTCCATCTTTTTGTTCTTCTCTGTTCATGCAAACAATAATTCATGCGACGAACGATGCTAATATCATTTGCAAATGTGAGATTCGTTTACTATGCTTCATGAAATTGACGAATAACTACACTTTATCCTAATAGTATATTAAATTTATACAAAGTGCAAATCAGCGGTAACTGATGATGGCGAAATAATATTAGTTTCTATTACCTAATTAGTAAAATGAGATAAAATTAATCATATTTGTCAAAATAAAGAAGAGAGTATCACTATTAAAAACATACTTGTGTTATTGCGGATAAAGCATAGTATCGTTCATCAAAATGTGGTTTTCGTAATATTAAAAACCAGCCAAAATTGAATATTTTAAATTCTAGTCTTACATAACGAACTTACCACACTAAACATGTTAGCCAATAGACTCTACATTGTCCAGCAGGTAAGAGAGAATAACAAAGCGTACGACACGATACTACGATCAAGATCAAATCAACTAAGTATTTTGCTAACAATATGACTTTCCAAATATTGCATGTTTAAAAAAATAAAATTTCATAAAAATATTGTCAATTATAGATTAATAGTTCTAATGATATTCTAGGAATTGAATCAAATTGGAATCACGATTAATAGAGTGTATATGTTGCAACAATAAACTTAAAATTCACGAATACACAAAACGAGAAGTGAAAAAAAAAAAAAAAAAAAATTAAATTATAAATTGAAGAAAAGAGAATAAACAAAATGTTAAAATCATGGTTTCTAGGCCACAAATAAAGAGCTTATTACAATACACAGATAATTTGTTCTTTGCCAGTCTGACGTCCCGATTTTGAGCATTTGTCCTCATATAAAGGTATCACTAGAGATACATATGTCATGTAGTATATAAATTGTGACTTGATTGATTACATTTATAATAATTGATATGCAACTAGATATATATATATATATATTATTTCAATATACCGCAGCTGTTAAAACAGCTGGTACTCAGTTCGACTGTTTAATATTAATAAATATTATCTCCCGCAACTTAAAACCACCACCACACAGCACTGCCCCCCTGTAATGTAATGCATAAATCACAAAGCTTTAAGAGTTCTCAAACAGTTATGATCCATGCACTAGATTTTCTAACTGTTATATGTAAAAATATATCTTAAAGATGTGAGTATTTGAGATCGTATGTAAGGATATTTCCTAATCCATTATAGAAAAAATTACTATCGGTCTCTAATTGTAGTGAGAAATTTTTTTTTTTAATATCAAGGATTTAAGTGAGCTCTCCCGTTAAATGTCCAGCTTCTGAAATTACAGATATTAAGCAACAAATTTTATACACGAAAATCGTGTCAGGTATCAAACCTGATACACGAAACATAAATTATTACCAAAGTCGGCCAAAGTGAGACAGGTTGAAAGTTTGAGCAGGAAATGTCGGAACAAAAACTGAGATATTTTAATTCCATAATTTCGGTTTAAGATTTTGAGGTGGAGCAGGTGGGGGAGGAGCCTTTTTATTGTAAAACAGTACGGTCGATTTTGGTGTTGGATTGGATACGTTGGTATCCGATGTGTTTGGAGTAATGCCAGAAGTGCTACAGGGGCTTTCTGTCAAATGTTGAAACTTAAGCTCAGTCTTAACTTTAAGACCTTTGAAATTTTTCGACGGTCTTCTTTGAAAGTTTTGTATCTGTTCGGATATTTTCGTACCTAATTCCTTCTTTGGTGCTGGGAGAATTTCGGTTTTATATTTTTTAACACCGCCGGGCATAGCGAGAAATTCCTGAGGATGGATGAACTCCAGTTTCAGATCATTATTCAAAGGCGTTGATTTCTGAACTTCGATATTACTGCTGCAGCCCATGACGTCAGGATTAGTACTCGATACCAAATCAGTCTTTGTTATTTGCAAATGAAGTTTGTTAGGCTCGTTATCGCTAATAGTGAAAATTTTATGGTCCTTTCCGTCTTGACTCGGCCCAGTTTTCGTTCTATCAGTCAAAAACTGAGGTACTAATTTCCTCAACAGATTAGCACTGCTCATACAATTACTCAAGCTTACACTTATACTCGGACCAATGTAATCGGTATGAAGTTGGCGCTTAGGCGGGTTACGCTTCAACTTAAAGCAATTTAGATTAGGTACGTACGCTGATGTAGCGCCTTTCTTCCACTTATATCTTCCGCTGTGCCTGGACCATACGAATAATCCTATCAGCACCAAGACGGGCACGATACCGAAGAAAATAACGTACAGCGATATTAAGAAGTCTCTTCGTGCTGTAATTGAAAAAGAAAATTTGGGTTTTACGAGTTAATGTTTTACAAATTATGCCCAAGGCTTAGCTCTGAAATTTTTTCAACATAACCGCTTTAAACAAACAAGTACAGAGGCATAAAAATAATAAAAATGACTTACCGTTCGGATCTTCAGCAGGACCGCTATCGATGGAACCGCCAACGCCAGTCTCGTCACATCTGGGCGGTTGAAATCCTAGGCGACAGTGACAGTGGCCCTGACTATTACAAACCCCATTCCCACTGCAATTATTTGGACAAGCATCGCTGCCAGCAGGTGAAGTAAGTCTCATCGCCGCGACGGGCATACACTTTTGGTTAACGCACATCTGATTGTCGTGAAATAAAAATAATTTGATAGTATCGGCGACGCTAGAGTAATAAACGATTTTTTCAAACTTCTATAAGTTTGGCTCATATTTACCTTTCCAGTGCCACATTTAGCTCCGTCTGGCACAAGACCAGGGTCAACTTCGTTCAACCCTAGATCAACAATCGCTGTTCGACAAGGTATAATTTGGCCACCACTGTTCAAAAAGGAATGACTGAGAATAGCGACCGTTTCCATGCCAAATTCAAGTCGTTCGTTGAGATGCTTACAGTGAAGCATGCCGCAGAGACTATCTCTGTAAATGGAAAATCATCATCGTTTAATCGCTTTTGTGTTTTGCCTTGCGAATGGAACAGCAAGTGAAATAAGATTACACCACCTCGAAACTTATGGTAGAAACTAATTTTACAACATAGTGTTTGTTCAAAATTCTACAGGAATGCGAGCGAGTCCGAAAATCGTGGATATTCGTTGATGATTTGTGTTTTTTATACACCTTCAAACCAAGTACTAAGAGCTTCCTGAGAAGCAGAGTGTTTTTTACATAAGAGGTAAAGTTGACCGAATCTTCAATATCAACATTCATCTAAGCTCCCACAATGCCGTAATCACTTAATTAACAAGATAACTGAAAACTCTGATCAATATAATTAACTCACACGTCATTGCACCTGATGTAAGTATCGTTGACTCTGTTATACCCGCAGTTACCGTACTTCGATCCCTTGTTATTCATGACGTAGCACTGCGAGTCGGAGGAAGAGCCTGAGGGTCCCCACAAAAGTTTGCACTGATCATTGCGAGTCCTACAAGTACCTTGATAACAGAAAGCTTTTCCATCGCTGCAAGTTTCTCCGTCAATTTTATATACATCAGAGGGGCAAAATTCGCTCTGACCCGAACAATATTCTGGTAAGTCGCACTCGTGTTCAGCCGAACGGCATTCCATTCCCGCAGCTTTGGGTCTGCATGTATTGAAATCGCAACATTCTCCTGTAGCGCAGCTCGCGTTGGCATGAAGCATGCAAGAGGTAGCGTTGCAGCAAGGATTGTCGCAGTTTTCTTCCAACCCGCAATCGCACTGTTCTCCAGGCTCGACGAAACCGTTCCCGCACATCGAACTGCCGAAAAGTTTCTCCGGCTTATTTCTCAGGCAGTAATCCATACCGTGCTCGAAAGCGAGAGCCAGGTATTCCAGCGAACAAGAAGACCAGTGTGTGGGTCCTGTCGATCCACTGGAAGGAGCCATTATGCATCTATCCTCCGGACAGCTGCACTCAAGTGTGTCGTGCTCCATGCCAAAATTGTGCCCCATCTCATGGGCGATTGTAGCCGCTACCAGACCGATGACATTGGAATGGTCCATCGAAACACCACCAGAAAATTCAAAAGTACAGATCGGACCTTTCAGAGCCTTGCCCACAACTCCGCCTTCAAATTCTACTTTCCTGTACGTCAAGAAAGAAAACTCGTTGAAAATAAATAGAACCATAAAAAGGTATTCAACTATTTTATCATCTCTGATATATTTTATAGCGTCACTCACGTCAAAAGCTGCGCGTTGTCATTGGGTATGTTTCTGACCAAATGCTCTCTGCGGTATTTCAGAAAGTTGGACAGAGTCGTCTCACCATTTGACGAAAGCGTAATTTCATCTACTTCCGTCCAAACTTCGATACCCACCAAAGCGATGAAAATATTTAAAGGCGAGTACAGCTGAAAAACACATGATTACACATTATTGTGTGATATCAATAGTTTACGGTCCGTATTCATTTATATAAAAACCAAAAAAAAAGAATTATATGTATACATAGATATATCATATATATATATAGGTTTCCTCGCATTAATACCTTTCGTTTTGTATCTGGAGTATATATATATATTTTCATTAATTATGCAAACTCCAGATACAAAACGAAAGGTATTAATGCGAGGAAAATCTGCCGATCATACTCTTCATTTGAAAATCGATTCAATCGATACAGTTTGTCAAATAGGTTCATTCGCATAATTTACTCACAGCATTTATAATGTTGGCAATATCTTTGCAGTGATGATAAACCCTGGCCATGTTTTTACCCAGGGCAAAGTATCCCTTCTGATCGATGACCATGACCAACTCTACATAACGGGATTCCTTGTTTGCATTATACGGGCCCCGAATAACACCGGTATCTCTTTTATACTGTTAGAAAAGTGAACAAAATTTGTTTTTTAATTTAAAACGATAATCAAAATCACAAATACTGTCAAGAAAAAAAGAAACGTTTAGTTAAATTTACCCTGAGCATTCTGTTATTCTCTAGATGATCACGAATGCTGTGAGGCTGAGTTCCAGTATATCCTAAAACATGGAACAAGTACGGAATCAATAAATATCATTAATGCGGCAAAGAAATTACGAACTAGAAATTTAACATCAACCATAGATAAATGAGACAGTTACCGCAAGTATTATTCGCTACAAGATCGTCGTGCTTGTAGAGAAAATGTGGAGCCTCGAGAGTTTCGTCTTGAGGATGAATATAGTGGAGAGTTTTCCCGTCAAAAACAACCCCGCTCATTCCCCTGCAAGTTGATACCGCTGCCCAAGAATCTGGTATACCTCTGATGCTTCCTTGGTACTGACAAATCTCAATTTCCTTTAAAAAGAACAAACAAAATGTGATTTCCTCCTTTATGCTAATTTCAGTTTAATCGTAAAGAAAAGAAAAGATAAGGGAGCGCTTGAGGAGAATTGCATTAGAAGTGCGGTCGTATAAGTTTAAACATAAGATCACTGAAGAAAAAAACAAAGTAAAGTAGACTAAACGTGAATGGCTACTAAAAGTTCAAATAAAGTGTACAATATGTTTGAAGATCGGAGATAATTGTTAATCCACTGGAAGAAAAAAATAAAGACAGAGAAAATAGTTTTTGTCACCTCTTTTGAAGGTTTCACTGTCTCAAAGGAACCCTTTTTAATTTGATGACGCAGCTGGTGTCCAACGGGTATAAGATCGGTGTTAAGTCGTAGATCAAGGGTATGTTCAACTCCATCGACAGTAAATGCGACCGTCAACAGCTCCGCGTGTTTTAATCCCTGAAATAAAATGAAAACGAATGATTAGAAGCAATCGAAACTGTGAAAAAATAACGAATATCACGGGGAAATAAATGAAAATAAAAGCGAGATCAAAAGTAGCGTGAAGAATTCTAATTTTTTCCACAACTGTGAGTTACGGTTCATGTTGTAAAACGGCTGTTCGAACGTTCAACTCCCTGCTTTATTGTGTTTAAATTTAAAATTTTTAATTTTAAATAAAGTTTAAATCTAGTATTTACTTATAATATTAAAGATTTTACATCCGTGATTTCGAGTGATCATTGTGCATGTGACATTTTTGTCGGGGAAAAATAATTTCGCGATTCAAGAAACGGTTTCAGAAAATTACAGGGGCAAATGCTGTTTGCACTTTGTTAAATTTTGAACATTAATAATTCGTATAAATACTTATTTGGTAAACATTATCGGAATCCGGTAGTTAATGTAACAACTAATCGCTCTGGTTGATTTTATACAAGGGCAAATAATAAGTAACTTTCCAGTAACCGACTAAAATTTGTTCCTTAAGACTCGTAAATTTTTTTGTTGTTGATAGACGAAATACTGATTAGATATGCTGGCGCATAAAAGAAAACGTAAATCAAATTATAAGCCACGTATTGCCATTACGATATTCTTTGGATCGTAAAAATTTAGATCGACTTTTACGTTGAATCATCTCATGAGTCAAACGGTCAAAACTCGGACAAGATCGAATTTTCGAATGGTAAAAGTTCCAAGTCTCGTTCAAATTTCCGAAGGCTTAAAGCTTGAGTTCCGAATAATTCTCCAATCAATCACGAAAAATAAATTAGCAAAAATTTTCATCGGGATTTAACCCAGAAACGTTTCAAAATTCGAATCATTGGTAATTTTGAATTTCGAACAGATGAAATTCGACAGAATTCTATCGATCTGTTTCGAATGGTACAAGTTTCAAGTCTCGTTCAAATTCTCGAAGGCTTGAAACTTGAGTTCCGAATGATCAAGCACGAAAAAAAAAACTTGCAAAAATTTTCATCGGAATCGGACCCAGAAACGTTTGAAAATTAGAATTGTTCGTAATTTTGAATTTCGAACAGATGAAATTTGACAAAATTCGGTTGATCTTAATTTGTCTTAAATCCAAAATCTTTACTCACGAACGTATATTTTTTGCATCAAGCGTAGACAAAGCAGCAAATTATTGTTTTTTGTTTTCTTTTTTTTTTCCATGTATACAGTAGTTTCAATGATGAATCAGTGCAATCGCGACGAGAGATGAAGAAGCGAGAAAAGGGAAGGAGGAGAGCCGGATGTTCCTTGGATATTCATAAACCGGATGTAACGTACTTCCATCATTAATCTCCGTAACATTGCCGGCTTGAGTCACTCACAATGCTTAGAAAGAGCTACACGGGCTTGACGGTGAATTTTACTGCCTTTCTTAGATTTCTGATTTGCTACTCGAGGCTCAAAGGTAAGCCGAAAGGTCTATGTATGAGGGTAGACACGTGGGTGTGGGTGAAGGGTGAGTCGCGTGTTCTGGGTTAATGCCTCGTCTCGTCGGCTCAGGTTTATACAAGCTTTTTAGCGTCAGCGTGCAACGATACTTGACGATTATCAAACGTAGTGGAGAGGCGAGAAGAAACGTAAGGAAAAAAAATTGTCAGACTAAAAACCGACGTTTTACCCACAAAATCGTCATTCGTTGCAATTCTCGGATTCCACAATTTTAACGAATTAGCTTGATAAGTATTTTTCGCTAAAACTATAAGGGATTAAAAAAAAAAATTCCTTATCAACATTTCTCATAGAACTCGGAGAATGAAAATATTTACGTCGAGTTATAACTTTGTGCTTTAAACAGTTTTCTGCTCTCTTGTTTCGTGTTTTTCCATAGCTTCGGTAATTCTCACGATAAAACGGCCAGGAAGAAGAGAAATAGAAAGTAAAAATAATAACAGACTAGGTATGTACGTCCAGAGTTGAATAAAGCATGGAAACTTGTCCTCTGTGCTCGTAGCCTCCACTGTTATTATGCAAACTGTGAATCGATTTTCCTTTCGCGTGTGCAACGGTTGTAATAATAATAATCGTGGCACGGCGAAAAAAGTTTCTTGATATTGCGACTATCATCGATGAAAAAAAACTACGAAAAAAAAGGAAATCAAACGATATCAATATCCTCGTATAATCTTGAGGTCAATAAAAGGTTTCTTGTTTTTTCCTCATACAGTATCACCGTTGATATGTAACCCCAAGCCTCGAAATTATTATAATTAGATTTTAAAGCACAACGCCAGCACTGTTTGGTTAAATAACAAAAACGATCTCATTAATACATGGCGATAATTAGCCTAGAACCATCATCGTTAATTCTAATTCACGATTATTACGTAGCAAAAATAATACACGGACAGTGTAAAAATATTTGAATAGATAAGTCTTTGGACATTTTTTATGACATGAAAAAACACTTATCTTTACTTTTGGCAAGAACATTAACTCGAAATAAACATATTTCAACCAAAGTTGAGATTACTTTTTTTTTTCTCTTTTACTTTTTTGCACCGGCATTCAAATTTCAACGAATAACACTTACGGCTTCTTTGGTTGAAGATAACTCTCGTTTGGTTCTGGGATGAGATACTGTAAGAGTGACTTCGACACTGTTGTTAAAGTCCGACGACGGTACTGCAACACATAACAAATCCCTTTATATGATTAATTTATTTTCATAAACAATATGCGGTGAAATTACTCGACTTTTCGAGAGCTGAAGCGTGTACCGTAAACTATAAAAATTACAGTCTATCAAAGTTTTTAGCCATCTAGAAGAGAAAAAGTTTTCAATCGTTGTATCACGCAAGTTAAATTAGACAACTGTCGATGTGTTGACCGTTCTTGAGATATCCTATCAATCTGAGGCGCAGTAGGCAAATAGCAGTACTTATGTAATTACTCGACAATTTCTTTCTTTCTTTCTTTCTTTCTTTCTTTCTTTCTTTCTTTCTTTCTTTCTTTCTTTACAAATAGCAGTACGATTCTCACCTCTCGATTTCACAGGACCGCTATCGATGGAACCACCATTAAATTCTTCATTGCACAGAGGTGGAGGAAAGCCGGGATTGCAGTGACAGTGACCCAGGCTATTACATACTCCGTTGCCATTGCAATTATTTGGACAAGCCTCATTACCTGCCGGAGTGGAGAGTTTAACTTCTGCGACTGGGACGCACTTTTGATTCAGGCACATCTAATTATTTGAGAAAAAATAAAATTGTTTAACATTAATGACGTTAATTCGTATAAAAAGTGATCGGCACTTACGATGTAATGGAAAGTATTTCTCATAAATTTTTACCTTGTCAGTACCACATTTGGCTCCGTTAGGCACAAGGCCAGGGTCCATCTGATTCAAACCTAGATCAATGATTGCTGTTTTACAAGGTATAATTTGGCCACCACTGTTCAAAAAGGAGTGACTGAGAATAGCGACCTCTTCCATGCCAAATTCAAGTCGTTCGTTGAGATGCTTACAGTGAAGCATGCCGCAGAGACTGTCTCTGTAAATGGTAAATCATCATCGCTTAATCGCTTTTGTGTTTTGCCTTGCGAATGGAAAAGCAAGTGAAATAATACACCAGCGCGAAACTTTGGGCAGAAACTAAATTTACAACATCGCGTAAAATTGTTATAATGTAGATATGAGAACTTTGTTTCAAGAATACTTTAAACAAAGCTTGCATGACAAGAAGATCCTTTTCCGTTTCAAATCGCGAAATGCGAGCGAGTCCGAAAATCGTGGATATTCGCCGATGATTTACGTTTTTTATACACCTTCAAACCAAGTACTAAGAGCTTCCTGAGAAGCCGAGTGTTTTTTACATAAGAGGTAAAGTTGACCGAATCTTCTATATCAACATTCATCTAAGCTCCCACAATGCCGTAATCACTTAACTAAGAAGATAACTGAAAACTCTGATCAATATAATTAACTCACGCGTCATTGCACCTGATGTAAGTATCGTTGACTCTGTTATACCCGCAGTTACCGTACTTCGATCCCTTGTTATTCATGACGTAGCACTGCGAGTCGGAGGAAGAGCCTGAGGGTCCCCACAAAAGTTTGCACTGACTATCGCGCGTCCTGCAAGTACCTTGATAACAGAAAGCTTTTCCATCGCTGCAAGTTTCTCCGTCAATTTTATATACATCAGAGGGGCAAAATTCGCTCTGACCCGAACAATATTCTGGTAAGTCGCACTCGTGTTCAGCCGAACGGCATTCCATTCCCGCAGCTTTGGGTCTGCATGTATTGAAATCGCAACATTCTCCTGTAGCGCAGCTCGCGTTGGCATGAAGCATGCAAGAGGTAGCGTTGCAGCAAGGATTGTCGCAGTTTTCTTCCAACCCGCAATCGCACTGTTCTCCAGGCTCGACGAAACCGTTCCCGCACATCGAACTGCCGAAAAGTTTCTCCGGCTTATTTCTCAGGCAGTAATCCATACCGTGCTCGAAAGCGAGAGCCAGGTATTCCAGCGAACAAGAAGACCAGTGTGTGGGTCCTGTCGATCCACTGGAAGGAGCCATTATGCATCTATCCTCCGGACAGCTGCAGTCAAGCGTGTCGTGCTCCATGCCAAAATTGTGCCCCATCGCATGGGCGATTGTAGCCGCTACCAGACCGATGACATTGGAACGGTCCATCGAAACACCACCAGAAAATTCAAAAGTACAGATCGGACCTTTCAGAGCCTTGCTCACAACGCCGCCTTCAAATTCTACTTTCCTGTACGTCAAGAAAGAAAATTCGTTGAAAATAAATAGAAGATTGAGAAGGTATTCAACTGTTTTATCATCTCTTTATATTTTATAGCATCACTCACGTCAAAAGCTGCGCATTGTCGTTGGGTATGTTTCTGACCAAATGCTCTCTGCGGTATTTCAGAAAGTTGGACAGAGTCGTCTCACCATTTACCGAAAGCGAAATTTCATCCACTTCCGTCCAAACTTCGATACCAACCAATGCGACAAAAATATTCAAAGGCGTGTACAGCTGTAAAATAAAAAATCGCGATTAGGGTGTTTAATTTAACGACACGTACGGGACTTCGAACACACCGTCGGTTCAACAGTCCGTCAATTAAACATTGATAGACATTACTCTGTCTATTTATCAGCCAATGATCACTCACCGCGTTCACAATGTTTGCAAGATCCTTGGCGTGCTGGTGAACCCTCGTCAAATTTCTACTCATAGCATCGTATCCCAGCTTATCAACGACCATAACTAATTCTACGTAACGGGTATTCTTGTTTGAATTATACGGCCCTCGAATGAGGCCGGCGTCTCTTTTGTGCTGTTATAAAAGTAGAAAGATATTTCGTTACTAATGTAATCACCGAAATCGAGGATTTTTAAGGTACAAAACAAAAAAAATTTTTTTAAAAAAAGCGAAAAAACACCAAGAATATTCTATGCTTTACCCTAATCATCTCGTTATTATCTATTATATCATTATGAACGCTGTGACGATGCTGAGTACCCTCGTATCCTGAAACAGAGAACAAGCGAAAAGTCGTTAAAAAAACAAAAACAAAAACAAAAAAAAAAAAAGAAAATTAATAAAAAATATTTCTGCAGCGAAGAAATAAATATGAAAAGGAAAAAAAATTTGAAAATATTTACCGCACGTGTTGTTTGCGACAAAATTATCATGCTTGTAGATGAAATGTGGAGCCTCGATAGTCTCATCTTGCGGTTGAATGTAGTGGAGACTTTTCCCGTCAAAAAGAACGCCGTTCAATCCTTTGCAAGTTGATAATGCCGCCCAAGAATCTGGTATACCTCTGACGCTTCCTTGGTACTGACAAACTTCAATTTCCTTGAGAAAATATAAAAAAAAAAAAAACACACTTCCAATGAGGGAGTAAATTGTGTAAAGATATTTATCAATAACAATATATAAAATTATATCAAGTTATAAATTCGAGGAGATTTATCCGATGTGACGTGTGAGGTAATTCAACGACAGATTAAAAAAAAAAAAAAAAAAAAAAAAACAACAACAAACGTAAAACGTACGTGTGCAAATTTATGTAAATCTGAAAGATATCAATTGACCTCGACTAGTCGAGCTTTGCGTTGCTGGTTTTGAACGATATACGTAATTACAAGTGTTAAACACTACCGAGAGTCTGAAGAGTAAGCATGTGTTGTCCAATAATATATATCGTATCAAGTGCAACGACCGACGAGTAATGTTATAATCTACATGACGTGATACTCTACATCGTACAAATGTTAAAAATATCATTTATTATTATTATTCATTATTATTTATCCAACAAACCCAAAAATTTACACAGCAGTTAATCCCACGGAGATAACAATTTAATGTAATTTTCAAAAACCACGATTGGTTAACATCGTTTCTCATATTATATCCAATTATCTGCACGTGTGAGAAATGAAATAAAAAAATTGGGTTATATAATATTCGCATCGTCTGTGTTGAAGTTGATACGATTTTAAATCCGATTTTTCCTTGTTTGAAAATGATTACAGATATTGGATATTTGTTTGTTTTTTTTTTCCCACTTCTAACGATCAATTCAGTGAAAACTTTTAAATAGCTTTCTCGATAATGTTCGTTAAGCGTTTCTTTCAACTTGTACATCTGTTTTGTTCACAAGATGAAAAAGAAGTTAAAACATAAATGAGAAATTACGATCCAACGATGAGAAAAAAAAATCGTTATTCTCACTGCACGCAACGGTGACGCGATTGTATGAAATTTTGGAAAATCGATACGGATGATTATTTAGAAAACTTTAATCGTGCTGTACATCTTATGATGCGAAGAAGCACGATTCGTGTAAAACGTGTACATATTCAATGAACAGGTATAATAATATCCTCAACGACAGAGGAGGAGGAGGAGGAGGAGGAAGGAGGGACTGGAGACGAACAAGTAAATAAATAAGAAAATTAGCAGGCTTGTATTAAAAATGCGAGTCGAGACCAAAACACGCTCGTTGAAATTATAATTATAGAAATAGTTTATTTTTTTTATTTTTTTTTATTTTAGCGCACATAAGAGAGAAGAAATACGATGATATTTACGTTCGTGTAATTACCTACATTTTTCCAACAACAAAACGATACCTGTTTTACTGAATTTTTCTAGTTACCATAAGAAATGAAATTTTTCTCAGTGCAGACTCGACGAATGTTAATTAGTATAATTGACGTTGTAAATAGCATTGTTATCATTAATATTATTATTGTTGCTGTTGCGTGTGAATTAAACAGAAAAAAAAAAAAATAAAAATAAACGAAGAATATAAAAATAGAAAATAGTTAAACGAGCAAACTGGAACTCATGGGAACCGGGAAACTGCAAATTACATACATGTATGTATAACGTTTCAGCAGTCAGCGCGAGGTTTAAATACTTAATCAGCGTGAACGCATCAATTATCATAATTAATGACTATATCCACTCCGATAAACTAACAGTTAAATTTTCTATTCCGATATTTAAGTATTTTTCAAAATTTTCTCTCACCGTTTGTGAAATATCTAATTTACTATCACGCGTGCGGTGATTAAGTAAAAGTTATTAGAATTTTATCCTTTCTTCCTTTCTTTTCGTAGTTTTTATTCATAATTTGATCCAATTATTTTAATCAAGCTTTCTACGTTGATTCCGATTCTAAGAATACTTTCAACTTTATTCTTACCAACCTCACCCTTTTTCTTTTTTCCTTGCTTCAGATTGCTACATACCGCTGAGCAATAACGTCAGTTTAAAATTGTATTGCATAAATTCTATAATAAAATATAATAATAATAAAAATAAAAATAAAAAAATGTTCAAAATCTTTTTTACCTCCTTCGAGGGTGTGTAAGTATCGAAAGATCCCTTCTTAACTTGACGTCGTAGCTGATGTCCAACTGGAATGAGATCGTTGTTGAGTCGTAGGTCCAGAACACGTTCGGTACCATCGACAGTAAATGCGACCGTCAACAGTTCCGCGTGTTTCAAGTCCTGAAATGAATAAATTAAGCGAAAATGATGAAAATTACCAAAAAAACAAAAGAGGCTGAGATAAATTTTATAACAATACAAAAAAGTTTGAAAATCCGGAGAATCGATTATAACCGAGCAGAAAAGTAATTTTTCTGTTTCTGTTCTTCAACATGGTTCCTTTTCGATACTTGTTATCAAACTTGTTTGGCCAAAAATCGAGTGTTTATCAAATTATCAGCTATACTATGTAGAACAATATTAGAAAGTACTGGAATTGCAAAGAAAAGCTTAGACATCGATGTTTTATATCAAATTGTTTTACAAAATTATTAAAAATCTATTAGATTCGTTAAATTAGATCTTAGCGACAGTTTGTTTTGTTCGAAAGATTATTTTCTCAAAATTCTGCAAACACTTTTTTTGCTCTCAGAATAACGGCATCGTTGAATAATTATTTTTTTTTCTTCAATTCCTCAACAAACGGCGACATGTTAAATCGACCGTTGAAAAAAAAAAAAAAAAGTAGAAACTCAGTGTCGCTGAATTTTTAAAAATTTCGTAACAATTTGTAACGAATCCTGAATATCTATATAAATTTCTTTTATAATTCCACTCGTTTTCACCGTTGTATTACCAAATAGATCTCGTGATCGCATATCTTACGAATTACAATAATTTCACAAATTTGACAATCGACGGTAATGAAAAATTTATGATAAAGTATCCGCAACCTGTTCAAAGTTTTGCTTAAAAGAGGCGTGAAAGAATGAAGGGAAAAGGACAGAGGGAGATTTTTTTTATTTTTTTCGTATTTCGCGGACGAAATTCAGGTCACTCTACTCGTTCGACGACCACTCTTATTCCATTAAACTAACGAGTTTTCCGTTCGTGCAATAATCCGTTAATTGTCGAGAACTCGCGTGCAACTCGCGAGTCGCGAAAGGGTGCGGTTTTGTTTTTTTTTTTTTTTACTTCCGCCTTTGAATATAAACCGCGAATCAATTCCATCCAATCAAATTGAAATCACCGTCCGATGGATTTTCTATTTTTTTCATTTCCTCTTCGTCGCTATTTTCCTTCACTCTCGCCATCCCTCGATTCGCACTTCCGGCCACTCCGCGATTCTAAATCTTTCCAATTTGTTGCGTGACCGCGCCTCTCCAGACACGCCTGATAAATAACAGGCGCGGCTCTCGAGTCCTTGATTAACAATGAAATTCCGGATATCGTGCTGATATTAATCCAGATTTTGTAATTAAGAGTCGTTGTTGTTTCTTCGTGTACATTATTCAAGTCCGTGAATTACGAAATTTATAAAACATGTTTCGCGTTTTTTTTTTTTTTTTTTTTTTTTACCTTCTGCTTGGAATATACAACTGTGAAAAATTTACAAAATTTCCTTTTTTTTTGAGACGAAAGACGAAGAAAAGAAAATCGTGGGATGAATGAAACGCGATGTCGTAAAGAAAACGAAAAATCTTGTCGCTTGAGAAATAATAAAAGGGACTATTGATCCTTGCAAAAAAAAAAAAAAATTCTTTTTTCCTTAACAAATTAACGTGTAAAGTAATTTTAATATAATACCCCTGCTGTTCGAGCAATCGGTTAATATGCGTTATACCGCCGTTTCCGACACAACGGAAGTAGTAAATGCATTCTTATCTACATTATATGTATCACGCGTTCGCTGGCGAAACCGGAAGTTGGTAAAATTTCACGTATAATTGTCTGGCTCTTTTGTCATTATTTCTCGGGAAGTAAATTTTGTCTCTTACTAATGAGAACCTTGCCTGTATAAATTGCCTGTATTTCTAGATTATGGTAAAAAATGAAAAAAAGTTAAGGACCGGAACTAAAAAATTTCTCTCAGTGCAGGTAATTTCGCTACTAATATATGCCTGTACATGTACAGGTATGTATAATTTATCCGAGTATGTAAAATAAAAGAAGAAAATTCAAAATTAACATTGTAACCAGGAGACATTCCCAATTCACTGTTCTCCGCGTTGTAAAAACAATTGGAATAAAAATAAAAAAGAAAAAAAAAAATTACTACGTTACGTCGCGAATTAAATGATAAATCTTTGGCGACATGTTGTGTTGATTTTTTCATCCCGAAAAGAGGAAAAAACTGAGTACGAAAAGAAAAAAAAGAATAAAATAATACAAAATTAACGATCGAAATTTGTAATTGTGTCAAAAAAAAGCTTCGATCCTTGAGAAAAAAAAAAAAAATAAAGAGAAAAAAAAATATGTCAGAAGAAATCGAAGAAGAAAAAAAAGAAGAAAGACAATTTCTCAAGTAATTTCTTAAGATAACATTATTAAAGATTACTTGATTAAATCCCGATAATTATTTTACAGATAAATAATGTATTCGTGTAGTTTGTCGAGTATATACCAATGTATCAAATTTCTGATAAATATCCTCTTTTTTTTTTTCGTTGTCGCGTGACGTGCGACGGAAAAATGCAACGTGTTACACGCATAATTCTACTAGAATAATCCTAGGAAAGCCTATCGCTGCTTATGTTATACCTGTGCAAGTATACACGTATAACTATAATCCATACTGCTTACTATTTACAATACACTCTGAGTCCCAGGGGTGGTGTTAATGGTGTTAAGCGACAACCGAGTGACGAACGCGACGAACCCGAAGATGTATTTAACGGGGTCTAAAGTCGGGTTGAAAATGTGGCAAAACAGAGGCTCAAACATTATCGCAAAAACTGATCTGATTGCGTTAAATGCAAATAATAAAAGTAAAATTCCCTTTGGCGGACGAATAAATGTTGAAACACCTCGTTAATTTAATTCACGTCGTAACAAAAAAAGTTTTAATTTTTATACAAAATTCTTTTTCCCTCTCCTTCTCTTTCATTTCTTCGTTCTTTGCCGAAATATTCCTATTACATTGCGATTAACAATTGTACGTCGTATAATTTCTTGTTCTGAACCACTGCTAGTTTAACGTATTTTTTCCCTTGCTTTCTTGTCTTTTTTCTTTCTTTTTTTTCTGTTTTGCAAAGTACTAGAGAATTAAAAAAAAAAAATAATAACATCCTTTTCAAAATCACTCTCAGCATTTATAAAGAATAATTGAATAGTTGAGTGAAAAAATTGGAAAAAATTCAGGTTACGGTTTCAAAGTTGGAACAATGGCACAATTTTTTTTTGTTTTTTTTTTTGTTTTTTTTTTTCAAATAAAATCAAAAATAACGAGGAGAAGGACGTTGGTCGGATCTGTGAATTACGAATATAATTTGTATTTTCGAAAACTCGTCGTAAATTTTATTGAACTTGTGCCCTAAACAAATAAAAATATTATTTTTCAGGATAACTGTTAAGAATTGTAACATAAAAAACGTGCCTACCCTGGTTTTTTTTTTTTTTTTTTTCATTGCAACGCGTTAATAATCATTGTTGACGTCTACACAGGTTTATTGGAATACTGACCCAGTTGTGTCGTTTCATAAACTTTCTCGTTCGCTTTTCATCGTGTGTTTCTCGTGGATTTGCGCACCGAATGGACAAGCATTCTTTTTTTTCTTCGACGTTTTTTCCCCCTCTTTACTTCGTCAAAAACGTTCGTCTCGATTTTTTTTTTTTTTTATTTTCCTTTTTTTTCCCCCCTCAAACTCGTCGCCTCTCTCTCTCTCTCTCTCTCTATCTTTCTTT
This sequence comes from Neodiprion pinetum, assembly GCF_021155775.2. Classification (NCBI taxonomy): domain Eukaryota; kingdom Metazoa; phylum Arthropoda; class Insecta; order Hymenoptera; family Diprionidae; genus Neodiprion; species Neodiprion pinetum. The sequence continues at coordinate 4,666,756 of NC_060234.1, forward strand.
TATTTTCATCCAGTTACATTAAAATCCGGATGTCTACAGGTATATACCTATTTCCACTTACAATTACAGTGTTTAAGAGTATTTAACTCGACCTCCGAACGTACAACATGTATGACAACGAAACCACGAAAGCTTGCAATTAACGATAAATGCGTAATTACTGTAACCGAAATGCAAAGTAATATCAAGTTTCATGTTATCAACTGTAAATTTCTTTTCTTTCATCCTTATCGACGATCAATGAGAAGTGAGATCAGAAGAAAAAAAAAAAAAAATGTCCCAACTGCCCGGGAATTTTATAACAAGGTCGATCAAAGTCTGCGTTGTATAAAAGTGACGTCTAAAAACAATGCGAAAAATTCTCGCTTAGGTATATTATTATCATTGTTATGACTACTATTATTACCATTATTGTTGTTGTTATTATTATTATTATTATTGTACGTAAATTAGCAGAAGTCAGACATTTCAGGATTGAAAGAAGCAGGGAGCGGAGAATGAATATGTAAAAAAAAAAAAATCGTTCGGATTTACCCAAATTGTTTACACGACAAACATACTCATATTCAAGATATTGTAATGATAAGACAATATTGCATAATTTATTCGAGGCTTGGTGGAATTTCTGTGTTCTGTATTAATATAAGAAACGACAAAGGAGAGAGGATAGAGAAGAAGTAAAGTGAACGAAGATATAAGATAAGGTGAACTCTTCGTATGTGGATAAAGGGATGAATTTTTATTTCAAACGCATACGTACGTGTGTAACATTGTAAAATTTCTTAGGCGAGTACGACAATGCAATGCGTACAATTATACCATTAATTCGCGTTGTTCAAAGAATTTTATGGTCAGAATAAAAAAAATAAATAAAATAAAATGAATAAAAAATCGTAACTGAACGTCGTTTGTTTTTTTTTTTCAATTTTTTATTTTTTTTTTCCACTCATTCCGCTACTCTGTCAATGTCGGATTATAGATGGCGGGGTTTTCGGTCGATACAATATAGTTCGTACATAGTAAAAAATGTTATACTTCTTTCACTATTGCCGACATGACGAGAGGAAAATAACAAAAAAAGAGAAATGAATTCGTTCGATGAATACGTTAAAAATTTGTGCAGTTGAATAACAGTAATAATGACAGTTATTATTATTATTATTATTATTATTATTATTGTTATACTCACGTTTTCTTTGGTTGAAAATATCTCTCGTTTGGTTCTAGCGTGAAATAATTTTGGATGGATAACGGAATGACTGGTGAAATCCAACGAGGGTTCTGCAACAGGTAGGAAAAAAAAAAAAACGTGTCAAATTATACGTATACATACATATTGTTAAATATTTTTCATGATATTCCAATTATACGTCGCCGTGTGACGAACGAGAGAAAAAAAACAAAAAAACAAAAAAAAAAACTGGTACACCATCTTTTTAAATGTAAATAATTTGTCAATCGGCGTGATTTTTAACGTACAATTTCAACGATATGGAAAAGAGATAGGAAACGGAAAGCGACGTGATTTTAAATCCTATTCTCACTGCACGTACATACGTGAAAGAGGACTCCGAGATAAGTTTACAGATGCCATGTATCATGTAATGTGCGTGTGTTTGTGTGCAATGTATATACATATATATATACAAACACGGGTGAAGAATTATTGTGTGTTTGTTTTCAGTCGGTGCGTTTGGGAGCGTCGACTGATTAGATCTGAAGAAGACTGAGAATTGCTGCCCTTACAAGTGTGGTTAGATACGCAATACTACGCCTTTATTATATTATATACCAACTGCAACGTAACTGCATCTAAGGTTTATCCGTACGCGAGTGAAGGAGTAGAAAAAGTCGCGTGAAAAGTGAGATACGAAAGAAAACGAGGAAGAATAGAAGAAAAGAAGAAAAGAAAAAAAAAAAAGCAAGGCAATAATGGTAAAACCAACGTCTTCGCGGCTCGACGAAGGATAGAAGGAAAAAAAAAGGAAAAAAAGAAAAAACCACAGGAAGGAAACTTTTAACGAGTTTCCTTCTTTGTCCGTGAATTATTCATATCGCATAGAATTGGATAGGATACATTTTATACATATATATATATGTATGTATATATATGGGGAATTACATGCGAACTTCAACCAACGTCTGACTATATCACGATTTTTGATTTTCATCAAAATTTTGCTCCAGGAATTGTAAATATTGATATTGATTTTTAAAGGGAGCGGTTTCATTTCTACATATTCTCAAAAACTGTATTTCCTTTTCCAAGGATAGCCAAAGCCGCGGTGCGTATAGATTTTTATTTTTTTTTTTCGATCTTTTTTACTTACACCGTGAGATTTTATTCGTCAATAATTTTGTTTTCGGTACGGTATCAGACCTGAAGAAGACACGGATTTCTTTCCTCCAGATTATTTCAATAAAACCAGTCTCGAGACGCGATTTTTTTCTCCTTCCTCGAGACACCTTCATTAAAAAATTGAAATCCCTCAAACGGACGTAGCCTTCAAAAACGCGAGGTCTTAAAATCAAATTTCATTTCAGGATCGTTGATCTGGTTCAACTGGACCAACCGACGCATCGTGTACGTGTAACAATTGCAAGGTATAAACGACGATTCTTCTTCAATACCGATTGATAACAAAAAATAAACAGTAATCAAGGAAAGACGCGTATTCAAACAATTGTACCGATTCCGAATGAGGGAAGAGAAAGAAATCGAAAAAATCATCCGAGATCAAAATTTGCCGCTTCTGGAATTTTGCTTCTCGGGAACTTTTCTTTTCTTTTTATTTTTTCCTCGGATTAAAAAAAGAATCGACGTAAAATTTTTTTTTTTTTTTTTAAACAGAGAAACGAGCACGGAAAAAAAGATGCGGGGAAATTTTTTTAAACACACCGAATTTTCTTCTTTTACCCGATTTCTTTTTTCTTTTTTTTTTGTGGAGGGGGGGGGGGGGGGGGGGGGTTCAAAAAATAAAAACGCATCCATCAGCGAGTCTCCGAAAGAGAGGAAGGAGTGAGAATAAGAAAATGAGAAGAAGATGAGCGAGCGATGTCGCGCAGATGTTTAATCAGGATATGCATGGGAAACCTGAAGATCCGCCTCCACGACCAACGACGTCATCATGGTGTGAGGATGGATAACCATTATATTATATTACACATAGGCATGATACGAATGTATTATCAAACGGTCTTCTGCACGTGCAGCTGAATCAGCTTTAAGTGCGTAATATTGTGTATAATATGCAAGGAATAATTTAAGATCCGCGTCTCGGGGCGAGGTTGGGATTACGAATTTAAAGATGATTTGTTAGAAGGGTAAATTTCAAATTTCAAGTGAAGAAACGAAAGTTCCGAAAGTGCGAGTGTGAGAAAATTTTTAAATGTCAAACATCGAAATTCCGAATTATCCAAGATTTTCGGTATTGTAAATTTCTGGCTTGGTGAAATTTTACCCACTTTCATCTCAATTCGTTTTGTGATTTTCGATAGTTTTACGTTCGGAATCCTGGTCATTCTGATTTACGGGTTTTTTTTTTTTCATTTTTTAAACCCACTCGTCTAGTAAACTAAAGATACATATTTTAATATTCGGAATATTGCTTTGTCGAAAGTTTGTTTTTCGAAATTTTGCTAGCTGTCGTAACTTGAATTTTCGAAATCTTACATTTCGGAATATCGAGTCGTCGGTTTTATATATAATGTTGTTATGTAATATTGAGATATTAAAAACACTTGTATAACCAGTACATTTCAAAAATAATTAATCATAAATGCCAATCGTTCGTCAGCTGCAGTATTAATGTAAATTAGTCGATTAAAAACAGACGTTGTAAAGAATGAAAGGTATTATATATATTGATAGAGCGAATCAGGTAATTTATATTAATCATAGAAGTATTTGTTACAACGATCATCCAATTCTAATTTAAACGAAGAATCGCGAAAAAAAAAAAAATAAATAAACAAAATGATGTTCAATAATTAATTTCTCTGCATTTATTTAATACAACAATCGTTGTAACGTAATCGTTACGCTGTTTCAACTGACAATGCAAAACCAAAACTCTGCGGCTTGAAAATGAGATTATAATATCGGATAAGGAAAAAAATAAAATAAAATAAAACATTTGCAATTACGTTATATGTATACACATTATACAATGTTACACCTTGAAATTGTTCTTTATTTTTTCCTCTCCGTCACTTTCCGTAAATTGTATTCTTTTTTCATTTCCTTTCGTTCTCTTATTTTTCTTTTCTTCTTTTTTGTTCTGTTAAATTTTGAAGGATTCTTTCAAACGGCAACGGTTGTGAAAAATTAGCAATTCTCACATCGACTTAAGGAACCGGTGTAGCAGCCGCCATGACGCAGAAGACGCCGTATTAGGAAGCAGCGGCTTTATCTCAACAAGGCAAACTCGCGTCGCGAAAGTCACGAAGAAGAAAATACGATTCAGCCAGCAGCAGCAGCAGCACGCCTCGGGTTTAATGCGTGTTATATAAACAATTTTTAAACAATTTTCACATTACGCGAATGATTATATTATTCTATACGTGACGAATGACTATAACGATGTAATTTGTTTAAAAAATAAATGTTCATATTTCCGCACGTATAAAACACGTCGAGTCACGATTACGACAGTTTGATAAAATTACGAAAACGACGAAAAAAAAAAAAATTCAATATATTTATCAAACGTTCGTAAAATTGTAAAATTGTAAAATTGTAAAATTTACATAGGTACATATGAAAGATGCAGTTTCAAATATTTAAAAATCAAATTTATAACAAACGATCTGCATATTACCCGGCGTACGTGGAAAATAATTTTTGCCAAATCGATTCGAGATTGTTGAAAACAAAGTTTTCCCCGATAGGAAAATAATACGTATGTACGTATATTCAAGAACATTTGTAATACAATTCAATCGGTCTATAATTTATATATTATCAGGCTATCAAATATGCATTTATTTATTTCTTTTATTTCATTTATTGTGTAATTTTTTCTCTTCAGAATCTCTGCATCCAGTTACTTTGGCTCTGTAGTGAGAAAATTATTGAACGTATATATATATATGGGCTATTCCGCGTCAACCGGATCAGTCATCTCTCAGATATTTTTTTAATTTGGCATGTGGATTGTGTGGGACGAGTTAGATTTTTGTGCCAAAGCGCGAATCTCATAATGCAAAATTCGATTTTTTATTAACAATAACAAATTAGACTCCCATTTTTTTCAAAAATTCATAACTTCGGCAAAAAATTAGATACAATATATTTTTTTTTTTCAAATTACGCGGAAAGCTCCATAGAATTTAAAAAAAAATACGAAATGGTAAAAACAAGTTGTTATCAATTGTTTATTTAACAATTAATTTTTCAAAGATTTTCAAAACAGTGACTGACACGATCAAAAAATTTTTTTAAAATTCTGACATGTTCCTTGAACTGTACTACAACCTGTGAATTAATTCCAGAGGGGTGTTTTTCTTCGTTTTCGAGTAAAAAATCATTAAAGGTGTCGATGCGCATGAAATTGCGGCCCGCCGAGTCTCTACGTCATGGCGGGCGGCCGGTTGCCGTCCACCGCTACACCGCGGTGGCGTCGCAGCGTTATTTTAGAGTCATTTTCACGATGTAGGACATGATTGAAGAATCTGAAAAAAATACTGTACCTTCACAAGGCCTGCTCAAAGCGATAAGTGAAGTTTCAGGAATGTGTTTTTCACCGTTTTTTTATTACAGAGATTCAAAATAACGGTTACACACCATGAGAGTGCACATAAATGATAATAATTACATAACTTGCTACTTATTTTAAAATAAAAACACATTCTTGAAACTTCACTTATCGCTTTGAGCAGGCCTTGTGAAGGTACAGTATTTTTTTCAGATTCTTCAATCATGTCCTACATCGTGAAAATGACTCTAAAATAACGCTGCGACGCCACCGCGGTGTAGCGGTGGACGGCAACCGGCCGCCCGCCATTACGTAGAGACTCGGCGGGCCGCAATTTCATGCGCATCGACACCTTTAATGATTTTTTACTCGAAAACGAAGAAAAACACCCCTCTGGAATTAATTCACAGGTTGTAGTACAGTTCAAGGAACATGTCAGAATTTTAAAAAAATTTTTTGATCGTGTCAGTCACTGTTTTGAAAATCTTTGAAAAATTAATTGTTAAATAAACAATTGATAACAACTTGTTTTTACCATTTCGTATTTTTTTTTAAATTCTATGGAGCTTTCCGCGTAATTTGAAAAAAAAAAATATATTGTATCTAATTTTTTGCCGAAGTTATGAATTTTTGAAAAAAATGGGAGTCTAATTTGTTATTGTTAATAAAAAATCGAATTTTGCATTATGAGATTCGCGCTTTGGCACAAAAATCTAACTCGTCCCACACAATCCACATGCCAAATTAAAAAAATATCTGAGAGATGACTGATCCGGTTGACGCGGAATAGCCCATATACATATATATGTAATAAAGACAATTAATTGTTGACACAATCGGCAGAGACACGCGACAAATGATGAGGGATGACGAATTTATTTGCATAACAATAAATTATTCTTCTCGATATTTTCATTGATAACAATAATAATCATAACAATAATAATAATAAATGCAGTCAATCATACATACATACATGCATACATACATATATATATATAGAATATTACGAGACGTAACCGGTTTGGATTTTTAGTGTTGCGTAAGACGTATTTTTTCAATTTGTTGCAATTTTTTACACATCCAATGTGTCTGACGGAAACATAATTGTGAAAAAAAATCAATCTCGTTTTACATTGTGAAATGCCTGATTTGAGACACTCCGATGTTTATAATATACAGTGCAGTATGACGTATTGTGAATTCGCGAGAAATAATAAATTATGAATCCTTCTCAACGTGAATCATGGTAATAATTTCATTTCCGCAACCAAGTTTACCGCGTTAATCACGCTTCAAATCCTGACGATATGAAATGTTCAAGGAAATGTAAAATCTGCAACGACTTCCTCGTGTGTTTGAACTTGATGAAAATGAAGATGAAAAAAAAAAAAAAAAAAATAACAGCCAGTGCAAAATTGTTCAAAGTGAAAAGTAAAAGTTGTGAAAATTTTTCGACAAACTTCACGACCGTTCGCGCAAAGTTTCGGGAGAGCGTGAAACTTTTCAAAGCGCTGAAAAAAGATGGGTTGGGAAAAAAAAAAAAATAAAAATGATAATCGGCCCATCGTGTAATATTTGGAATCGAAGACAAAATTATTGACAATTTTATTTTTTTTTTGGAAAATTAAAAAAAAAGATCCCCCTCAAAATCGCGTTTGAATATTTGGAAGTAACCGAGCGGTTCGATTGAAAATAAAAAAAAAAACAACATAAAAACATAAAAAAATCCAGAGCACCGTTTCGTTGTTGCGACAAACGGATAAGAAAAAATAAAAAAAAACTTTTCTTTCAAACGATATCGGAAATGTTTGAGAGTCGGACGTTGTTCGGTTTCGCATGAAATTACTCATTCGTTGGGAAAAAACAATCGTAACATATAATCGCACGGTTATCGGTATAATGAAACCGCCGTTTTCATCTTTAGATCTAACATATTACAACACCGGCGGTTTTAGTCATCGTCTGCACGACAGACGTTATTAAATATCTGCGAGGCTTGTGGTTGGAAGTGCCACTTGTCATTCATTAAACTGTAATTAACCCCAAACGGGGTTCGGCTTCCCGCAAGCTCTTAGAATTTAGAAGAAGTACGAAGTGGGGGAAAAAAAAAAGTTATCTTGTACGTCGCTACAAGGTAATAATAACAACAACAACAATAACAACGATGATAATAATAATAACAACAACAAAGTTGAGAATGCACGTTTTACGACGAAAAGAGGAACATAAGCTTACTAAACGACGGGAAAAAAAAAAAAACGATACGGCGCGATCAGATTGCTAAGTATTATCAAATTTGGATAAAAAAAAAAAAAAATCACTTCACTCGAATTTATATGTGTACTTTTAAGAATCAACATCAGTTGCTTCGTTTTTCGTTATGTTTAAAAAAGCAAAAAAACAAGGTAAATAAATAAAAAATTTCATTTCGAGTTACATGACAGATGTGAAAAAGTTGAATATTGAATAAAGGTTGAAAGGGGATATAAAAAGCGTACAAGTAAAAATTGCGACAACTTTTACCATTATTAGAAACGTAAGAATTATTCCTGTTATCGCGTTACGTGTGATAACCGGCAGTTGTAGAATTAGGTCGGTTCGTGGCTTTTTTTTTTTTTTGTTTTTTTCATCTTCACAAACGTTTATACAGAGCGTAGAATATTTGTGCGTATACATGTGCGACGGAATAAGATATATATATATAAGGTGAAAATGCGGCGTGGCTGCAGCGCTTCTATCGAGTTTTTCTTTAATGCGTAATTCGAGAATCAAGGGAGGGCAGAAAACTACCCACGGCTTCCGTCTCCTGTTAATTCTCGCTTCGATATATTTTTACCCCCCCTTCAAAGCATGAGGAGAGTGAAGAAGGGAAAGAGAGAAAAAAAAAAAATTACTCGAAAGGAAGAAAAAATACACGAGAAACTAGGAAATGAAAAATAGAAGAAAAAAAAAAAAAGGAGGGGAGGGGGGGGTGAGATAGACGAGAACAAGGAATATCGATCGAAAGTCGAGCTCGCCATGGAGAAGCGACTATGAAACGCAGTCTTTGAACTTTTTCTTTTTGGAAACTCCTATGTGTGTTATATATAATGCATTATGCGTTACAGAAAGACAGGCGCGTTGAAATTGCAGCAAGCCTTTTTTAAAACGTGAGAAGCCGTATATAATCCAATAAATATTGTGATATATTCGGTCAAAAAGTAGAGAGAAGGTAGAAAACAGAAGCAAAAACAAAAAATTTTAACAGCTAGAAAACTAATTGAAATAATTTCCTTAAAAAAAAAAAGGTAAAAAAAAAACAAAAAAAGAAAAAAAGAAAATAAGCGCAAATAAGTATGAAAAGTTACCTAACGAAAAGTAGAAAACATTTTTTTTTGTTCAAAAATACATCACAGCCGATGCAAAATTGAAAAAAAAAAACGTGGCGGCGCGGCGGCGTGAATTTCAACTTTAACTCGATTATAGCGCAATTCGAAGACGGATCATATTCTCTAGTTTCAATTGGATTTGATACTTTGCCGTATAGCTGAATGGATAAAGCGATCCGATGCGATTCGAATAAGCTTTAAGCTCTTTAATTCCTTTCTCGCTTTGCATTTCCAATTGAAATTCCACTACGCTCGGATAAATCCGTCCTCACTTAAATCCCACCCACACATGTGCACGTATACTATTCTACTATACATCGTATAACATACACATGGGTGTATATAAATGGAAGTTTTTTCGATTCGAGCTTAGAATTTTTTATTTCTTAATTACGTTAATTTTCTTTACTCGGAGATAATATAATCTTTATAAATTTGTGAAGATATTTGACAAAAAAAAAAAAAAAAAAAATACTATGAAAAACTTTTTTTTTCTTCATCTGTTTCGTTAGAATTCGATATTCGTTGAACTTGTGTTGCAAAAAGAATGTAAACAGATAAATAAAAAAAAAACAAAAGATTCTTATAACACGGACGTACAATTTTTTAGCAAAAATAATAATATTTTCTTTTTACGAGGGCAAAGTTACAAAAAAAAAAAAATAAAAACAGAAGCCTAGTCACCATTTTACAATTTCATATGGTGGACTTTGAAAATTAGTCAACGATAAGTTATGAAATTATGGTTTGTCGAAACATCGGACATTCCCAAAAATGTAAAAGAAAAAAATCATTGCAACGATACGATCAACGCGAGCCTGTAATTTTCTCCATCACCGAACTGCATCGGTTTGGTTTCTTGTATATAATACGGATAAGTCTTTCATTTATACATTTATATATGTATATATATATATATATAGCAATGTTGGCTGTGCCGTCGAGTCTTCCTTGACGGAATTATTTTTAGACAACCTCCATAAGAGAGTCCCGAGTTCCTTTTCTTCCCTTTACGAAACGAGAAGAAATGCTTCGACGTGTACGCGTGAACGATTTCGAAATTTTTATCCGTCCGCAAGTAAACAGAGAAGATGGAAAAGAGACAAGGGGGAAGAAAAAATAAGAACGAGAAAAGAGGAAAGAATTTCGAACCGGATATTATATGTCAAAGTTATTACGCGTACGTTATATGTGATGAAAAAAGAAAAAAAAGAAGAAATTATATCGCACGTCAAAATGATTGGATAACATTTTTTTTAATTCGTCAATTTCATTTACAATAAAAATAATCCTCAACGTTGAGTAACGACGATTGAAATTTCCATATTTCTGCAAAGCTTCTTCTCTCGTGAGAATATAACAGGATTACAGTAGCATCTGGCGGCAATTTTTCGAACCAATTTATACAGCTGTTCATTACTAGTACAACCATAAGGTTATTAAATTTATTGTAATAAAAAAAAAAAAAAAATAAATCGATTCAAAAAGGGTGGGGACGAATATCGAAGAAAGAAAGAAAGATACAAAAATTCAGAGAATCGATATTATCAAATTTAGATTAAAAAAATTGACACGATTCAGCGTTGCAGATTATTCGCGCGATGAAATCGACGCGTAAACTTCTCGAATTGAAAAATTAAAAATCGCGGTACGAAGATAATTATGTAACAGCTGTGTGAAAATAATGCCGAGACAAATGTTTCGACAAAAGACTGGCAATTAAAGTTCTCTGACGATAAAGGATAGGGATAATTTTCAACGGCTAAGGGAGTGAGAAGGAAATTTTCAAAAAAAGGGGTTCTTTCGATGATCTTCGATTACCGTATGTACGGATTAATGTCATTCGTACAGTTAGTACAATGTGTAGCAGATCCTGCAGACTGATTCTGAAAATACACAAGACGCGTCGTCGTGGCTCGCGGCTGTTTTTTGATTCTTGAAATAACGCGCGCCCTGCAAGCTCGCTGCTTCTTCTTCTTCGCTAACGTAAATCGTGTCACCCAGCTCAAACATACACACGTGCAATATATATATATGAGGTATTCCATGCCAACCGAGAGGTCATTTTCCCTGACCCCCGCCAATTTGCTTCATTATTTTTTACAAGATTCTACAACCTAAAAAAAGCACTCGCCATTTTTTTTTTTTTTCAGATTTTTCGTCCCAACCATTCTTTTTTTAAAAATGTTACAAACCCTTCCTAAAACTAGGATGCCCATCCACTGTCCTTCTTCTTACACAACAACTTTCGTCCGAAGCATGTTTTAAAATCAGACCTACCCCGTAAATAAAGCGGCGTCGATCCCACTCTAGGAAACCAATGCGGATCGGTTAAAAATTTACCAAACTCCAATATTTTAAGCTGCAAGCTGATGCAGTTCGGGGAATCAAATAATCAATAGTCATTCAACTGGCGTATAATTTTAGGAATTACTTTCACGTTGTATTATTATCAACCAATCGAAACGAAGTGCGAATAAAAAATCTCCATCATCTTACATTGTCGTTTTACAAATTCTATAATAACTTGTACATATGTACGTACCATGTAGCTTCATGTAACAATTTTGTATTTATTTATTTATATATATATATATATATTTTTTTTTTTCATTTTGTTTACTCCACTAAAAGATGCAAATAGGCGATGAAGAAAAAAAAAAAAAAATAATAACAAAGGACAATATAAAACGAGCAACAAATGATACCCGATTCGAACACAATAACATCTGTATTTCAATTCCATCAACAATAAGTAATAAATATTTACTTGTAATATTTGACTAATCAGTGATATTTGTTTCTATCGATCGTTTTAATTAATGATTCATATTTCTGCGTGCCTAAATTTTATTTTCATTGTGTAAGAAAATATTTAACGACTATATACGTACGTATAAATAAATTTCGTGTAAATCGACACGAATTGGTGGTTCAAGAGTATCAAAAATGCAATCCACGCTTTTGAGAAAGAGAGAAAAAAAAAAAAAAAGCGAAATAAAAGGAAGATGGAAGGAATAAAGATACGTTGCGCGATTTCGCATTAAGCGTGAAACTTCCGGTTCGACAATGACGACGATATCTAACCGAGTACACGGAAAGGCATCGTTCGTTTGCCTTCAGGCTAACACTTATCGTTATTTATCTCTGTGTTACACCGAATACACACAGAGTCAGAGGTCGGAGCCCCGGTTTTGGGGGGGACCGGAAGTTCGCCCGATGTGTGCGTATGATTAGAAAAGTGACGCGGACTCGTCCCGATGGAATCGAAAATTAAAGCCTCGGTTACACAAGTCTCTACGATTAATTTTCGTTCGTAATTACTCCGTAAATCAACGCTCGAAAAGAACCGAATAATTACAACATTGTTGTAGATTAAAAAAAAAAAAATATATATATATATATATATATATTCTTGGCAAATTTTTTCCTCAATTTATAAACATAATAATGAAAAAAGAAACTCCGAATATCAAATGGTTTTGATATCGTGTGTTAAAAATTGATAAATTTACATTTTTATAATTAATACAACTACTCGGTATTGAATAATTAATTGGACATCGTTGATCGTAAACAAATAAACGAGAAAAATAAAGTGTTACACAAATTCGACTACGATAATGTTGGTGACGATTACAGTAATAATATGATAATAATAGTCATAACAATCCGTTGCAAAATTATTGTTCAAACGGTCAATTGACCGCTTCCTCTACGTAATATCTACGTGCAATAGGTGTGATAATACTTTATGTATATAATATCGACCCCTCGATGAAAATATTTCGCACAAAGGGCGGCGTAAAGTTAATATAGAGAACGTGAAAAGACGTACTTAAATTATACGGTAAATTAAACAGCTATGAAATTATTGCTCAACTGTAATGTGATCGAATCGTACGAAATATTATTTCTAATTACTCGAATATACGTGAATTACGATTGAAAAAAAAAAATATATATATAGGAAATATTTACAATGTTTTACATATATGGGCCGAGCCAGCAATTATCAACAAATGAACTTGACGTCTGAAATTTTCACTCTTTGTAGCGTGTAATAAGATAGAAAAGTTCACAAGGTTTGAAGCTTGTCCAACTTGACGTTCGCAAAAAACGGAAAAAAAAATAAATAAATAAATAAATTACGAAACAATAAGTAAAAGTTTTGTGAAAAATTAACACCTTTCCGAATATGTTATTCATTTCTGGATAACTTTTTTTAAACCAACATGAGAAATACGTTTTCCGGTGGAAAAAAAAAAAAACCGCTTTCGAAGAATCGATAAAAAGAAAAATTGGACAATGTAATATAATTACATACGCATAAATTATGCATCTCGTATTATTCCAATTCTTCTTTTTTATCGATTCCTCGAAGCTGAAATCTCGCGTCCGGTTAAATCGCAGATCGATAAATTATCTACAATTTCACTGATTAATATATTTTAATGTAATTAAGGTTTGTTTCAGAGAGTTGGTTTTTTTTCTCTTTTTTTTTTTTTTTGTTTTTTTAGATCAGACACGATCTCCGGTACCCATATATCAATGATTTCGACTCATTTTTCCTAACATATCAATTAACATGTGTAACTAGTAAGCGATCATTACGATCGTATCTCGCAATTCGCTTCACGTTGTGTACAAGCTACTATTATTATTGAGTAAATTATTATTTACTTACTTAATGTGAGCTATTATTATTGAGTAAAAGAAAGAAAAGAAAAAAAAAAACAAACAAACAAATAAACAAACGACATGTTTTGTTTCGAATTCGATTTAAAATCAAAACAAGAAATAGAAAACGGATTGCATGTAAGCGATAAGATTCTTGTACAGAGATATTAAGTCATTTGTATATTATACAAAAAAAAAAAAAAGAAGAAAGAAAACCACAAAAATATTTCAACGTTCGTCAAAAATGTGTAAAAAAAAAATACAGCGATGTGACAATATTACAAAGTATACATCGTACAAAATTGCGTTTCCTCAAATTATTCAGATTTCACAAAGAGAAGAAAAAAAAAATAAAAAATTCGCAACATTTTTTTGCATTCAAGTTTTCGAGGAAGAAAAAAAAAAACAAATTTCATCACTCCATAGGGCAGAAAAATGAGATCGCTAATGAAACTACAGACTTGAAACTACACATATATATATATATATTTATATATATTCTATGTAGCATGGAATTGAATGGGCATTCATAGAGAATATAAAGCAGCGCAAGTGAGTCATTAAACTGTAAAAGCGATCGATTAATTGACCGCAACAATCTCTCTCTCTCTCTCTCGCTCTCTCTGTCACTCGACTAGCAGACCGTAAATTGAAGCAGAAATCCACACAGAGACGAGGAAGGAAGTTGACTCTGACTCACCGCAGCGAGTTTTCAGATTGAACGCAAATAAGTTGGAACAAATCATGCAGACCGAGAGATGACGATAACGAAAATAAATAAATAAAAATCAACCCGCCTACAAAAATTATTATGCAAATCGCTCATTTTTTCGCAAAACAATATATAACATATTTTCGTATTATAATCATGTAAAAAATGTACGGTGTTACAAAAATTGCCTGTTTGTACATTTTGTACAGTTTTTTTTTTCTTATACGATTTCAAAAACGGTGTAAATACAAGAAAAAAAAAATAAAAAAAACCACGGGGGCAAGGATAATAATAATAATAATAATAATAATAATAATAATAAGCCGAGTTTTTTTTCCTCCCCTTTAAACCGCGGATGAGTTTGACCAATGTCATATATTTATTATTATTCAACAAACTCGTAGGGGGTGAATCACATCGGTGAGATCTTGAACTAATAAATTATTTATAACTTGGAGTGTGTCAGTAGCCTCGTGCTTCCTGCTCCACGTGCCTGGATTTTCGGCTCGTCGAGTCAAAGAGAATATTGTAGGAAATATATGTTGGAAAAAAAAAAAAAACATGTACAAACAAAATAAATCTTCGACTCTGCAGCTGGTGATTTTTTTTTGATAGTCAAATCTAGTATTTGCTTATTATTATTGTTATTATTAATTTTTTTTTTTTTCAAGTTTATAATATGCAAATTTTTATATGGAAAATCTGTATCATGCAAATGTTCTGAAACGAAGGATTCAAAAGTTGTTGGAGATTGGACAAATCAAGATCAAAACTTTTGATTGTGTATTATAAAATAAGAAACAAAATTCAGAAAAAAAAAAATAAATAAAAATCTGGAGCTACAATTTTGTTACTTTACTCGAAAATCGCAAATATCACTATATTTTATAAAATAATTATCATACGATTGATGAAAATGGTTTATTACGATTTATCTACGACATCAAGTGTATATATATATATATATATATTATGAAATCGTCTTTTTTGATTTCTTTCTTTTGGTTTACAAAAATTAAATAAAATTACGTTCCATTGGATGATTCAATGACCGATCGTTGCGTAGGAAAATTTCTAAGGACAAGCAGGGAGAACCAGTTACGTTATAAAACGTGAAGAAAAGAAACGAAGAAGTTATTCTTCGGCTTCAGATCGGTCCGCAGCGATAAGAAAAAGTTGAAAAAAGCAACAAGGATGAAATGGAAACTAAATCCATTTCCCTGATTTCGTTGAATTATCGTCGTAAAAACTAGAATTTGTTGATATAGTAATGTAATAAATTATAGAGTGGTTTGTAAATAATACTGAAAATGATAACAATATCAGCAACAACAATAGAAATAATAATAATACTTATTACACGTACATGTAATACGCGAAGTCTCACTTGTTATTTTATTAATTTTTAGTTATTTCTGTTCTTTTTTTTTTTTTTTCGAGCCAAGTTCCCAATCACAATTCAATTAAAATTCACTTGAACAACGGATGAACTTCAATTGCGTATCTAACAACTTGGAACATTGATCGAAACTGAATGAAAGTAAAGTTCATTCAATTTTAATTAAAATTTGACCGATCGATTTCATACCGTGCCTAATTCAAGTTTCATTTAACTAAACTTTTTATATTCTTACACCATCGAATCGATTATTCAATTAACGATTATACATTACGAATTAATGATTATTTTCATTAGACCGTTATCAGAATTTTTATACCTACAAGTTTTGTATTCCTATTTCTCTCATCAGTCTATACGAGCAATAATGATAGAAATGACGACGACGACGATAGCAGTGAAGTTTACTTTTGGAGTAAGCAAACAACAAGGGGGAAAAAAAAAAATTAAAGAAAGGGAGAAAACGTCGTTTCGACGCGATTCGTACTGGAAATAAAAAAAAAAAATGCAGTTTAAGGAATGAGGAGAAAATAAAAAAAAAAAAAAAAAAAGAAAACACTTGGATAAAAATAGCTTTTTCCGGCAATGCTAAAAATAAAATGAAGGAACGCCCGGAAACTCGACGCGTACGTACAAAAAACTTCGTCCCATCGTTCGGTCAAGTGCCCACCACCCTTCGTATAATGCCAGGGGTGGTTTGCGCCCTCGCCACCCCCCCCGTTTTCTAAACATTAAAACGCGTACGCAGCCTCTCAATTCCTCCCCCATCGAGCGTTTACCGAGAATCAACGGAAAAGCTCTCCAACGGAGCTTTTCCATATTTATTTACACGCACCAACTGTGTATGCGTACGTTTTCACGCTTTCACTTGCAAAACGTTGTTGTGCGGTGTGATTCAATTAAATATTACAAACAGAATGTACGCGGATTTTTCAGCTGCATAATGAGGCGGGGATCGTTTTTGCAGATTATCGACGTCGCCTCGAATTAGGGGCGGTGCGTTTTGCTTCGTTTCAAGAAATTCAACACCGTGCTTTGGCACGCGCGTCTGTTGCAGCAGTCGTTAACTTTTACGGTACGCCAGCTGCTTTCGTCCACTTTTCGAGATCCAATTTGGATGATCGTGACGGTCGACGTGTTACTCAAAAACTTTTATTTTCATTAAACGCAAAATTTCTTTTAAACTCAATTATAATTATGGTCGAGTAGTGGAAAAGTTCAAGCTTGGGGAATAATAAAACAAACAAAAAAAATAAAAAAATAAAGGAACCACCCTTATCTGTACATTATTTGTTTTTTTTTTTTTTTTTTTTTTTCAAACGTAAAATACGATTTTGTTCGAAAATTCAACTTGCCGAAGTTTCGTTTCTCTGTTTTCTTTCTTTCTTTTATTATTACGGATACGCTGAATCAAAATCTGAAAATTTGTCAAGTTTCATCGTAATAACACATATTGTGAAAAAAAAAAAAAAAAAAAAAAAAAAAAATTGCAGCCTTCTAAAATTTAGCCATTTAATTTTTATTCCTCCGATCGTTAAAGTTTTCTCTCATTTCGTCAGTTAGTTTAAGGCTGTACGACAAGATGTTCCGTCGTAAGAATTTCTTTAAATTTTAACGATGTAGTAACACAGAAGCGAGATGATTCTCTACCCTTCTTCGAATTCTCTTTGGGGGAATTAGGAACGAGAAAGGGATACTTGATATACCGTAAACAGAAAGGATGGCTGCACGAGGGTTCCTGGATACCCATAAACTTATGGCCGAGGGTCGTTCGGCGGTATTCGAGGGATGTTTTATATCCACCCTCGCACACAGCGGAATCGACGCCAACAAAACTGACTCGGATGAATTTGTCTCGGACCGTCATCCAGGCCAGAATGATTTCTCCTCGACGTACACCGATTGTGAGAGAAATTTTGATTTCCGGTTACCGCTCGGTTCTTAACTATTTTCATTGATCCTTGACGCTCCTTGAAATCGAAGAACCAATTTTTTTTCACTCTCTTTTCTTCTTCTCCCTTTCAATTCCCTGCTAGAGTTATTCGTGACCCTCGAAGCAACGTCGCGAGAAAAAAAATAAATTATACCTAAAGCCGCGACTCGGAGGGTGAAAAAATAATGACCGAAAGGCGTCGTCACGGTAGACGGACGATATCCTCGTTTAACCAGCACTGGCAGCAGCTGCTCCAATCAAAGGTGACGACCAAAGTAGAACGTAATATTAGTAACACTGGTTATGGTGGTGGTGGTAGCAGTAGGAGTATGGTATCCAGTATCAAGAGTCGACCGTGCGAACCCCCGTAGAGTTTAATACCTATCCAAAGTTGGTTGTAGAAAGCGTTATAACCATTGTGCAGTTACAGGGTAAAGGATGATTGTTGGTCAGGCCACAACCAAACACGCGACGAGAGAGCTGCTGCGGTGCTCTGCAGGGTACGTTAAGCTGTGAGTAAGGGCTCTGGTCTCCTTCTTCCTCCTCCTCTTTTTCCAAGGGTGGGTCCCTCCTCCTATCCTCAACCATGAATTTTACAGTGCACAACCACCCATACCCGTCCTATCCCTTCTCCTCCCAATCCTCGTCGACGAAACTCCACCATCACACTCGCTGGACGTTCTCTGCTCAGCCCTTGTCCGTCCTACCACTACCAATGCTGATACTGATGCTAATACCACTAATACTACTACTATTCGGTGAAGTTAAACTGTGGCCCATTGTTCTGCTCAGAATAGATTCGAATCCGGCTGTTCCTCCACCACCACCACCTTCTCCTTCTCCTACTCTTACGTACTTCTGACGCCCTCTTCCAGAGGCTCTCAATCAACGGATTATACCTTTTAATTGCCAGCGGGTTCGCATGTGCTCCGTTATAATCTGCTTTGAACTTTGACGATCAATTCCTGTTAAGGTTTGTGGGTTCCTTGGTTGATTTACAGGATGCGTCGTTGTTATCGTAGACCGCGATCGAATGGAAGGAAGACGTGTGGTTGGGATGGTGAACAAGGTCAGGATTGATAAAACGCACTTGTTAGGTCATTCGTTGTTACAGACCAATTGCAATTGAACAAAAGAGACAAATTGTTGGTGTGTGATTCAAATATTTCATTTTATCGAATAATTGGTGTATAAAAATGATAAATTCGGAAAATTCGTTGTACGATCAGCAATTTTGGAAACAGTTGTAGTCCAACGATTTAAACGAAAATATCCTTGCCGAGAAATTCGATAGTTGAAAGTTTGTTCCTAAAATTGGAATCAGACTTATTGATCAGTACCGACCTGTTGATATAGTTTTTGTGTAACCCCGCGATCGTCAATTCGTGACAACGAGTATTATAAAAGAAATATAAAAAATATTATAGAAAGAGTTGTGCAAAAGTTTGAATCTCGCTGGTCTTCTTGTGTAACAATCTCCTTTCCCCCATTATCCTGTAAAAATGAAATCTGTTTGCAACTTCCCAACGTAAACTCGTACCATTCCACTTAATTCGACCGCGATTTCCTGTTTCCAGCTAGCTGCACACAGACCAAGTACAATTAATTCAACGAGATGTATAAACGGTGGTCAAATTATCCGGAGTCTCGTCTATCGAACACTTGGAAAAGTTGCTAAATGTTAAGTTAACGCCGATCGCAAAGAACGAGGGAAACAATACATACGCAACAATGAAGATGAGAGAAAAAAAAAAAAATTACATCGTCGTTCGCCAAAAAATTTGGAACAGCCGTTCGCCAATCGGCAATAATCGACTGCATAAAACCTGCGCTGATAAAATAATCGTTCGGTGTTTGAAAGAGGTTCAACATATATTTGGATTTTTAATACGGACTGTTTGTCGATTTAAATTTATGGTGTATATAATATATTATTATACCTCAAGATAAAAATTGCATTTAGATTACCCGAACCAGGCTCGGTGCCAATTGGTTCGGATAATCAAGGTTCTGCTGCAAGAGTATAGAGTCAGAAATATACGAAACGAATGTCTGCGATGATCGAAGAACAAGAAGAAGACAGTAAGGTAGGTATCTATCTGACAAAGGCTCTGTGTATATCCGTTATGGAACTAACCGAAGCAACCGTCTCTGCACGGCTGCCGTTCCGAGACCTTTTTATTTATCTCTCTCTCTCTCTCTCTCTCTCTCTCTCTCTCTCTTGGTCTTTCATGTGTATACAGTATAAACATGCAACAAGATAGATACCGACATACACGAGTATAGAGATACTCCATAACGCTGCTGCTGGTGCTGCTTTTTATACAAGGATGTCCCGCGGTACATTGGAGTTATAAGCCTCCAAGACGTCAGCGACGAGTCGTTGCTGATAAACTGAGGCACGTAGTTCCTTCTTCGTTCGTTACCAAGTACCGTCATTTTCTCAAACAGCAGTACGTCGAATATACTGCTCGCAAAGAAACCCGATCAGGAATATTGATCAGTGGTAATATCATCATCGAGTTTGATTAACAGCGTTGAATAATGATGAATCGGTGGGAAATGAATCGATCAATTGGAATTGATGGATATTTCTCTCTTTTGTGCTCTGAGATGTTGACGCTGAAAATTCACGAGGCTGAAGTTGGTAACGTACGTATTGGGAGAAAAAAAATTATCATTCAACAATTTTAGGATTACTTTCGAGGTAGTTGACTTATCGGCATTATTCTGTATTTTATTTGTAACAATGATTTATCGAATTTAGAAAAGTCATAGAAGAAGGGAATACGGCAACAACGTTACCAACTTCATCCACCGTGAAAATTCACTCTCTTTTGATAAAAGCTGGAACTTGCGAGCTTCGATTCGAAACGAACTTTACATAAGAAGGATCGTGGGAACGGAGAAAAAAAAAAAATTGAGGGAAAGCAGATCGAGTGACGCATTATTTTTTCGGAGAGTAGTTCGTTGGAAGAGAAGCCGGAGGTTAAGAGGTGCGTAACCGTATAACGTCCACAGCTAAAATACTTCTGCATGTGGAAACGAATTTAAAACCTCCATACGAATTATACTATAACGAGGCGTTAATATCACTGCTTTAATCTGGGGTGTACACAAGTTACTGCAATCTCATGTATTCTTGTGTACTTTTTGTTATCTTTATGTAATCATTGTAATCCTTGCAATCTCTGTAATCATTTGTAATATCGCTGTAATCTTTTTAATCTTCCTTTAATCCATGCAATGTTTTTAATTCTTGCAAATTTTTGTAATTCTTTGTAATCCTTGCAATCAATGTAATCGCTTGTAATCTTATGTAATATTGCCATAATCCTTGTAATCTTTTCAACCCTTGTAATCTATGTAATCGTTTGTAATCTTAGGCAATATTGCCATAATCCTTGTAATATTTTCAATTCTTGCAATTATTGTAATTTTTTGTAATCTTATGTAATATTGCCATAATCCTTGTAATCGTTTGAATTCTTGCAATTTTTGTCATTTTTTGCAAGCCTTGAAATCTCTGCAATCGTTTGCAATCTTTCTGTAATAATTCTAGTGAATCTGTGATCTATGTAATTGTAATCAGTGTACGCCATTTTTTCATAGCGATTAACCTCTCGTTACTATAAAAAAAAAATCAATCCAATTCTTAATAATTACATAGTTACAAGAAAACCTGTATTACAATCGAAGGATATTTATAAAATTATCAACAATAGAATTCTATTCATTCGAATTCACGGTTAGTTTAGCGTATTTTTTTTTTTTTGGATTTCCACCTCACTTTAAGAAAAATATATATTTTTTATTATAAAATTCGACTTCGATGAACTTCGGTTTTACTTTTGAAACCCTGATCAGAAATTTTTTTTTATTTTTTTCGCTTCTCTATCTCGTTAATTTACTCTATCCTTTACTCGGCATTATAAATGTATAAATTATAAAAGTGAAATTATTCACATGTCACACGCGTCTCCAAAGGGACCCAAATTCGGACGGTGCGAATGAGTGACGTAATCCAAGTCCACCCACTTTTCGCAGTTAATTATCTACGTACGCCCGCCTTTCGCTCGTTCGTCCGTAACATCGAACCGATCGCTGTATCGCATGGATCATGCAACCTCGCATACATAACGAAAACGCAAAAGTCCAAGGATTTCAATTTTACAAAACATCCGACATCTCGTTACGTTACGAGACAAGAAAAATTCAAACATTATCAAAATAGCGAGAAGGATTTTTCAATTTGTACCGAATAATTTTCTACAATTGACAATTGAATTTCTCAAATATTTAAAAGAGACGTAAGGAAGGGGGGTGGGAGCGAAAACGCCGAGATAAACTACAATGATCGACGAAGAACGCGAGAAGGAGTTCAAGACGAAGTATTTCGAGTTTAGGAGATGAGTTGATGCGTCTGCAAGTTTGTAGCTATTTCCGGAGAGATAGTGTGCCTGTGTGTGTGCGTATATATATGTATATATATGTATATACGTAGTGATGCACCGTACCTCCATTTCTACGCATCTGTAGAGCTATACAAATATAAAAAGAGCGATCCAGTTGCACCGGCAGTCGCAGTTCAGCAGAAATTCTACTTGTCAAACTAGTTTCAGTTACTCTCTTTATTTAAGAAAGAAGATGGGAGAGAAAGAATGATGAAGATGAAGAGAAGGAGTATGCGATCCATGCTGCCGCATTTACCGATTTCTTTGAAAAAAAAAAGGAAAGGAAAGGAATTCAAAACAAAAAAAAACAATCAAAGCCCCGACAACAAATTTTAGTCGATTTTTTTTTCCCATCGTTACCTGTTATTTCTTTTTCAGTATATATATTCGCTATACTGTAAGAATATTAATATTGAAAAAAAAAAAAAAGTGATCAACTATTTAAGATAGATTCAAAAATCTCATAATTAATTCAGGTCAATTTCAATAATTCGCCAAATCGCGAAATAATTATTGAGAACGTTCTTGCTTGCATTTAATTTCGCCGTTCTACGTGCGGTTAAATTTACAGATTTATAGAACACGAATTTATACTGGTTACAACTACTTATAACGTGTTCAGTGGATGGTTTATATTCTACGATATTTAACGCCTACCTACTACTTCTTCAACCACCTACGCGAATTAAATAAATACGACGGTCACGAGCCATCATTATCCTTTTAACATTTTACCCCGTATTATTAACAGCTAAGACAATATGTTATATTGTTAAACGGATCTTTGAACAAAGTGTCAAAACGACGTGTTTTATGAAAATTGCGGTATAGAAGCCATGACGCGGAATTTTTTTTCTAAAAAACGTAGTAAACGTTTAAAAAAGACGGCCCAATTATTTTCAATTCGTGTAAAAATTTGGAAGATTATACGTCGTAGCGTTTTTTTTTTTTTTAACTACGTTTTCTTAAACTACGTTAGGTAAATAAAAAAAAAAAAAAAAAAAAACCGCCTCACATTTTGATATTCCAAGTATTTCGTATAGATCGTAGATCATTGGAAACGACCAATTTTCAAAATAATAATAATAATAATAATAATAACAAGAATAATAATAATAATAATATCAATCGAATCGATCAAACCATGGCGTAGTTTTGTTTTTGATACATGAACTATAATCAACTTATAATACAACGATGCATGTTTACTGGACATAAAATTAGATCATCTATCTAGGTACATATGAATATCATTCATTCGTGTACCAATGTTTACACACGCTGTAATAACAAAGTGGATAGATACGCTTTGCGTCGTCTACTAGACATCAGAGCGGTATAATCAGGATGACGAATTATTTGCAAGCAACGATCGAAGAGCGAACAAGGTGATAATATTGAGGTGGGTCAGGAAAGTCTGGATGATGATTCCTATGAAACACGCGTTGATGCGCAACCGCAACACTCGAAAAGTGATCGATTGAAAATATAAATAACCCTCTTCTCTCTTTCTCTACGAATTAATAGGCGATTGAAAATATCGAGTCGCTGAGAAAATGTATCATCATCATCGACTGACGAACCAATGGGTGAAAGGAAAGGCTCCCGAATCCAAATAGTTCAATAGGTTCGTTATAGTGTGAGGTGTGTGATATTCGGTGATTCAAATTCTTCTAAATTTAGACACAAAATTATCGATATTCAAGATTAACGTGAATAATTCCGATCCAACGGATGGAAATAAAACGTACAATGTCGTTATATCGGTTTATCATTGAAAATTCATGGAGATTGAATTACGTGTGCAATAAATTATACGTGATAGGAATGAACTTGTCTCCAGTAATTTCTTCTTTATTTCAGTTTCGTTTTTTCTCTATTCTCAGATAGTAAGTCCGACTCTTTAAATCGATATTAAATAACCATAATTTACAATTACATTGTATTCGATCGATTAATATCCACTGTTTTACTCCACCGTGCTCGTAATAAAGCACGGAACGAAAAATTTACAAAAATCATTTCAAGCGTGATCTTACGCTTGTCGTGCATCATATTTCATTAAACATATTCTTCGATTTGTGTCCCTGATCCCCCCGTTCCTGCATCCGTTCGTTATCCAAATTTTTCATCGAAATATCCGACACGCGATGGACATGAAATAAGGAGGGAGGAAGAGCGAGGCGTGGAATTATTTACGACCCCCGAAAAACAAAAAAAAAAAAAAAAATAAACATTGAAGAAGAAAAAAAGAAAAAAGAAAGCACGATGCATCATCCCTTGGTGCATCTCCTCGTACAGAGACCCATAAATTTCAATCCAAAACTCTTTTGACGTCCGTGCCCCGTCCCTCCTCCCCTCCCTTCGCTCTTCCCCGTTTGGGTCAACAAAACGAGCGCCTCGATTCAAGCGGACACAGTACAGTTACACATGCCCGCATTTCCTATCTTTCTCTTTCTCTTTGTTGTCTGTCCATCCGTCCGACTCAACGACCTTTGCGAACGTCAAATCGGAAACGGAGAGAGACATGTGAATAAGTGTACATGAATGCAAGTAGGTATTCGTATGTGATTTTAGTAGTTGCGTGCGGAGGTGTGTTCAATGTTCATTGCACAGTCTATGGTTCATTGTTTATTTGAAACAACTATCTGGCGATAAAGCGATAGTCGTTTTTTTTTGTTTTTTCTCTTTATTCTTCTTTTGTTTGGTCTACCGTTTTACAACCAGCCAACTTCACAGTTCACACGTGTGCGGACAATCAATCTCCTTGCGCTACGTTCGTGACTCAGGTGTAAAATTGAAAAAAAAAAAAAACAAAAAAAGAAAATAAAACAAACGTAGATACGTTACATTGTGCACTCGAGCCTGCAACGCGAAGAATGCACGCTTATAAACCTTTCGGTATTCGTATAAGCACGCCGATTCGTCACCATCGACTGACGTACTTTACTTAATACTAATAGCCGTTTAAACTGTCGAGAGGATCTCGCGTAAAAGTCGTTTAAACGCAACGTAAAGAGTATAATAATAATAATAAGCTTTACGAGAGAAAACGAAACAACGGGATACTGTTTTTTTTTCTGTTCTGTACTTTATTTTCAACAGGTTTAAGGATCACATCAGAGAAGAAAAACAAAATTCTAGACGGTATAAATTCTCGGAAACTGTGGCAAAAGAGTGAGAGATGCGGGGGCGGAGGAAATTGTGACTAATCAACGTTGATTCTTCAGACGAGATGAGTAAGGTTAATCATAGGAAGAAAGAATAACAATAGACAATCGTATCACTCAACATCGACTTAACGACAATCGTAACGAGACGGTTGGCAGAAGCCATTCGTAATAAACAAATGCTTAGGTATCATTGATCGCGCGAGAAGCAAAGCGCGAGATGGAGATTGATCGTAAATAAAAAATAAAACAGCTTAGCTAGCGAATGAGTCACACTACTACTCACCTCGTGGACGAGGGGAGACGGACTGGGCGAAAATAATCCCGGGTTGCACCAACGTAAAGAGCACCAACAAGCACAACACTTTGCCAGGAGTAGCGGTGGTAGCAATAACACCAAGGCTACTCGGGCGTAGCGAACTTGAGCACCAGCCGCACTCGCGACTCGCCATATTTCAGGGATTGCGTTTTTCGCTTATCTATTATCTCGTCTTGTCAAACTGCATAAATAGCGATCGACGGCGCGGTTCGTCACACCAGCATCGCGATCGGGCGATTTCCTTCCCCTGTTTGACGGCACAATTAAACCCGCCGAACAAACGTCACCTTCCCGTGGCTCGTCTGAGCAACAACTGAAGTCCGAACACTGATCACAGTGATCACGGACAATATACGGACTGAAGTTGGCAGATTGTCACATCGTCGTCGCGCATGCGCAGTTTATCTCCGCGGTGACGCGCACGCGCAGTGACCGTTCGACTAATCGGTACTTGACTCGATTGCACGAAATTCAAACAAGACGCTCTTTATCTCACCACGAGGATATTGATGGTGTTTCTATGTACTACGATGAATTAATTCTTATGTGATGTAGATTTTATATCGCGACGGATCCGGAGTCGCTTTCTGTAAATTCAAAAGCCCCAAGGCCTAGCTGGAAAAACCTACTCGTCTGAAAGAATCTGCCCTACAATTTCCCGCGATTCCAGTTATTCACGGATATGACAATCTTTCACAGAGAGATGTTGATTTCTGCATATAACTCAGGGGTGGCCCGAACGATTTTGCTCAAAATCGTTTATAACTCAAATGGATCCGAGCCAATTGACCTGCTTTCATTTAAATCGGTTTATTCGTGTTTCATTCATTTTTAAACAACAAAACACAAGAGTAATCACTTTCCTCTTCTGGCTAAAAATTTGAACATTTTTAAACACTCGGAACGAATTATTTCTTACACTGCGTAATGTAGAATGTATCTCCGGCCTTATTACGACACGATCAATTTAATTACTAGCCTTGAAGTTGGTTATAAAAATGAAAACATAGCGCGTTGACCTCAAAACTTTACACCACAGAAACTATAGAATGTAGCAAGATGCTAAATAGATTTGGAGTACTTAAAAGCTGACAGATTGAACTTATCACGTAGTCGTGACGACACGGATATTGATCAAACGAGGTGAATGTGAGCTGGTAACGTGATTTCAGTATCAAGCCAATGTCTCTCACTGCGAATATGTATCCAGAAATGGAGAACAGAGTCAAGGCATACTTGATGGAAACGATTGTCAAGGATTGCAAGGTCAAGGAATGCGACGTGTCGAGTGATTTCATTGACTTTTTGGTACGCAAGTAAATAAACGTCAGTTTCGATTTAAACTCACGTTCGGTTTGTCAATCACTTTACTATTCTCAGTTGGACCTAGTGCTCTTGAATCCCGAGTATGACTTCGTCAGAGAAGATACGTGCCAAACAGATTTATCGAGCATCGTCTCCGCCGTCACAACCAAACTTACGGACCAAACAAGACCGAGCCTGGTCGTCCTGAAACTTCAGCTGTACTTCAAAAAACACTACGTATCCAGAGGTGACTGGGAATCGTAAAATAGTGTATAAAATTCGAATAAGTAAAGCTGAAAATATTTTCTCTCAAAACCATCAGACGAGGCGATCCTGAAACACAGAAAATGCCTTTACACAAAAACGGCGCCTCTTTTGCGGGAAATTTGCAACGCGACGTTGCAAAAAAGCACAGAACAGGATGCCGAGAAGTTGTACCAAAAAATGGTGATATTTATCGTTCTGCTAAGCGGTCTCGGAAATCCTTCGGTACCGGGAGTGTTGAGGTGCTTACTGTATAGAGAATTGAATGCAAAAGTGCATAATCTTGACACTAATTGGTAAAATAATGTTTAAAAATTTAAAGGGAGGCCAGCGCCGCGCTGCACAGCGTCTACCGCATTTCCGAGGTGAATCACTTCGTCACATTGCCCTTAGAACGGAAAGAAGGACAACTGACGGAGCTGATGTTGATAGTTGCTGGCATCCGGCTGTTCAACCGAGATTTGCAAAGAGGCGGAGAGGGGATTGACGATCGTGAGTAGAACCGGTGAATTTATAGTTGCAGATTTACCTCCTCGTGTTTCTCCCTTTTCCGCCAATCATCATTGTATTCCTCAGTGCCGAGCGTTCTTCAGGAAGCAATTGCGAAGACTCAATCCTCGACGATGCACGTCCTGGAAAAGATAATGAACAAGGTGTATAATTTTACCGCAGCCATAGACCGGACGATATGCGCTTCTCTGGAGAGAGAAGACGTCTGTTCAAATGACCCGAACCCGCCGCATTGGCCACCCGAAATCACTTCTGATCACGTTGAATGGGCCGTTCAAATGCTGGCGGCGGGTCGTCAACAGGAAGTATATATTCGGTCAGTTGAGATATGTATAAGTATGTAGATGCAAGTACAGGAACCATATGATACTAGACGAAATTTTGACCACCCACGATACAATTTACCTTCTGCAGGAAATTACTGGACGACATCGAGCGCTGTGATTGCAACGTGAAAGGTCTCATGGAGAAACTGCAGGCTCGTTTACTCCAACTACACGGTGCTATTCACTGCAGGACTGCGATTCCCACTGTTGAGATATACGTAAGAATCAAAGTTTTATTGCACTAAAAGTAATTCGGTTGGTAGTGATTTACCAAGGGATGAAACGCGCTTTATATATCACATCCAGCCCCAGTTCATCGACCTTGCGAACACCTGGATGCAACTACAGGATGAGGTCGTGGTTTTGAGCAGCATCAATACGTTTCTCTGGGAGCTACAGTCGATGACGATAAACGTAATGGCAACGTTCCAAGATTCCTTCTCAACCACGAACGAATATAACGTAAATTCGCAATTTTACAGCACGTCGATACCTTCGACGATGCGTTGCTCAGAATGTTGATCGATGACGGTCAAGTTCTGACCGATGCGGAGAGGCTCGAGGAACAGATGGGAAAAATGATAAGTAATGGATTGCAAAAAGTATTAACGAGTTATTTTCATCGAACGTACTTCATGATTATACTCTCCATATTCTTGACCATTAGTAGCATGTCGAATTCATCGAAATCAGGTGCAAATTATTCTTCCAGACGAAACGGGGGAGTGCCAAGTATTCTACCCCAACATCACCAAGGATTTCGATCAAATTCACGTGGAGGTGAGTATGAGGTATGAGTACGTTTGGAATTTTTTGGAAAAAACCACGGTCCTGTCCTTAGTACCTCGGGTTCTGCGCGTGGAGCCTCGCCGAAGGAATGGGTGCCTTGATTCCGGGAAACCCGAACATCGGTGTGCTCAAGTGGAACGGAAAGTACTTCGCGTTCAGCTCCAGAGAAGCAGCTAGTAAGTTCGGAGTTGATCCGGAGAGGTTCGTAGTGCATTCGTAATTTCATGCTCTGTCGACTCCAGTCTCTTATAAATCGCAATCCAACGCATCGAGTTCTTCCTCTTGGTGCGCAGATTCGTCAACGGGACGGTAGAATTCGTGTACAATCATCCCGAGTACGTAAACCTGCTTCAAATGCACGACGAAATCAAGCCTGCGAAGGCTCAGACCATGTAAGAACCCGACTTTCTCCAAATTTTAAGTTTTGTGTCAAGATTCTTCACCCCTCTTCACCAATTTTCGCCAGGTCGGAGACAAACTCGGATCCCAAGGTGCTGCACGACCAGGAGGTGCAGACAGTTTTGCACCCGTTGGAGTCGAATATTGTCAAGGACTACACGTTCAGTACTTGGGAATATAGACGAAGGGCGCTGCAGCTGGTAGGACAGATAATTTTTTTTAAATCTACATTGTGGATTTGTAAAATAAATAAATTTCAGGCGAGTATTTGTCAACGAGCTACGCACAGTACGCAGACTTACAAATCACACTTCCGCAGTAGCGTTTACACGCATGCGGCCCCGCCAAGAGATCGGGAGGTCCAAACAATGCGCGATAATTACGCTAATACTACTAGATTGAAAAATTTTATTTACGGATTGCGCGGAAAACGTGGCGATCAGCAACATGTTGTCCAATTTGAGGACGCGTGAAAGTCCCTCGGCTCTTGGCTGTAAAACAATTATTGATCAATAAATGTGTTCGGTGAAGAAAATTACGGAATGGATTCGTTAAATTATTATCAAGTTCGAAAACTTCTGTAATAATATAAAGGGCTGAGTTTTTTTTACCAAACAATGATTTCTGATATAATTACGAATCGAACTGCGAATTTATACCGTCAATATAAAAATAATGACAATAATACTCACAGAAGGTTTCTCTATTTTACAATTCTCCGTAGCTTTGTCAATACTTCTGGCCTGGACATTTGTTCGGTTCCAACAACAGAAACCAACCCTTACGAGTCGCTCCTTACTTTGCACCTTCAGAAATATTTCAATCAGTGCATGGTCCCGGGAAATTTGTCAATTTATTCCTGATGTCTGGATTTTCTTGCAACACTTTTGAATACGGCACCGAATTGCATTTGGGAATAAAAATAATTTACTTCTAAGCACAGCGTAATGTTATGAATGAGATGAAAGAAAATTATAGAATTAGGATAATTTGCGAACACTGTGAGATAAGTACAATAGATTAAACCTAATGAATCTAATGGTACGATAACTTAATTAATTTGAAACACCGAATTCATTTAAATCTCGATCTGATTATATAGTTGCAGTTGTTCAGGTTTAAAAAACAGATACAATAATCTTCGTCGAGGAGACCCAGCGACTACAATATAATGAGACCTGATATTGATCAAACAAATCTGCAATGTCGTGATGCAATTATCAAGCAGCTCCTGCATTTTTACCTCTCCACGAAATAAACCAATTGAAAGATTGTCGAACTATTGGTCGAGTGCAAAAAAGGAACAATAACTGTATTTCGTAAAGGGATAAATGGAACAGAGGCGCATAAATGACAGAGAGCAAATTTAAAAAAAAATGAAAGCAATATTTTAATCGGGCAATGTTTTCAAATACAATTATAGTACACCGCGGGTTGTTCATGGCTTTAGAAAACATAATCAATATTACTTTTATCCTTCCATAACATTATTCGTATTTTTTTCTTGTTTTTTTAAATCATTTTTTTCGTTTTTTTTTCTTCTCATTCTTATCTTATCTTATATTTTCCGTATTAGCGCTTTCGTTATTTGCCGGCCTAGTTAGCAAGCTGATTTTGTTCTCTTTGCTTTTGCTAGTATCATGATTTAGGCCAGCGTAAAATTACATAATTTATGTTCAAAATACACGGATGGTTCTGTACTTAGTGAGGTACAGCCAGGCAACTATACGAATGACTTCATAATTAGAACGTACATACTTCAACTCATAATCCTATTTTTTCTTTTTATATATTTATTTATTCCTACTCAAACGCCGTGCAGCAAAATTTTTTTTCTTTGTCTTATCGCGTCACACATTTTGACTTAAAACTTGTTTTGTCGTATATGTAAATCATGAATCATCATCAGTTTTAGCATTCCATTGAATCTTATACGTTAAAGGTCAATTTTTTACACCAAAAAACCTACATTACGACGATAATAATTAATTAGTAATTACACATTAATATATAGTTATAATTAATATTCTTTCAATGTATAATATTCCTATTATACAGAAGAAGTACAGAATGTCGATTTTCATTTTTTCCCCTTTTGTATAGTTTTTCAATTTCATTGATTTTCCTCGGAACAACCTATCCTACCTTGAAGACTCATCAATGTCAAAATATAAAAAACTTCCTTGTATTGTTTTTCTTCTCACTTTTTGAATGCAGTTTATGCTGTATTATTAAATTTAAATCGTCAACAGCTAAATTAAATTTACACACTGATTGAAGGTATCTTTTCCCTAGATGAATAAATTTTCTATTTGTCAATTAATCAGTTTCTACATGGTTGTACATCTAATGCTTCTTCAATGCAGAGCTCTCGTGAGTGAATAATAGCATATCCCAAAAAAGAGAGAAAAGAAACCTGATTCAAAGTCCGCAAATTAGATATTTTCCCATTCTATGGTATTAAATAATGTATAATATTGTATAATTCTTCTCTTGTTAATATTACTGAGTGGGAAAATGAAATAAAAATTCATGAAATTGAACATGTATAAGAGTTACCGGAAGAAGAAAAAGGCAACCATTGAATGTATACTTGTAAAGATCTTGACTCGGAATATGATGCAATGTAAAAACTGCTTACTGACTACTGCAGTGAACGCAGACATACTTTCGATCGTTCACGTACCCCTTGACAAGAAACCACAGCAAAGTTATAGATAATCTCTAAAATTCATAACTAAATATTGCATAAGTGATTCTGTGGCAGCAAGAGAATGAAGTTCAATAGAAAATTAAATATATATCAACATGATTGAGTGAAAAATTCATACAAATTCTTGCTCGAGTTGAAGTTCTCAATTAGAGAAATTGACTCTGTTTGAATATATGTTTTTTTTTTTTCACGAGTAATGCCCATAAACCACTGCAGATGAAATAGTTTACCACGAAAAGCTTTGCGGGTTCTTGACGGAATCAATAGTTTATGGTGGTAAGGAGGGTCTGGTGTTTCGACACTTTAAAACGATGTTCGGTGTCACGTGTGGGGCGTGTAGTTATGACCGGGATGATGAAGAATTACATGAGATAATCATGTGTGTTTGTTATGTGGAATTAATAACCTTCAGAGTTTGAACAGCTGGAGCACTTAGTCTACGAAGTGATTTTTGAGGTACTTCATCATACCGAAGGTCCTAAAGCGCTTAACCCCGATAACCTTCAGCAGTTCCTCGTCACAGATCGCGAACTGCTTGTTCTTGGGATCCTTAAAAGAAAAAACATTTCATAATTGAATTAGCTAATCTGGTACACAAAACCATTAACAAAAACTGATAAGCGACCAAAAAAAGATGATCATGAAAATAACGACAATACTCACATAAAGGTTTCTCTCTTTTATGATACTCCATACTTTCTTCACCACCTCGTGCCGCGCCATTTGCTCAGCTCCGACAACAGAGGCCAACTCTGGGGAAAGTGTAACGGCACGTGTGTAACCACCACCCTTACCTTTCCCAGCTCCCTTCTTGGCACCTCCTGCAGCCTTCTTACTCTTTCCCCAGTCTTCATCACTGTCGCTGTCAGATCCCTTCTTCTTTCCCTTCTTGCCTGGTTTGCCTGCTCCAGAAACATTTCAACGAACGATTAGCTATGAGAAAATGTATCAACTTATTTCTGACATCAGACCTTTTGTCCAATATTTCTATCTCGAATAAAAAGTGGAAATAAAAATTATGGGATCATACTTGAAAGTCAAAAAATTCTTACTAAGCAGACTGTCTATGGAAAGTTGTTCCAATTCTTCAATTTGTTTAATGCACTTCTGTACCGTAATTCATCACTATCCTGTGATAAATATTCGAAAAGCAATAGTAATGTTCAAGTTTTACTCAAGTTTTGAGATCGACTCTGCTACCCTTGTTCGCAAAATTCATTTTATCGGAAAGAATATACTTGTCAGATTTTATTACAAAGGTATGTTTGGATCAATTGGTTCCCTAAAGAAGTAAAGATATTACCACTTGACTCGATATCGTCAACTTGGTCAGATGCATAATAAGATCTTATTATCTTATTATAGATAAGGATCTGATCAAGTTGACAATAACAAGTCAAGTGGTAATATCTTTACTTTGTTGACTTGGAACTTACTGATACCTTTCTTGGGGGTAGGCTTGGGTTTTTTAGGGCTGTATTCTTCGTCGCTTGCGTCGTCGTCGCTGGCGCTTTCCTCATCATCTGAAGATCCCTTCTTACGTTTGGTAGCAGTTTTCTTAGCTGGGGTACGTTTCGCAGGTTTCTTCTCCTCCTCCTCCTCCTCTTCTTCTGAACCTTCTTCCTCTTCCTCTTCGCCTTCTTCTGACTCTTCACTGGCGGCCTTGCCCTTCTTATTTTTTTTTCCACTGTCCTGTTTTTCTTGAAGACACTCCATCACCAAATCGTCGACCTCCTTCTTTCTATAAATATAATTGAACATTCACGTTTACAGTTACCATTATTCATCTTTCTCTTTTATTTGAGTTTTTCGAAATTCATAGATCGTGTATCATTTGGTATAAATATAGGAAG
Source organism: Neodiprion pinetum (assembly GCF_021155775.2). Taxonomy (NCBI): domain Eukaryota; kingdom Metazoa; phylum Arthropoda; class Insecta; order Hymenoptera; family Diprionidae; genus Neodiprion; species Neodiprion pinetum. Next base: position 4,700,649 of record NC_060234.1, read on the forward strand.
TTAAGAAGAGAAGAAATGCATAAAACAGGAGTTGTTACATAAATTGTTGGAGGGGGAACGAGGTGGTAGCTTAGCAAATTTAACTCCACGCAGAGTCCCTCTCTTTGCTCTTGGACACAGCGTGCAACTCTTGAACATTAGCTGATTGAGCAAGTAAGTGCACTGCATCCTTGGAATAAAAAAAGGTACAACTCTGGAGAGGCTGATTTTTTGAATAGAGTTTAATCAACTCACAAGAGTTTAAAGGAGATGAGGAAAATTTTTATTACAGTAGAATAAATTATTGATTGTCTAAATTAAACACAGTTCGCAACAAATATACGATCTCGTGCATCGATCCCTATTTGAATGTTATTAGGCTAATTCTAGAATACGCAAACACTTGTACAAATTTATCGTCAAAAAGCAAATAAACAGGTTTACAATAAAGCTTGAAAAAATTTACATTGAACATTTTGGCATAGATTGTAAATTATTGTTAAGATCCCACATATGTTGATGACGAATTCGTATTCGCAATCTGTTACTCGGCAACGGTAAATAAAAACTGAAAACAGTCGATTCAAGTGGAAATTCAATCTGCACAATTAAATATGTGCTAGTGTTATATCCAGTGTACAGAATGCAAAACGAATTTCTGCGAATACGGCAATTTCGATTAGCCATATCGTGCAAAACTCTTCATTGCATATTTCTAACAAGCGTAGAATTGGTTGAAAAAAAGTATTTCAAGGTAAAATTCTTAGACCGCTATCAATATAACGAAACATAACGACAAAGAGAAATGGAAAAATAATGTTAACGCGAAAGAACAAAATATAAAATAACGTCAAATATTAAAATTGCTAATTGTAATCGGTTTTCTAATTTTTCAAAACAAACTATTCAATTCAAAAAGTAACGCTCTTATTTATTTAATTGTCTATAATTAAGAAAATTACAGAATGATATACGGTCAAACGACCGAAACATATCCTATAAAGTATGCAGGAAAGGTTAATAATAGGAAATATCTAAAAATAATAATGATCAGGTGCATCATGTCGCGGTTGTTATTTGTTGTGTTTACCTGTCGGTTAAGTCGACATCGAGTTTCTCCTCGATCTGTTGCCTGACTTTTTTGGCGGACATTGTCGTGAGGTCGGCATCCTTCAGGATGGCTGCAACAATCGACCCGAAATGAGATAAGTAAATACACACGAAGCTGTTTCGAACAAATGCATAGGCGGACCCGAAGAGCGTCGGCTGGATTGACAAGATCGAATATATAATTGGCCGAATATTCGTTGACGCGGCGTCGATGCGGGAGTAACAAGAAGCAGCATTGGTGGCTTCGTTGGTGTTTTGGAAAAACTCAGAATGAATAAGAACGAGACTAGGGGGGGTTAAACGGCACCGTCGACGAGAGAAGCGACTGCATTGCGATAATAAAAACAAAGCACGGGGTAGGGATCGGGGTGGGTAAAGTAAAATGAGAAAAAAAAAGAAAAAAAAACAACAATCCTTCTCTACTCTTGTGGAAGTTTCGGCGGGGCAGAACGCGGCCAATCAACGCGTCACACGGCAGGAGGACGCACCTATTATTTCGATTTCCGATGAAAATTGGCGATATCTGGTGTTCGAGCCGATGACGGTTTAATGAAGGCAAAAATTCTACTTCATTTCGGCAGGTTCAGGTTCCCCGTGCGATGTACGAGATACGAGATACACTGGTGGAACGTTACGCTATAGAATAATGGCTGGCTTGGGTACGCCATAGCCGTCGTGTCTCCGCGCCAAGTCCGTCGGGCCAAGAGTAAAATGCCCGATTTCCACCGTCGAGGCGTTTATATTCACGGAGAAAAAATCTCTCCCGATTTATTTCCGGCTCGGTTTTCACATCGGCACTCGACCCAGCCCGGTAATTTCAAAGATACGACGACTTACCGGTGATTTCCTTCCTCAGCTCGTCTTTGGAGATATCGGCCATGGTCGTGTGTTGCGTCGTGCGTACTGCTACTAACTGAGAGACTAAAGCCGGCTGGCCTCCTGTAGCGTCGAAGCGTACAGTCGCGGCCCGCCATAGCGGCCAGCGCTAACCGAGGGCCGAACTTTGACGATGCATAACTTTTTTCCCGCAACCCTAAACGGCTTACAACATTGACCGAATCGTGTCAGTTTTTTATTCTCTACATTTTTTCCAGCATGCCCCGTGGCCAATATTGTGATGTATCATCACGATTTCAACATTTTTAGACGACAAGGTGTACGATTTTTGGCCGGGACTATTTTATCGCAAATCGGTCAAGCTCACTGTTTATTTCTCCATAATATTTCATATAAATTTATTCCAAATAAACGGCCAATAAACGTTTTGTATTTTTATCGAATTTTTCGCCGGTTTATTTTTCTTATTTTATACCCAGTTTATTTATTTACTCGTTCTATCTCGGAGGTGAAATGCCGCCTCGCGCATTTGAACAATCCAATATGGCTGACCCATTTTTCCCGCTTGTCGATAACTTCTCGGCTATCCTGTAGGGCTGGTCATATCGTCGGGATTGTTTGATCGATGATTCGTCTGCCTGGGTATGCGCTGCGTGTAAAATCCGTCAATTACGAGACGTAAAACGAAAATCCAACTTTTGGAAATCAATAATATCGCATGTTTTTCACAAAAATATCGTGTTCCCTCTCATTTGGTCAATGGCATCCGGTTGACGGTGAAAATAATTTTCCGAACTCAATTTTCGGCATGAAAAAAGCACAAGGGAAACATAAATTCCGGGTTTGAATAACGGAATATTTTTATTCGCTTCTTCTGATACGCGAGGGGCAATTTCTTTGTTAGAATAACCAGCGTTGTTTATCTGGTTACTGATTTGACTCCTAAGATATTGATATTTCCAAATAGCGGTTACTCTTCACTTTTTCCGCACTGCCATCCTAAAGCATAGCACGCAACTACGCGTCGATCAATACTGTTTTTTATGGTACAAATTCACCGCCGGTAAAACAGTTTTCACTGAATTCACCGTCGCTAGGAACACCGCGGTAGTTTTCACACGAGCGCTTTGAACTTGGAAGTCGGTACCGCGGTAAAGCGTTGAACGGTAGCGCCGCCCCGGCGGCAATTTCAGACGTTATTCGACCCGCAACGCGAGATTTAAATTTAAATAAATAATAACCGCTTTCGTTGACGAGCTTTCGGAAATTAATTAATGATTATAATACTAGGTTTAGGCATGATAATCAGACTCCTCCGTTAATTTGATTTCGATTTGCCGAGTACTTCTCGGAATGATTATCAAGTATTTAAACTCCGACTATGCGTGCCCAGTCAGTGAAACAGGATTCCAGTTACAGGTTTGTGACACCTGACACATTGTAAATGAAATTAATTATTGTTTGCTCATATTGCCCGCAATGAATGAAATTACTATCATTCATGTGACATATAATCGTTGCGTTGAAGTTTACGTGATTTGTCGTGAGTATCTAGGAATCGTATAAAAAAAACTGGTCTCAGAATATTTATTACAGATAAAGTAGCAAGAAAATAGAAGAGAGAGAGAGAGAACGGAACTTGCTTAATAATTGAGAATATTTTACGGACCAATAATTTAATGTCAATAAATGTAATCCGAGGTACGGCGTATCCAGGCACGAATCCAGGACATATTTGGGTGGAGGATAAAATTGTCAAATAAATTTTATAAATATGAAAAAAATTCTGTATTTATGACTGTAAAAAATACTGCCGTATTTAAACTTTAAACCACGGTTTGCCTTCATCAAAATTATTGCTGAGTACTTTTTCAATAACTAAGACTTGACACAAATTAGTACTAACAGCCTTGACCCAAAAAAATTGTACCAAATCCCTCCGTTGATATTCAAGTGACATTTATACAACACAAATGTGTTCTTGTTTTTAAATTTTAACAAGAACTTTGGACAGATTTGTTTTAATGGTTAAGATTGAGAGGAAAATTCTGAAGTCACAAAATAGAAATTTTTAGCAAGGCTTGTGCGTTACAGAAGCAAAAGGTAAAGTAGAAATAATTGGCTTTTAAAACCATATAAATTGATCAAGGCCCAAAGTTTCTCAGATGTTTGTTTTTCCCAAAAATCATGTTTTAGTGACACACCCCAGTCGTGGGTAGCGTTTAATCAGCCTTTGCGAGATTACTAAGAATCGCTAATTTACAGTAAATTATTGCGATTTCGAAATCCCTGAACAACTGTTGAAACTTCAAGAGTTTTATTGATTTCGCGAATGTATTTCAAAGTATTGTACAACGAACGATGAACTATTTTATCAAATCAATTTTACAAACTCGTTTTCATGGAGCAGTTATATTGCAAGAAATATTTTTTTATACTCAATTAATCGATTATTTGTATGAAAAATCGATCGAAATAATAATAAAAATATTGATGTCACCATATTTTACACTATTGAGATAGTTTTAAAAAGGCCATCTAGGGGGAAAAGCGGAGTAAAAATTCTTCTTGCGAATATCGAAGCAATCGACATTCGAAGACACGCGTTGCCTCGATGCCGAAGAAAAATAATTACACACGTACGAGTCTTTGTGGGGTTGGGGAGATCCCCCCCCCCCCCTCCAGGTACGCACCTGTATATGTACCAGAAAACAAGAATTCGAATGGTGCTAATTTCTTCGCGTAGTATATAACATTGATTTATTTAATTACCTGCATTGATTTCACGAGCTGTCTCTTTGTGACTTACGTAAAAGTACTTGTGCAAGAAACGTATACAAACTTATTATACATTTCAGGCTTTCCGCCGATCCGATAACGGAGTTACAATAAGCTCATTAGAAAAACGGTGCTCAAATTCGATGCGGCAGAGGTATTTATCCGTAATTTTCTACGACGTTTTTATCCGAATCGAGTTACTTTTCACAAAAAATCCTTATTCAAACCCACGGCGATTAACGCTAAGATCATCATCCCGCCTTGATTGATTTATTTAAAAAAAATCCTCGTCTATATATGACGGTAAACCGATACAACGGCGGGGTGAGAACACCTTTTTGCCCTTGACTAAAACCCTAGGAATACAGTGTTGAGGGTAGGCAGGCTTCCGTATAAAACTAAGGGAGTCAAGAACAAGGTTGTTAATATCTCGCGGACCTCTCAAGGTCCCATTTGGGTGGTTCGTGAAAACAACCGAGTATAAAAAAGTAGAGAAAAAACAAAAAAAAAAAACGTCGAGGGTCGCTGTTCCCGAAGAACTCGAAGATATCTGATCGGACGATTAAAAAAGAAAAATCACGTGCGACTTGTCGAAGGTTTGATGCGGTAAACGAAATAATCGAGGTGTCAATTCGATCCCTCGTTCCAGAGACGAGGAGAAGAGTAAGAAAAAACACACAGTGAATGGTGGCATATTCGAGTGTTCGGTGCAACAATCGTCCCCGATCGAAATGTTCAAGATTAGCAAATGGCTCGTGATCCTCTTTGTCGCTGCAGCTTGCACATGCGGAGCACGCACCGAATGCGACGGCCGGGCTCAGGTGTCGCTTTTAACTGGAATCCACGAGGATGCGGCCTGCAAACGTGTTTCAAGCCGTGGCGTGCTTCTCTACGAAGCTTCGAAACTCCTCCTGGAACAGTACAACAGTAAAACGAGCGGCTTTAAGCTTGGTAGGTTATGTTGCTGGGATCCAACATGGCGCCGATAGTAGATCGGCAGTTGGAGCTCGTCATTTTAGGTCAATTGCCGGATTCTCGAGTCACCGGAAACCTCGCGCAGCCTGCTAGCCGTTTATTTTGTCGAAATCAATCGATACAGAGTGAAAAGTGGGATAAACAATGAGGTTTATTATTAAATATGGGTCACGTGGTGCGCCGTCTGACGCAATATGGCGTCGTTCGATATCCGGCCTCTCGCGGTGGTAGATTAATTAACGGCTATCTTCGTGGGTTTTAAAATACCGATAGCGAAAAAAGTTTACAGGACATTTGCAAGGGATGAAAAGTTGAATTTAATTTCACCGCTGAACGGTTTCGATACACAAAATAACACACAAAATTTTCGACCAATGATTCCCAAATAAATTTACTATCGTTATTTTCAACAGAACTTGCGGTTGTCGACACCTGCGGCAGCATTGGTGGAGCTTTGAAAGCCGCTATAAAAGCCCTGGTCTCTGCCGATCTCAGCTGTCTTCAGCCACCGCATTACCTAGGTCAGTTAAAACGTGTCTATAATCAATGATCTCACAATCAGTAAGTGCATACCCACAGACGCTGAACGTATGACACAGTGATTAGATCTAAGGGTAATTTAAAACCTGTGCAATGAATTTTCCCTAATAGCCATTACGCAAAAATAAAAAAAAAAAAAGTGTCGCTTTTGCAGGGTATAAAAACTGATTGGAAAATCGCAATGAAACTTGGTATGTATACACGATTCTCTTTCTGCTGGTTTTCCGGTGTTGACTGCAGAAGTCATGCACTATGTTACGAGACAATATATCAGCAGATCGAATTTACATTTGAGTTAATGGTTAAATTTCTGGTCAATCAATATAACACACGTTCTTGTAATTTTAACATTCAAACCGTCTTATTAACAACAAGCAATTTTCACGTTTTCTCTACTTAGTGCGTACATTGAAAAATGATCGAATTAACCGAGAAATTTCTTTTTTATCTATCTTGGCTCTGAAATCTAAGGGATGTCCCGTAACTTTCCTGTACGGTCTACACCTGCATCCATAATTTTCTCTTTACACCGGGAGAATAAAAAATGTTTTTCTCGCTCGTGACTTGGAAGCTGAAATGCAATGTACACGGTTTAACGATCGTGGATAATGATTACAGGTGTATGCAAGGGAATTATTTGTTACTATTCGACACAAACGACAAAACTTGGCCAAGGACGAGGGCCAGCCTTTCTCTCTCTCTCAAAAAAAATGTATATTATACGTCTCTGGTCTGTAATTGCACGCTAATTCCGGTAAATCGTTATGGCAATTCGCATTCTCGTACACAATTGTACACAAAAATTGGATTCAAGTCTGTTATGCACGATGCATTGGAGTGTGCAAGGGAAGGTTAGCGTCGATGGATATTTTCAACGTATCAAATATCGTTCAGGTGTATAATCGTAACTTTTTACAGATTCTTCATTAACGATCTGCGATATTTTGGTAACGGATGTTCTGTTCCTTTTAATGCCGTCCTACCTGATTCAATCGCAAAATTTCCAGATATGACCCGTAAGGTTTTCCGCCTTCAAGAATGCTCGCGAAGCTGGGCAAAATACGGTTTTTCATGAATATATATATATAATATAGGTTACACGTCACAAAGCTGAGAATAAAAAACCACAATTTTATAACCATAGCTTACTTACCAGACGCAACCGTGAGTCATATACTGCAATAAGATTACCAAGTAACAGCGACATGCGCAATTTTTCCTCGTTGCCCTGAATTGCGATGCTCGATAAATTAAACTACTTAGCATCGAAACAGCGGCGATACAAACTTCTTTTGAAAAGGGAAAAGAACCTCTGACGTGGGTAGAACCTTGTAACTGTTGTACGGTGCCGGGAAATCCCCGAGGAGAAATAACCAACGTTATTTAAAACAGTGGGCGGAAAAATGAGCGACAGAACGGAGAAAGAGAAAGCAATTTCTGCGTTAATGTATTATAAAATTTACAAAGCAACGATACGCGATATACGTCTGTATGTAAATGACAGACTGTCGTGCGATAAGTTAATTCAAACATAGAATGATGGATTACAGGCATCATAGGACCGGATAATCCGACGTATGCCGAAGCCGTTCAGAAGGTAACTTCCGTTCTCCGGGTCCCGCATTTGGTTAGAAGACCGTCGAATTCCGCATTCCTTCACCATTTGGCAATGGAAAACAATTCTCACGTCGTTCAGGTATTAAAATTACGGTGAAGTAATTCGGCAGATGAGAAAGAAACGAACGGTATTTAATCCTTTAATTTTTTATTTTGCTACTTTTTGTTTTTTAGACTACTCTTTTTTGGTTCTAAATGGTCCCTGAAATATTTCTAATTCTAATAAAAAACATACTTTTTATTTATTTGTTCATTGCAAAATAACATGATAATCTGTAGGCTAATTTTTGCAAAAACTTAATTTCTTTTTATAAAGCTTTTTCTTGTTGTTTTTGTTTAATGAAATGATAATAAAAATACTATAATTTATGCACTAGACCGAAACTAACAATTGTATTTACTGATAAATTTCATTTCGCGAGTTGTTTGTATTCGAAACTGAAGAAAAAGTTGTGTAATTTTAGAAATTCAAAACGACGGGATCGATGAAAAACCGTAATATATATAAGCAAAAAAAAAAAAAAATTTTCAATTGAATCCGCCGTGTCGAATTTTCAAATTTTTAACTCAGACTCGTAATCCAGCGATCTTAGAAACCGTCCCATACAAAGCTCAATCGAAATCAAATAACTTTTTGAATTTACGTTCTCCATATTGGATCCACCATTTTGGATTTTCGAATTTCGAGTTCAGATTCGTAATCAGTGACGTCAATCGTCCGTTTACAGGAAATTTCAAGCGAATGCGCATGTAAGCAAAAATGTATGCACAAAAAGGTTAATTCTAAACTCTGTCAAAGACTCGTTAGTCATGAAAAACAAGTTTTCGGAACCGAACCGAGTGTCGCAACTGATCTAATTAATTATGAACGAGGTCAACTACAACCTTGCGACGTTTTTATTATTGTTAAAAACTACAGGGGGTCCTAGAGGTGGTGGAGAGACTAAAGTGGAAATCGTTCACGCTGGTCACGTCAGGTGACAAAGACGAAGAGGACGCCCGGAATATCGCGAAGAAATTAACGGCCGAAGCGATATCGAGAGAATTGTGCGTGATAATTTACGACAACGAGGACGGAGGTGAGATAAAAGTCGGAAAGAGAATAAACGAAAAGTGATGCGTTCATTCCCATTCACCGTGAATATCATCGAATGACTTTTGATGCATCTATTGATCCTAGAACCCGATTTTCAGATTTCACCACGAACGTGATCCACGTCGGAAAACCGGACGATGACTTTTTCGCCGGTCCGACAAACGCTACGGTGATCGTTGTCAGCGAAGGAAGATTGGAGAATCGTTTAAACCGCGTGAATTCGACTAACACGATAATACTTGTGGAGGACGACAGGTGAGGTGTTTAATTCCGGAATAACTCTTACGCGGCGAATTCATTGATCTGTCCGTGACAATTATCCGTACAACTTGGTTAAAAATATGAAGACATAAACACGGCCAGATAAGCGGGGACAATTACCGGGGCGATTGCGGGAATTTTATACGGCGATAATCCCGAGGTGGGAAAATAAATTGACCGTAACGATACGAGCAGAAAATTGCCAAGCCGTCACGCATCGAGTAACATTTATCGTGCGGTTTGTCGATGCGGGGCTAATGCCGCCTGCACCACGGAATTACCATGTTCAGAAAATTCTATCACCGATCATTAGGTATGCGGGACATGGTACGAAATCACTTGTAATTACATTTGTTGCTAAACCAGTCAACGAGATGCTGCGTCGGAAGGTGATAAAACATTTACAAATCGCGAGAAATTGATGAAAAGTTTTTTTTTCTTTTTTTTTTTTCGTTAACCCGATCCGTAACATCCGTTGCAGACAATTCGAACGAATCGACGGACTTGAAATAATTTTAGTTAATTAGGATGCCTAATTTTATTCCATGTTTAAAACTGTCAGGCCTCGAGTTAGGATATTGAACGTTATTTTCCAGCAGAGATTCGTTTCCTTGAGTATTCTTCGCGTAAGCTGGGCGAAATTGACGTTTCACAAGTCACTTGATCCGTGCGTAACGAATCAGCGATCGATACTGCGTAGGTATCACGTTATACCGTAGGAAATTAGAATCGAGTGACAAAAAAAAAAAAAAACAAAAAAAAATTTTCACGTTCATTTGTGTCATGATACCCTGACAAGGAAACACTTGAGATTAGTTGTTATATCCTTTGATCTTTTACGCATTCCGGAAACGATATAACGATTAACCTTACGTATACGAGTATAAATATATTCTAACCAGCAGCTTAACGTTGTAGATTTATTTAATTATAGATAAACAAATTCACGCACGCCTTGTACAATTTTATCTTGTCAATGCGATCATTGAGTGCACGTAAAACATACGCGCGGTGAAAATATACCAGCAAGGTTAAAAATCGCAATTACAGGCTGGAAAATAATAGCCAATTAATACCTGTCTTGTACTAACGCGAACAATTCCGCGCCATCGGACACGGAATGTGTTAATTGTTACTAATCGTTACACATCTTGGAACGGTGAAAGGGATTGTAATTGATCAATGCGCAATGAAATGAAAAATTCATGAGGATCGAGAGGGTCGCGTAACTTATCTTGCGGTGTTGAGATCGCGTGAAAGCAGTTTCTGTTTCTGTGATTCATACTTTACAAGCCTATCATTTAAGTGTATTACACTGTGTGTCACAGTTGGCTTCGGCGTTACGCTGGAATAATTAAGTAGAAGAATAATGAAGAAAAGGAAGTGTCTATTAAAAGCACGGAATTCACCGGAGGATCTTAATTAATTAACAAAGTACCTGTCGGCATGCGTGGAATTTCTCAAGGAATTCACGTTTTAAATTTATGGTAAAGACATGCATATTCAGGGTTCATACGATTTTTGGAATATAAAATTCTCTGACTTTTTCAGGTATTCCAGACTGAAAATAGGAACTTTTTCAGTAAACTTTCAAAAAATATGCGGCTGATTGACGACGATTTCTTTACACATTAATACTAATACCTTCGATATTAACCTAGTACCTGTATTACTATCTGACTGTTAATTTACAAACAACAGCCCGCGATTTTCCGCAAGAAAAGAAATGTAAGAAAGTTTGAAAAATGAAGAGGGTACATAGAAAGTGTGAAGTGGTGAGACGAAACGAAGATTTGAGTGTGGTTGTTTTTCTTTTTTTCTTTAGCTCGATCGAACTTTGTGTAAAAACGAATTTCTTTCTACGACGGATTCCAAATTCCTGTCTTATTTTCGAAATTCCCTGAATTTTCCCAGTTTTCTAGATTTTCACTATGCGTACGAACCGTGAGTTTTCATCGGCCGACATGTTTTTTTTTTTTTCAAACGATTTAAAAGCTCTCTTGTACCATGTTACATGAAAATATGACAATTTTTTTTTTTTTTTTGAATTCTAAACCATTATAATGAATTCACCATTACAAACTTTGAAAGTTTGACCTTGAATTCATTATAATTCGAAAATTTTAACATTTTGGATTTCGTGAATCTGACCTCAGATTCGTGATTAGCCACTTAAAAAAACCTTCGAGTATCAATTTTGACAAAAACCCAAATGTTCTTAATTTTTTTTTTTTCTCAACATATTCAATACGCCAAATTTAAATTTTGGAAATGCGAATTTAGATTCGGGATGAGCGACCTAAAAAACTTGTAATTACATTTGTTGCTCTAATCAGTTCTAAGTTTGGAAAAGCCGCGTCGATCGAGACCAAAATCGTCGAACAAAAAAATGATCACACACAGAAACCCAACTTTTAATTTTCGGGGTGATTACAGTAACTACGTTCTTTCCCTGAAAGCAGATAAACGGGCAGCCAAAAAATACCAACCGCGTGAACTCGGCAGTCATTTTTTGCGCAATCGTTCGGTACAGGTGGAAGTAAAAGTGTGATAAAAAAAAAAAAAAAGAAACAAAAAAAATCACAAGCTAAACCTTGTATACACAAAGAAGACCTTGTTCTCCTATCGGGGTGAAAGCTAAACTATAAAATTATAACAATGAGTAGGTCTAGCCCTGCAGACAACGTTTCGTCCACGTGCTCGCGATGCCGTGAATTCATTCTTCGAAGGAACGACGAGTGCGTTTTATCAAAAAAATTCTTTCTCGCAAATATACTCCCAGCTAGGTAGGGTATTTCATACGAGTTTCGAGTATGATAATGCAGAGAAACAGCGCTTCAAGGTTTTTCGTCCCGGCTCTGTAACGCAATGTCGATGGTGTAGGGAGGCACGTTGCACATGTTCGTCAACTGTGTGGGTACACAAGGCATTACACTGTACGGTAGTAATAGGCCTATTTAGAAAGACATGAACTTTCAAGAATGAGGTATAATAATGCAGGCCCACTACAGAGAGGAGGTCGGCAATCGAAGTGCAACCTTCGGGTATAAAGAGAGCCGACCATAACGAAGCGAAGGAACGAACGCCGGTGTAATACGGCATTCGAGGATCATGACAAAAACTGTATTATGATAAAACATTCGCTCAACTTCCCACTGAACGTTTTCTGTGTCATGCATATTCTTCTGGCATCAAGGTCCTCAGCCTCGATCCTTTTTTCACTTGGTTAGCCGGATCCAGTCGCTGCTTCGTATGCTTGGGATAAAGACTCCGCGACCACCTTTTTGGCACTCACCATATTCATGCCGACTTCCTCAATTACTGGGCCTGGGGGTCAAAGCTTGGAAGGATCGATATTTCGAACGGACTGAAAGATCAGTAGTCGTTTCGATCAGTGACACCTTCGAAAATCGAGACTTGGAACGATTCATCTTTCGATATTTCATTTTCGAATGTTTGACATTTCAAGTTTTCACCCCCCACCCAATTCCTCAACTATTCCAGTATTCAATACAGCCTCTTTTCTCGTCGCTCTGCTCTTACTGTCTTTACCGCAGTTTTTTCTCTCTTCATTTTCCGATTTTCTCTTATCCAGAAACGAAACGACCGAGTTGCAGACCATGGTCGAAAAGTCCAAGTGGTGGAACGGCGACGGGACGGGAAAATTTGACCCTGATGACATGACGGAGGTCCGCTGGCTTCAGGACGCTATCGACGTTTACGGAACGGCTTTGGACTCGATTTGGTATGTTAGCGGTTTGTGCTAAGCCACAATTTGTATAATCGACAAAGAGTCGTCGGTGAGTGCGGTTACCAGCTAGAAAGACAGACATTGTTTTGACTGATATTAATTCCTTACCGTATTCGATCGAAATTCATATGTCCAAGATTGCGCGAAGTTGACTCACCGTCACTCGGCTCCGAAACCACCCAATGGCTTATTTTTACAGCTTCCAGTGTTCGGATGCTAATATTTTTGAATGGTCCGGACTGCGTTCTAAGAACGAAATAACGTCAATGGAGCACAGTCGAAAACAAATGATTCCATGAATCGAAACACGCCGGACTGCGAATAATAACGAGAGCCAGGCTTATGACTTTGGCTTAGAAGGCTTGTTACAAATCAGTCACACTTGAAACGGTTGTTACGGCACTCGGATGCCTTTTTCAGGATTTACAAACACCTTAGCAAATCGATGTCAGGAACTATGTTCAATAATAATGTAAAACTCTCTTTTTTACAGCAAGAAGAAGAAGTGCAAGTCCCAGGTGAACTCTGCGGACTGGATGGAGATGATATCGAAGGTTCTGGCATCTCGTAACGCGGAGACGGTTTCGGAACCTCGGGGTTTCAAGTTGTTGGTTAAGATTCGCGACGGAGGTTTGAAGACCTTGGGTAAAATCAACGTCAAGCGTAACGTCGCGAGGATATCGTGGAGCGGTAAGGACGGGGCAAAAGGCAAAGGAAAGGTCGAAGAGAAGCGGAAAGGTAAGGGGACGAATGAGGAAACGGAAGATGACGAAGACGAGGAAGAGGAGCAGGATACGCCGGATGAGATTGAGAAAATTGCTGAAAAGGCGAAGAAAAAACAGATCGCGAACCTCGACTGCGCGTCCAACCTTCACGAGGCCAAACTGACCGAAGATGAGGAGGACCACGCTACCCAAATCGTGGTTGCCGAAATGGACGACACGGAGTGGTGGACGATGGTGAGAAAAGTGAACGATCGTTATTGTCACCTTTTCCATCCAACTCACGTCCCCGATACTGGGCCGATTTAGGGTCAAGTGACTGGAGCAACTCTTCTTACAGCTGACTTGAGAATCTGACTGTATGTACGAGTATGGCCAATATTGGGCAACGTCATCCAATTACTTACCGCGGAATTACGAGTATGAGCTTGACCGCAATTTCATGCGCCTGTACTTTTCCCCACTTTAAAACTCTCCTGCAGTTCTGCTCGAGTTGTAAAGATACGTCCAAAACACGTTCGTCTATTCTCGAACCTCGAGTCTTGCCGCAATTAACCTCGAGACCTTCGTTGCTACAATTGAGAAACCGTGAAACAATGCTCGAAGAAAGAGGAACAACGAAAATGTCTTTCTCTTCTCCAGAGTTTTCCCTTCTAGTCAACATCGATGATTAGCTTAGCTTGGACTGTTGCGATTACCGTGAAAGTTACAGGTGCTTCGATGCTTCGCTCTTGGGATTCCCGTTCATCTGTCACAGTGAGAGTAGGAATAACTTGACAAAAAGACAAGAAGAGAAAAAAACTGCGAAGGTGGGAGAAACAAGTGTCGCGGTCACTTCTCGGTTACATTCATCACGTGGAATATCCCGGTTCGCAAATCTTCAGATCTTACGACTGTAATAGAGTTGGGGGTAAACGGTGCTAAGAACTGAGATAATTTATAAGCTACTATGAACTTTACGTATAAAGTCGTCGCGCGGAATATCAAGTCTTGAAAAAATACGACCTTAACAGAACCCATCAAGCTAGTAGGGATTAATCATGATCAAAAAATGGGCATGCAGCAGACCTACCTTTACCGACCGAGCAAACTCACTCTCTTTCTTTCTATACTAAATAAACAAATTAATGGAAAGAGTAAAAATTTTAACGGTGCATCGCTCTTTCGTAGCGGGATTCAGGGAAGTTACTCGTGCCCCAAAAATCGTTAAAAAAATGTGCAGCGTTCCTTGGTTGGCGTGTGAGCATCTTTTATTTACGAAATTATTGTAATTTCCAGTTCTCGTCTAACGACCTGAATATTATATGAAAACAGTCTCAAGGTGACTCATTTTACTCCTCATTCTTTCCTGAATTGCGCAAAGTATCTCAACTATGCACTTTTTGGCCCCTGAAATTGCGGGAAATATTGGAATAATCATACGTTTCTTTTACCAATTTTCGGGATATAAGTAACCTTCCTGAATTCCACTACGAAATAGATATTCACCATCGAAATCTGAACCAATTCCGTTCGTTTGTTTAGTCAATGTAGGAAGAAAAATAGATGAATTTGCACGGTCGGTAAAGGTAGGACTGTTACACGCTCTTAAGTTTCACGCCTGAGAAAAATTGCGGATCAACCGATAACTCGTTGAAATTCAAACGAATCTTGGCGAAATTTGAATCGCGACTGATTGTAGTCGGTTTTGAGCTTCCCGATTTTTTTCATAACTTTCGATCGATCTCCAGCCGAGCGATCGGCGTTTTTGCGCTGGCTTCTAAAGTGCGTTTCTCCCATTTTTCCACGCAGGTGGGAACGGTGAGCGGAGTCGGAGTGGCGATGTTCGTAATCGGAATCCTTGCTGTCTACATAGTTTACACGAACATTCGAGGTCCGCGAAGTCCGAAGGGTCAGACGACGTCAAGTCGGAGATACAGCCTCGAGGGTGACTCGACCTTACGAAGGGTTGGCAGCGACAACGAGATGCCGGTTTCCGGTGGCGGACGGAACCAGAGGCAACCGCAACGTGCCCAGAATTCCACACACCGAAGAGACAGCATCCGAAGCAGCATATCCGACAGAAGTGTCTGAGTCCAGCTGGCGTTATTTATTAATTTGTCAAATTATCGTTGATTATATTCTCAAGTGTACACCGTTACGCTATCAAATTTTTATCCCCGTGTTTATCTTCGTCAAACAGCTACAGCGTGTTAATCAGTTGTTGAGAGTGCATTAATTGCCGTCGTGCAGGATGCGGAACAACTCGGACTGATAATCATCTTGTACATTGACCCGTGACCCTTATCGTTTTATAATGTTCAACCCCTAAGTCAAATGGCTTCATCTTACGGGTTTTTTCCGACAGATTTATAACTATTTTTTCCAAAGATTTTCATCCCTGAATGTATAACGAATTTTTCAAACTTTCTACCGTATCGCAACTATTTTGGGTTATATTGCGACACTGTTATTGGTTGCTTGAATCGATCCTTAATTCTGTTATGTGCAGTTGATTTATTCGCCTGTTTGTTACATTTGTTGCGATTTTTAAGCTGTATCTGGTGAAAATCAACGATACGTAAGTCATTTTTTATAATTATTCGGCAAAGTATTGATAAAACGAAACGTAGAAAAAAAATGACAGAACAATGCATATTAATGATTGCACTGGAGATTACGTCTGTCCGCAAGCTCGATCTCTATAGCTATTATAGACGCTATGCACTGGATTGAAATTCGCCTAGAAATGTTAGAAATAATGAATAAAGAAAAAAGGAAAATACAATCACCAGTTTGAAAATAAAATATTTTACAATGTTAACCGTGATCTTTGCATGTAGATGAATAAATAATATTATATTAATTTTAATACGTTGTAAAATTGAGTAACGATCAACGCAAGCGCGCAGCGTAAAACGTAACAAGTTCAAAAGTGAAAAAACAACAACACAACAACATTAAAAACGCGGTGATGCCGAATAGTTATGACGCTGATATTGTTATTGTCCGTAATTAGTTCAATGAAAAAATTATTCAAGGTCGGTCGGAAGATTGACGAACCCGCGCGTTGCGTTACAACGGTATGTATACACACACCGAGAGTTTTTCTTGAAAGGCACTGATCAGGGAATTTCGTGTTGGACATTTAGTGGCCACCCTGAATTCAAACTCGTCTAGTTTACGAGCGTGGCCAACTTTGTAAAAATGTTACCAGCATGGCAGGCGAGAGGTTATGGTTGACTGTTACTAGTCAGCCGGTCGATTCTAGGGAATTTTTTTTTTTTCTCGGCAGCAAAGGTTAGCTTCAGGCCACGAGCAACGATGTCAGCCAATCAAAATTGGGCAATTTGAATCGCCCGGGCTACGAACAGGTCCTTCCAACAAAAATTCCCAGTATACGTATGTAGATAGAGGCAGAAACGCGGATGTGGCGTATTAAATTGTAATGGCTGATAAGCTCTTTATATATTCTATCCGCTATTGTTCTCACCACTTGACCCAATCAAAAGAGTCGTTACTTAACCATCGTGAAAAGACTGTACCGAGCCTCGCAATAACCGCGCTGTTATGTTGTACATAATTTTCGTCGCTCATCGTTCATAAAATCTTGACTATTTGTTATTTTGCAACCGTCAATTTCGGCGTTGCAAATAAATAACAGCTATCTTCTTTACTCGCGGAACAAGCAATTTTTGCAAAAACGTCAAAAAAAAAAAAAAAAATACAATCGTCCGTCGAAGAAACAATTCGGCAACAAGGATTCAACGAAGATTAAAAAATAACCGACGAAAAATCTTGCCAAAAGAAAAAAAAAACTGTCAAGATAAATCGAAAGTCGCAAGATTTGGCATATTTGTAAAACTTTCGAGACGTCATCTTTTTTCCAACTTTACTGGTTGTACATTATTAGCCAAACTTTATATCAGATAACGATTCATTTTTTGATCTTACGATTAGCCTGATCATGTTTTTTCACTGAATTCGCCACTCGGCAAACACAGTTGGAGCGATACTTTATCTCCAAAACCGGATTCTTCGTCACGAGAATAAAAAAAAAATTAATGAAAAACATATTTGAAAAAAAAAAAAAAAGCAATGAACAGGAAGAAAGACACGCACGTTAATTTATTCCACCGTAGTAAGCATGGAACGCTCGTATCGAAAGAGGTACAGAAGAAGCGAGGATGATTTGTTGGCGATTGTAAAATTAGAAACGGAACTGACCAACTCAAGGCAGATAACGTTAAAGCCTGAAAGGTTTAATCCGTAAACGGTTACGCAACATGAAGCGCCAAGCATAAAAAACTTACCGTTGTACGGGTTACGTAACAAATGAATAGCTAAACCGATCCAACTACTACCGTATTATTCATTGACACGCAGCGACGTGATTTGGCTTGTTCTAGCATCACACATAAAATGTAATAATGATACACACGCGAAGACACGACAGTCATTTGAATTATCGCACCTGGTCGGAACGGCGTTGAGAAGAAAATTTATTGGTTGTTAAATTTATACAAAGGTATAATTTTCGTCAAATTACGAAACTTCGGTTAGGGTTTTATGAAAAAAATTTCTTACCGAGCGAAAAATTATTTATCGGTGAATTCCGAAGTTTTACTAAATAAGGTCTGTTTGAAAGTAATTGTTGGATATAAAGAAATAAGTTTAAAATAATTACGAAACGAGGAAAAAACTTCTGTTATCTTTCCATTATTTTCTTTTTTTTCGCTGTATGTCTGTTGAAAATTTCTCTCACTCTTAAACATAATGAGAGAATGACGAATTCGAACACAAGCTAATACGGAAAAACACTTGCATATTACCCGAAATTGCTTCAGCATTTTGTGTATAAATTTTACTCCTTAAGTTGCAATAAAAAAAAAAAAAAAATTACATCATAAGCATATATACTGATTTACCTCCATATTCGTGCAGTGAGGTAATGACAAATAAAAATGTAACTTTTAAATAATCTCAACCAAATGCTTTTTTGCGCAAATTAAATTCAGTGTTAAAGAAAAAAAAAAAAAAAAAAAATTTATATATATATTAACCGCCACACGTACATATTAGGAATGTTGCTAGGTTTTAGAAACTTAAGGCTGCGTTCACAAATCTCATTCGAATACTTGTAACACGGTGAGGGAATGATTTTATTTTTCGGGACATGTATGTAAAATCGATTATCCGTTTTACGCATTTGTTGTCGTAGTGCAATAAAAGCTCCGACATACAATTGACACTGATTTTTAAATATTTTAGCGATATTTAATCAATATGAATATTGTTGTATTTGAGATGAACAGCTTTTTCGTTATTGTTATCGAACTAATCGCAAGGGAGAAGGTGAGGGAATAATTTTTAGAGCAATAACTTGCATGTAGACCAAAATGTTACATCGATAATAAATGCATGTGACTCGGGACTTGAATTTCGAGACTTGATGAGAAATATTCACAACTTTTTTGGATACGCGCATCAATATTTTTGCAACGTTTATTCACGAAGTCGGTATTCAATCTCCAATTTCGATAGTATAATTACGACAAATCGTGTTTGATTTATGATTCAATATGCGTGCATATACGAATAAAATAACTTTTCACGAGTGTTGAAATTTTGTGGAAAAATATCAACGGCGAGGTTGCATTATACACATTGTATAATTATCATGCAACAACGGTCTGCGGTTTTTTTTTAGTAAAGTAACTGCAATATAATTTTTCGTCCTTTGTCATCGGTTCGAGCGAATAATTACAAAAAGTTTCCCCTCGTGGCCAGAAGCCAACTCTTAGCCAACGGAATTTTCTGTCCTAGTCAATCTTCTCAACGGAATAATAAATCCTTGTATAATAAGTAAATCACGGATAGCACTTGAACTGAATCTGGCTAATTGAGATGCCTAATGAAATTAGAGAGAAGTAATAATAATACGATTCCTTGACATATAAATCGTCAACTTGTCACAGCCTTACTTAATGCCGAATACGAACGACCGCAATTACAGTTTACATAACGTTGCGAATTAGGAGATGCAAATTCTATTTCTGACAGGATTCCTTGGCATATACTTGACGTGCCTAGCATCTAATTATTTATCGGTACCGATGTCACCAGTTTGAACGGAAGTCCGCGAAAATATTTTATTTCAACCCGGAGCATAGCTAAAAGCACGATCAATCAAATCAAAAGGTAAGCAACTGACTTTAAAACGCAGTCACCCAGCGAATCAGGTGTAACGATGAGTTTTTGCAACACAGAGATAAAACGATTAGAAATTTGGAAAGACGATCCGATCAGGGATGAAAAATTAAATTAAAAAATAGAACAACAAGAATGTTATCGATTTTGCATGGGGCTTTTTTTTTTTTTTTTTTTTCTTCTCTCCAAAAATAGGCTTACAAATCCCCAATATCATTATTTCGCTATTCACAGATTGAAGAACGTTGCTTTTTTAGCAATAATATTGCCGATTACTTCAAACTGCTATTATTTTCCGTAAATCTGAACGCTTCGTGGTGACTCTGATTAGCAGTAGCCGATCTACGTTAGTTAATTTGGAATTCTGTTTACACGGACTGGCGATTGATTTCATAGAGTATTAATTGAAAATATACCTCGTATTAATTCGTGTAATTTACATTTCAGAATAGTGTCCCAAATTTTTGACAAGCTGAAAAAAAGACGAAAAAACAAGGGAGTAATACGTAATAAATCGCAATAATGTCAAAACTTAATTGGTATAATATATTTAACCCGCAGCCGAAGGTTAGCTGAAGGTTACAGAACTGCCGGATCCAAATTAGCCATAATTTATTACATTAGTAGTGAACGAGATATACGGGGTGGCCGATTTTAGGTAACCACTCGATACGTTATGGAAGATAAACGAGAAGCGAAGAAAAGTTTCGGCAGCGTTTATCCAACGCAAGATGGCGCGACACTCGGGAAATTTTAATGGCGGCCGTTCTGTCGATTGAAAAGTTTGGAGGGCTGTAACTCGGTGAAAAATCGTCAGAACGGAGAAATTGAAGAATAGACGGTTTCGTGTCGATGGCATCTGCAATTTTCATACGGCATCAAGGACGATCGCAAATCAAAATATGAGAATACTCGGCATTAAGATTTCTCTGGAGTGGCGCCGCTGGCGGTCAAACTGACACAGTCGCTCTGTGTTTCCCGCCGCAAAAGCGCCGCAACAGTGGGTCTTAATAATTTAGCGTTGTTAAAACGAACGAGGGATATTTTCGAGACCAAGTTACGAGTGAGTTTTTTGATTCTATTAGTTACTTTTCGGTGATGTATGCCAGAGAAAAAAGAACAAATCCTTGATAACCTTGTGATATAATTCGCTGCAAAACATGACGCGTTTGAATCGACAATATTTTTTTTTTTTTCGTTTTTTGAGCTTGGATACGCCATGATTAATATTATAATTTGACGCACGAAATTTTGTATCCAATAATCTTTCATCTCCCAACGATAACCCGAATGATACATAGAAAAAGGACACGGTGTCGAGAAATGTTTGTTCGCCACGTCTACGTAATTTAAAATGATTTTCCGAAATTGATATGGATTAAAAAATTGTGATCATATTCAACCGATTGCGGAAATTTTCGATGTCAAACGATAGTCACAACCAAGCAATGGTTAATACCTAGTCAATAGTGACGTTGCGTGACGAAATACGACTCGGGTCGAGGAAAATGTGATTGGAATGAAGGAAATGAAGGAAAGAAACTTGACTCAAACACGATCGTTTCGCGGTCGTTCACCCACACACCTTTCTACCTATTACGTACGCTTCGCAGAAACTGTACTATAGGGAGCCTGCCGACAAATCCGGTCAAACTGCAACGTGTAGTTTTCGCACAGATATTTCCATGCGCGTCACGGCGTTTCATTCCGCGTTTCAATTTCTATCGACAATAATAATTGATGATGATGATGATGATGATGATGATAAAAGGAAAGGGGGGACAAATGTGTATATCATCGAAATTTCACGCCTGCTGTGCAGGTTTTCTAACCAAAATAATGCCATTTTTTACCTCAAATTATTACGTACTTCGTTACGCGCAATTTTGTCGACCAGTTGCGAAAATCACGCAATAATATTTCGATTATTTTCATCAACTGTTTCAAGAATTATTCGTTGAAATTTCACCTCGACATATCCTAGGACAAGCATGAACGAGTGAATAGAGTGAAAACAAGCTGTGCATATAATTCGAGATGAATTCCAGCGTAATATGATTCAACCGTTCGCTGGAACCGATGAAATTGATTACGTTTTTACATCCAGTTTTATTCATTTAACTAGGAAGAAGTTATCGCTGCAAGTTTAAGTTGAAAGAAAATATTCTCTACGGGTTTATTCGCATTGCGCATTATTTATACATTATAACCCCTGACAGGCGATGAGGTTGAAATCCCCCCCCCCCCAAAAAAAACATCTTGCAATCTTGGAGCAGACTGTAAGGATCGAATCTCTTCAACGTTGATTTTCATTTATTACATAAAAAAAAAAAAAAGAAAGAAAAGAAAATGCAACGGTGTTCATAATTTTTCTACAAAATAATCAATGATCGAAATTTTCCTCCAGTTAAAACTCATGGATCTTAGTTTTATTACCATGCCAAGGAGATCACGTTGAATTTCAATGATTTCAGCTTGATTGAGTTTACTTAAATGTTTCAAATTTTGTTTAATTATTATTTATTCATTACCCGAACAGTTCGTCGCTAACAATTTACACCCTTACTTTTTGACACTTTTGGCGAGGGGAATGGGAAGAAGATGCGAGGAGAAAATCGAACGAATCTGTATCGTGGATAAACACATTCATTGCAACGTGTTGATATAATAAACGTAAATTAGGTATTCAAAATCGAAGGTAACATTCGTCACAATCAAACCTCTTATCACAGCTGTATAATGACAAGTCGGAAATCGGAATAACCACGTTTGTTGAATCGAACAATTTTTTTCCAGTCATCCAGTTTGACAGCCATCGACGTTTTTACATACACATGTATTTCTACAACAAATGAATCTGATGCAAGACGGGCGAATTACTTGAAACGTTTCGTTTAATGGTTTTCCTCTCTCTCTCTCTCTCTCTTTTGGCTCGATTTATTCGAAAGCAAGTATTTAAATTGGAATAAAATAAATTTTTTACAGCTCGATTTTTATCGGAACATATTTTAAAATCGAAAAGGATCGTTTGTCATCCTTGTATTAATCGTTCCTTCTTTGTTCCTTCGAATCATCACGTCAACGAGTTTAACAAACGGAATGTGACCAAAAGATTTGGTGATTTTAACCTTAGAACAACAAAAACAATAATTAACGTCATCGACAAGTTCGCGACGACGATTGGTTAATAATTTGAATTTCGTCGAGTCAGGTCGTGTTTGAAAATATGTTTTTTCACAATATTTTCACAGTTCCTTTGTTTTCACGAATAACGAAGTGAAATTATTAACGAAGATCGACGTTACATGCATATACTTATTATATACACAGCGAGTGACCATGATAATCGCGACTCTCGCTATCTCGCATAATACGATTCTTTTTGATTCAGGGAACGAGCGAGCAGCACCAACGGCAATGAGACATATAGTTATTACCCGGATTGAAGCCTGTGTGGTAGTTTCGTATAAAAGGCAGGGGACGACGTCAAACGCCCTACACTCCCGTAGTATCCGTAGCGGAGGCCACCGCCATAAGTTCACTGACGATACTTTTGCATTCGGTTTTTTTTTTTTTTTCTTTATTCCCTATTATTTTTTGTTTATTTTTTTTTCATTTTTTTATTTTTCTTTTGCCACTTCCAAGACTTGGAAAAATTTACATCGTTGCGTTGACGTTTCGTAAAACGTGCGGCAGTGAAAATCGCGACACAACCGCATCGGTCGACGAAATCGATGTAAAAGAGGGTAAAAAAAAAAAAAAAAAAAAAAACAAGGCCTCGTAGATTGTGGATAAGTGCGGGAGATTTTACCATTATTTATAAATATATATATATATATATGTATATACACGAGTATTTTGTTGCTCTTGTTAAATTCGTCAGAAATATTCTTATATAAATTATATAGTGGTTTTGGTGAATATACATATTATTATACAATATTGTACTTGTGCAGTGTGTACTATTATTATTATTTTATTTTTTTTTCTCACCACCGTTCTTCTTCATCGTTTTTATTCGTTGATTCGAAGAGAAGTGATAAAATTTCAAGGTAAGAATTCGTTTCTCGTTATTTTCCTTTTTCCGTTTCTTCCCGTTAGTTTGTTTTTTCTTGTTCAATGTTTTTTCGAGTTTCGTCCGCGTGATCTAAGATCAGCGGAGACGCTCTAAGGTGGTGAAACTTTTAGTTGCGAATTAACTTTCAGTGAGGTTTTACACGATCGTTGAAAATTTTGTTTAACGTACGAATTGGAAAAAAAAAAAATTTATACGCTCGTAATTCGTAATTTTGGTTTGAAAATGTGTATTTCTTTTTTTTGAAAAATTTCATTCGCTTTCGATTCAAATGCGATAAATTTCTTGGCAAGTAATTGTAAAGAGAGCCCGGAATGCATTTAAAAAATGTTCAAGTCCTTGTAACGTATGTAACGATAAGATGATTAACCGAAACGGTTATAAATTAAATTGAAAGAAATTGAAAAATAAAAAAAAAGCACCCACAGAAAAAAAATAGTCAATCATACTGTATAATATAATAATTGAACCGAGGAGATAAATTACGGAGATTGAATAATCACGCGTTTAATTATATTATACCGCATAGATTTGTCGCAAATGCAATTGTACAAATACGTAATGACGCGGGAATATTATTTTTCCATACACGCGCTTGGACGGAATACCGATGTAAAGAGAAGGGTGGAGAGAGAAGGATAGATACGGAAACTGGAATTTTCGTGTATTGTTGCAGAGATAAAGAATAAAAGAAATTGACCGATGTCAAGTTGTTTTTAGTGAGTAACGTGTTGCCGATTCGTCCGAAACACGCAAATTATTTTCCTTAAATTATGTTGCAAAACAGGTTTTACCCAGTGCAAGGAATGCGTGGAGGATACAAATACAGAGAATTGAAGTCGTCATTCGATGCTTCGAATCCGATGCATTTCTCTTTAAGATCAGTAGAAAAAGAGAAAAAAGAAAAGAAAAAAAATTGGTCGGTATATTCTCGCGAAAAGTTTCATTTTTTCTTCCACAATAATCTGATACTCGTTATCGATGAAAATTAGTATACTTCGAACTGTAGAAAATTTTTTCTTTCTTGCGCTGTAAAATCTTTTCAATTAATAAACACCAGCGATAGATTAAAAAGAAAATCAAGAGCGTCTAAAAATCTTGACATTTTTTTTTTTTTTTCAAATTTTCCGTAATAATTATCCGTTAATTTCTCTGAACCATTTTGAATCGTTAACTGGGGGGGGGAGGGGGGGGGGGGGGGGGAATGGATAGAAAAAGAAATGTATATTTACATATATCGCATCTTCCACTAAAAGTTGAATTGTTCTTATTTGTACAGATCGATTGTCGATGATAAACAATATTTTTGAAAAGAACTGGTGGAAGAAAAAATATTTCTTCAACATCGTTTATTTCAAAGTTAAATTTATCCTTAACGATCTCTAAATCGATTTGATCGTTTCGATCGATCGACGGAAATTGTATTTTTGAAATGGATCGACTTTTTTTTTTCCTTTCTTTTTTATTTTTTTTTCTCCCTTACGAGAATATCGTAAAACGATCGATTTTTCAGTACAAGTGGGTTAAAAATTTAAAGGAAAGAAAATTTAAAGAAAAGGGGGAAAAAAATTTTTTGAACCGACTTTGAAAACAATACGCGTGTGTGTGTGTGTGTGTATAAGAGTCACGTAGTTCGTTGCACCTTGCTTTCGTATTTTCTGTGAGTCACGTTACAAGGACACCGAGTAAAAGCTCGAACTGCAGCTCGTTAATATCTGCAGACTCGGTGCTCATCGCTTCGTTGCACATCGTTTCTGCGGAGCAGCTGTTGCGATTTATTTTCGCGATCCACCGACCGAACATCATTCAATATCCATATTAAACCGCGCTGCCGCAGGATATCCGTGAGGGTGAAATCATCGACGCAATCACCTGCAGTTTCACGCCGATGATGACGATGACAATCCGCGTGCTGGTAGAAAAGGAGATCGGCGACGAATAATAGGCGGGGGTAAAAAAAAAAAAAAAAAAAAAACAACTAGAACGGCTGATCGATTGATAAGGAGGAAAGTATGAAATTTTCAAAGACGCGAAAATACAATTCGTAGAGTCGTGAAAATGTGGAATATTCAAGTATAAGAAATTAAAAGTATATATAAAGTTTGTAACATATATCGGAAACATCTAGATTTTGTGTATATTAGTGCTGTGCGATTAATAGATTAATCGACAGCTTCTATTAATCGATTTTCCAATTAATCGATCAACCCTTTCGGTCACATATTTTTCAACGTTTTTTGTGGTCGCTGATCACGAATTTGAAGTCAGAATTCGATAATTTTCAAATCCAAGATGGCAGATCCAATATGGCGGATCCAATATGGCGGACGTAAAGTCGAACATACTATAAAAATTCGGTAATTCTGACCGAACATTAGAATTTTCCATATTTTAATAGTCATGCGAAGTGACAAAGATCATTTGAAGTTGTAAATAAACTCTGATAAGGTTAGGACATGGAAATTTTTGCGATGTGACTGAAAGGGTTAATCGACGGTTTCGATTAATCGATGTTGCCTCGTAATAATTTCGATTAATCGATTAATGAAAGAAACGATTAATCGCAATACTCAATTAATCGATTAAGCTATTTATTTGATTTTTCCACACTTTGACTTTCCATATTTTTGAAATCCACAAATCAAGTTGTCGATTCTTTAAAAATTCGATATTGTGGTACATTTATGTTTTCATCTTTCCATTGCAGACCGTAAATTCTTTCTTTCTTCTTCGTCGCACGGCGAACTTTACATGTGTATATCAATGTATGCTGCTGTACCGCAAGTGAAGCGGAACTTGAGTAATTGAAACGCAGGAGAATAAAGTTCCCGAAGTTAATACTGCGATGCAAAGAGAAACGAGGAAACAAAAAAAAAAAAAAAAAAACCTTGTTTCTTCAACGACGATTACTTCGTGGGCAAGCATCGCGAAGTAGTTACAAAAATATCCTTGTGATTTTTTTCATCGCTGACTTGTATGTACGCACTTGGATTTATGAATGATTAATTTTTTTTTTTTTTTATTCAAATTTTTTTGTCTCACTTTTTGCAACAACGTATCAGTTATGCAAAGTCAACACGACCGTTTATCGTTACGTTGTAAGAACTGCAGATTTTCCAACAGATCGATTTCTTTGTATCACCTCTCTCCTCCAGGCTATTACTTGTCGAGTGTTAGAGAGTAAAAAAAAGAAGGAAAAAAAAAAAAATACACAAGTAGACTCACTCACTTGAGATCGATTATTAAAACAACCTTGAATTAACGACAGGAGAAAACTTTTTATAAACACCAAAGCGTTGTCTGTTTGTTTTTTTTTTGTGTACTAATTAATTAGTTTTGTATTACTCGTTATAGTATTTTTTTTGCTTTTTTCTCTTTTCTCCTCCTTCAATCGTCGCGCACCAAGAAGAACAATAATTGCGAAACAAAACGAAGGTAAAAAAAAAAAACAAATTCTAGACAGCCAAGAGAACTGGCAAGAAAAAAAAAAAAGAAAAAAAAAGGGCGAAGAGATGAAATGAAAGAATTCACGCGTCTCGCTTGAATCATTGTCGTCTGACTTCAGAAGTGATTTCCGTCAGGCTGACTTATGCTTTTACAATATGTTATTCCTGACACTCGCTATTCGAGCATGACCATAAGTATCAGCTTGCTATTAATGCGGCGTTGACCAAGTAAAGTTACTTTGTGTGTACCACATGCGTTTTTCTTCAAGAACGACGATGACGATGCCGATTATATGTATAACAATGTCGCGTGTCTAATGGTATAAGGTGAATTTCGAGGTAAATGAGCGTATAATTTCTTCTTTTTTTTTTTTCACTGCATTCACTTCAATGTCACTCAAAACGCATTTTTGCACTAAAATTAACCGGAATGAAAGAAATTACGGTATCAAGACCTTATATTTGGCGGATACGAAAATATATTTCTCATCACACTATTATATTTGTAAATGATACAAGGTCGTATCCGAAATTTTTTTATACCTCGTAAACGACGCAAAAACCTTCGATACATAAATATTTATCGATTTTGGTAAGAATTTTCAAAATTTCTACATTTCTCACAAAATTATACAGAACGTAGCTGCAGCACAAGGTCGTCGGCGAAATTCTTTTTTTTTGTTTTTCGAAAACGCTTTGAAACCCTTCGAAATGTGAAGATTTATCGATTTCGGGAAAAAAACAAATGTCAAAATCATTTCTTCAAGTTTGTATTTTTTTGCTATTATCGTTAAGCATAAATTTACCTCTTTAGGTATTACTATGTAAATTTAATTGTGTAGCATTTTTCGGGTGATACAAATAAATGAATAATCTAGTAAATCTTTCGTTTCGAAGATTTTTGCGCGATTTAAGATGAAAAAAATGCGGATGCGACCTGATAGTTTGTGTACATTTTTTTATTTTTTTTTCGTCTTACAGTTAATACCGAAAGTTAAACTGAAATATTGTTTGTTCTACCGTTAATTGAAAATTTTTTCTTGAGAAACAATAAGAAAAAAGAAACTTTGTATCCGCCCTTCTACCGTTATACTTCGTAGTACGAGGTCGTACGCGACTCTGACATGTGTGGGTAATTAATAAATTATTGTGGTTTTTGTTTAATTATTTGTTTTGTTCAATTTATTTTTCAACGAAATCGCCGCTGAGGCACGTCGAAATTCCGCGTGAAATGAAGGTTTCATCAAATTGTCTGATCGTGAATCGGCGTAACGGAATCACAGGAGCGAAGGAGAAACTAATACAATGAGAATTTCACAGGGAAATCGGTGTAGGTTCAAGTCGCGTAGAGAACGCGTACCTTTACATGCTTTATTTATACAGGGACAAGGTCGTTGATCATAACTTTCGTGTTTCAGTTTCACAATAATTTTACGCTATTCGATCACCTTGCCAATAAATGCAGCCGTATTACGTTATTAAATGCAGCCCGTTATTTACGTACAATCTGTAATACAAATTATACGCATAAACGATCTCTAATCTAATCTGCGTTATAAATTTATATTCCAACAACCGAACTGGCTTATACATATTTATCATATTCATTGAAATCTGTATAATCCTGTAACGGTTTATCATCGTACCTCTTTTATATACACAATAGGAACAAATTTGTGGCTTGTGTACGAATGAATCAGGCATGAGAGTACAATCTGAACCCTGCAAAGCGGCGTGAAAAAAATATAACGAAACTGATTCTGAGATTAGAAATTTGCAGCGCTTTATAGTTTGCGATTCAAGATTTGTAGCTAGTTTTTTTTTTCTTTCTTTCGTTATTTTTTTTTTTTGGGTCAACAGTGCGGTTTTTGTCAAAATTTGGTATTACAATTTTCGTTTGTCTGCCGAAGCGTTAAGGATAAATTGTTTGCATAACATTCGCTTCTTGAAACTTGGTTTTATGATTTTAGATATTTTTTTTTGTTTTTTTTTTTTTTTATTTTTTAAATTATTTAATTTTTTGGTTTTGAGACGTCTGTTTCTCCTCTCGACTGTAGACGTGCAGATATTTCCTAATTAATATCGCTCTCGTATAAAACTGTACGATGATGCAAGCGAGGTACGGTGGGATTTTTAAGGACACAACAAATAGAAATCATCGTCCTTGCAGAATGTTGGTGTATACATACGGATCTATATACATATATATATAAAATATAAATCAGTGTACACGGTGATTGCATTTCGAGACACAGAAGGTAAGCAAGAAATGAGAAACATGAAACCAAGAGAAGAGAAAATTATTTTAAACAATACAAAATAATAAATAAAAAAAAAAAAAAAGCAATCCCCGCCCCCATTTACGTTCAATGCCAATATTTCGTGCCAACATCTGTGGACGTATATTAATCAAATAAATATCTCAACGCGGAGCCTGTAACAGATGCATTTAAGGATAATATAAGAGGTAGTATACAATACATGTATATATTGTATAACGAGGAGGAAAACTCGGTCTATTCTCGGGCCGAGTCTGAGTTTGCAATATCGAGTCGTAGGTCAAGTCAAAGACAAAATTATTTTGCAAATACGCGAGGCGAAAGGAGCGATTTTTTTTATAACAAGAGTTGTTGCACGCGTTTTTTCACGAAGCACCAAATTGAGGTTAGGATTGCTTAACGTCAGATTTGTTCGCTACGGCGCATGCGCGCGGTGCGGAAAATATCGCTTTCAACTCCCAAGACTTGAAAGTGGTATTTTCTGTACTCCGCGCATGCGCATTTGTAGACTCACTCAACCGTTACAGTAACGGTTACTTTGTGGGCGGAAAGTGCGCGTGGAAAAACGCGTAAAACACGCTTGCGTTATATAAACGCTTTATGGTTTTTTTTTCTTTTTTTTCCTTTTCGTGCGCTTGTGTCACAGTTGAAAGAAACCCTTTCACTTTTCTCGGTCCGGAAACCGAGTTCAGTCTCTTAACGCCTTTGCAGACTGGCCGATAAATCTGATCGGCGTTTATAGATGGAGATATAAACCATAGAAATAATTAGCATGTGCGGTATTTATGTTGTATACAGGATTTCCTGCATTGATCTATGGACTTTCTCAGTCTTTTCATGTAACGCGTACGACGCTTGATAGATGATATCATGTCACGGTATAAAAATTAATATACCGTAAGGAATCGTAAACATTTTTTTTTTCCCTCTTTTTCCAATCGATCTCAAATTCAGGGTTGTAATACCAAAGACGCAATTTGAATATGCAATAAGTTGCGAAAATCTAAGCAGAAAAAATTATTGTCACGAAAAAAAAAAATTAACATTCGACCGATATTTATTAAAAATATGATTTTTATCACTTGGTTCGAATAAGTCTGAAATACAACGATTTTTGCGGAAAAAAGTAACACCTTGCACTTTCGGCTGGCATTGAAAGGATCAGTTTTGTTAGTCGTAAGGTTGTATTAATAAATTGGTAAAAGCAGAAAAAAAAAAAAATAATAATATACTCTATAAGGCCAACGAATCGCTGCTTTTTTGACATAATGACTGATATTTGCGCAATAGCTAAAACAGATTTAAGAGGAATTTAAAAAAACAAATACAATCTCTACCTATAAATTTATGTCAAACTATTTTCTTTTTTCATTGCAAATACCAAATTTATATACATATATATATATATATATATATAGATCCAACAAAATGAGGACGTACCCTTTGGCTGATGATTAACGATCGTGTCATTATGTCGCTGCAAAGTTTGGGGCAAAAAAAACCTCGACATTTCCGAAATTTACATCCTTTCAATCAGCGCCACGAGCGCTTGTGAAAATTTCGTGATTATGCGGCGAGAGATGTATTTTTAATATACCCGGTCAACGCTCGTAAATATTTGTGCTCGTAAAATATTGTCAAAATATTTGGGGAAACAAGTTTTATCACACGATTTAATACCATCGAATTGTATATATATATACATATATACATATGTATATTTATACATTAGGCAATCATCGCGAAATTATATATGTTTCAAGTTTCTTGTCGCGCGCTTTGATTAATTAACAATAAGATTTGCATATAGGAAGAAATTGAATCGTCATTAACTTAAATTAGTATCGTTTTATTAAATATTATTTCTTGAAATAATATTCTTATCCAGCTCCGATTGTATACTCAATGATTGAATGATAAAACAATTTAAAACTCAGGCTTCGAAGGTCCTGCGTATTGCAAAATTCAAACACGAGATGCACCCGTCAGCTTTGTGAGATATTCGATTTTACTTTCTACGATAAAAGAAATAAAAAATATTTGCAAGTATGTTGTAACGCTGAAGCGGCGAGCAATATTGAATGTCTACAAGATACGTTATGTTTACATCGAAATTGAGCAAATTGGAGATTGCAACATCGTTATAAGTATTTTATGTACATAACATGTGCTCGTCAAACTGCAGAAACGTATTAAAATATATTCCTGTCACGTGAAATAACGCACATAGAAGCGTGTAATAAGTTTTACTTGACTTTGACACGAGGATATATAATTATTCAAACAATGGGATTCAAGAAAAAAAAAAAAAAAAAACACTTTGAGCAACTCGCAGGGCAGTGTTATTGTTGGTTTACAAATTTTTGAACTACACGCGTTGAGTGTGTGTGTGTTTTTTTAACCGATATAACTGATCAATTCGATTTTTACAAGCGCTGATGATTCGTTTCAATTGTAAAAGGGGAAGAAAGGAAATTAGGACAAAGACTAGAACAAGAAATTATAAAATAGGCAAAGACGTGAGAAGAATTGCTGACCGAGCTTAGTAAACTTAACGTAACGTAACGTAAGAGAAAAGTTCGTTATTGTGCAATTTTAGAATGACTTTTTCAATGGGTTGACTTTTCAAAATATGTATAAGTCTGTTTTGGTTCTTACGGTTTACCAAAATTCAGACAATCCTGAAGGTGCGGAGTAGCGACTTTTTCTAAACACGCATCGTTACAGTAACTTCACTAACTTCAACCTCCTAAAGAATATAGTGATTCAGGGACGAGTGATTGATCAGAATTACAAAACGGGAAAGAAAAAACGCATAAGAAAACTGAAACACCGGTAATTAACAAACTTCCGGCATTTATTCCATCAATCAATTGGTGTACACATTTTTAGGAGTAATTATTCGTTGGCAGCTATTCGCCTGCAGACTGTAAATTATGCTCGCAGTGTTTTTTTTTTTTTTTTGCATATCAATGGTTATACTTACAGGTGTGTATTGAAAGTAGATAGACGCAATATTTACATCGTATATTCCTTACTTTGTACGAGACGTATTGTTAATTAATTTCGATTGCGATACGCGCAAGAAATATTCTATTATGCAATCATTGTAACACCATTTTATCGGTATATATTTATTATTTTCCTGAAATTATCAGTAAGGATATCTCTGTGCTAATTATATCTAAGGATTTATATAGGAAATTGCTCAACGCTTTGCACTCGAGTTAGCAATATATTCCTGGAACTTCTGTAACACATTTTTCTAGTATGAAAGCTTTCTTTCCTCATTTTCCTGAAAAGTTTTTCTGCCATTTTTTCTTTCAATTAAATATCTGTCTGTATTTTTAAAAAAAATCCATCAAATTTGTTGCATTGTGACAAAAATCTCCCGAGTATTTCTGTTATACGCTATAAGAAATATTTACATCCCTTGTTTTGTTTTCGTATTCACAGATGGGTTCGCTAAAACAGTTGTCAGTTCTCAAAGGAGAAAACACAGGCAGAAAGAACGAGGAAGTATTCGTTCATAAAATATTCTCTCAAGTGGCGGCCAACAATCTGAATCGCACAGCAATTGTCTACGAAGGTAAATTTTCGTTCACCCTTTTGTAACTTGTCGTCGCTGAAATATCTCACCATGTCAGAATTGAAAAAATTCTAGGGTACAAGAGGAATTCTGGGCGATGAAATTCATGAGAAAACCATGTTCAAATATTTTTGATAATTTAGCTGTGTGGTCTATAAAGTGAGAAAGTTAATTGAGAAATAATAATTTGCGTTGACGGACGAAACGAGTGAAAAAGAACGTTGCGATTAAGCTTTTAATCTCGTTTTACAGACGAGTTTGGCAAGGACAGAAGTTTGACTTACAGTCAGCTCGAAGCGCGAACCAATCAGCTGTCACGGGTCCTAGCAAAACGCTGTCGTCGATCCAGCAGCCTCGATGCCCTCGTAGCAATTTCAATGCAGCCTACGGATCGTCTTCCGACTCTCTTGCTGGCTACGTTGAAGGCCGGAATGGCTTACCTTCCGTTGGATCCAGGGTTTCCAGCTCCCAGAGTTAAGCATATCCTGAACGAAGCCGAGCCCCTCCTCGTGGTCGCCGAAGATGGAGGTGAGCGATGAAGAATCCTGAAAAATTCACATAGTCGAATAGATTGTTGTTCCAAGACTGCAAATGTAGACAATGCACCCTGCGACGTAGAAGGTCTAGCGTAATTATTAGGTCGTAAAAAGCTCCCGCTAGGCTGTAAAAAATTAAACTCCTGCGGTAATAAACAAACGGTAAAAAAACGAGTAGCCTTGGTTCTGATTCGCGTGAAAAATTATAATCAGAGGCAGTGAAATCGATTATTCCACTGCAGAGCAGCCTGGAGTTATGCAGATTAATGGGCAATTTTCTTACCGTTGCACAACAAACGGTTCAACCCCAACGACAAGGCAGCTGTGTCTCGGATGCGAGTTATTATTAATAATAATTGTAATGAACGGCAGATAATTAAATCCTGTTCGCTGTGTGTTATTACTCATAATACGTTGGTTGAAATTTTATTGACATTCTATGATTATTCTCTGCTATAACGGTACGGCATTAAAATTTTCACGCTTGAATGAACGTATCGTGAAGCTGACGCTATCGCATTAAAAACGAATCAACTAATGGATGTAATGAGAAAAATTCTCTAAGAGAGCAAATAACTCTGTGAAAAAAATTCCCAGACAGGTACTCCCAGCTCTTAAACCTACGTGGCATACGTTTATTCTATATATACATGTTGACATGGTGATAGTGGGAAGTATTTTGTTGCTCAAGATGCAAATCGTTATTGAAGTGCGATAAATTAACATACTAAGATAAAATTGTTAAATTGAACGACAGTTAATGAAATGAAAAATAAAACCCTGTATGACACCAATAATGTATATTCACAGTGTATGTATGTTTTTTGCCATACATTTGGAAAGGAATATTTGCATTCTATCGCTTCGATATCTTACTTTATACTATCGGTAATGTCAATCAATTACAGTTGCAACAGTGACAGATGATCAGAAAATAGGATACATTGGCACAAGGCTACTTCTCAAGCAGAAATTTCTTGTATGCAAAATAACATTGCGCAATGTATTTGCGTGGCGGTAGATGCGAAAAGTTTTTTGAATAAAGACTCGTTCAAATGTAACTTCAGACAATCAGCAATTTTGTACGGGATTTATCATTTATTAATTTTCGTTTATTCGATCGCTCGATTTCAGCCGACATGACAATATACGAGGGCACGCCTGTCGTTACATACGAGACGCTTTTAGAAGAAGCCAGCAAAGAGTCGACGGAGCCCATGAATTTGGACACGTGTTCTGACCTGGCGATCGTTTTGTACACTTCGGGAAGCACGGGGGTGCCGAAAGGCAAGTGATAGTACCGATAGTACATTATTACAAAGTAAGATTACGTTCCAATTCAAGTGAAATATGCTTGACGGGGAGAATTTGAAGGAAACCTTTTGTACCTTCTACTCAGGCGTTAGACTGCTCCACGAAACTCTGATGAATCGGCTCCGCTGGCAGTGGAGGGTGCTGCCTTATTCGTCGACTGAGGAGAGGTGCGTTTTCAAAACTGCACTGACTTTCGTCGACAGTGTGCCCGAAATCTGGGGCCCTTTGCTTCAGGGAAGGAGCATCGTCGTTGTTCCAAAGCATGTCACAAAGGATCCGCAGAGGTTCATTCAGCTTCTGGAGAAACACAAGGTAAGCGAACGATCCGAACACACAAATTCCGGCCATGTGACACGAGGGACAGAAAGAAGACGAAACTCGCCGTTCCTTTCGCCTCTGAATTGTCTGACAGTCGAACTTTTTTCTACAGATCGAACGACTCGTACTTGTCCCGTCTTTGCTGAGGACTCTCCTAATGTACCTGGAAATGCAGGACAAGGAACTCCTTCAGAGCCTGAAACTCTGGGTGTGCTCGGGCGAAACTTTGGCTATTTCATTGGCCGAGCAGTTCTTGGCCAGATTCCGGTCCGGCGAACATGTTTTGGCTAATTTTTACGGCAGTACAGAAGTTATGGGGGACGTTACATACCATTTGATCAATCACCCTCAACAGCTCAAGGGTCTGGACAAAGTACCGATCGGTAAGCGACGGTGTTCATATCTTTGAACAACATTGTGAATTCGAATTTCCGTGAGGATCGAAGCAAATGAAAGTAAAATATGAAGCGAGTTCTTTCAATCCAATTTACAGGCAAGCCGTTAGATAATACTGCCGTATACCTTGTTGACAAGGAAATGCAGTTGGTGCCGCAAGGAGAAGTCGGGGAGTTAGTTTGCGCTGGTAAAAACTTGGCAGCTGGTTACGTCAAAGGAAGGGATCCGCATCGTTTCTTAGACAATCCACACGCTGTGGATCCAGGTGAACATAAAGAAGGAATGAATAAGACGAAAGAAGAGAGTCATTAGTGTTAATTAATGGGATCGAAGAAAACATTGCAAGTAGAGGATTGTGTGACGAATTCGATTCACTGATTTTTTGTCACTTGGTTTTGGTCAATGGACAAACTAAGAACGTCGAGGCGTAATTTTCAAGAGCAACAGATTATTCTTCATAATTGTTATTACTTTATCTACAGAATACTCGCGGATTTATCGAACTGGTGACTACGCCAGGATCGTAAAAGGCATAATGATTTACGAGGGGAGGACTGACGCCCAAATTAAAATCCGAGGACACAGGGTTGACCTCGCAGAAGTGGAAAGAGCTGTCGTGGCATCCCCTGCTGTCGACAAAGCGGTCGTTCTCTGTTTTAAACCCGGTGAACTTTCGCAGGTAAATGAGAGGCAAAGAACATGTGGAATAATGTTTGAATATTGAGAGATTACAAATCGCAGTCATTTTACCTCGACTTAAATTGTGATGCGTTGAATAAAGATGGTATCAACTCTGCAATTTTTTCAAATGTGGCGAATAGTGTGAATACCTTGATAGTTTTGACTTCCATTTACCACAACTAATTATCTGTCTTGTTACAGGCACTCATTTCGTTTGTGACGGCCAAAGACAACATACATATTTCCGGACTGCAGATCGAATCTTATCTGCACACCATTCTACCGCCTTACATGATACCGCAAGTGATAGTGATTGATTCCATTCCTCTATTGGTGAATGGAAAGACTGACAGACAGACACTGCTGATGCAATACGAATTGATGAGCAACAGTGAGTGAGAAACAATGATAAAATACAAGAAGCTAAATCCCTACTTTACTTTTTTCCAAACTTCTTCTTCGTTTTATTTTGCAGAAGAGGAAATCGCCGTCGATTGCAACTACGAAAATGTCCCGCTGTCTCTTCTCCCTGCAGCTCAAGTACTCTTTCCCACGGTAGCATCAGTGGTCGGACGTAGCGCTCGAGCAGCAGTGACCATCGACGCTAACTTTTACGAGCTGGGAGGAAACTCTCTGAATTCGATCTACACCGTTACCAGACTTCGCGACCAGGGCTACCAGATTGGAATAACTGACTTCATAAGCGCAAAGAACATGGGGGATATACTGCAGAGGATGAATGTCGACTCAGATTCCGACACCGATGGCTCTGCCAACGGAGAGCAGTACGTTTTTGAGGAGCTCAATAATTCCCACAAAGAAGACGTTGTCGAGTGAGTATACACTTCGATAGTATTGATCGAAAAGCTGCTTAACGATAGGATTCTTTTGGAATAAACCTTATCTTTGCTAACGTCTCAACTACAGGATGATCACGGACAGTTTTTACTCGAAAGCTGACCTGGAGAAGTGGTTGATGCCTGACATTACCAGAGAAGATTACTCAGATCTGATGCACAAGCTTTGGGATCCTCTGGTAGAGAAAGGATTAAGTTTCATAGTGAAATCCACGTCAGGCGAGGCGCTAAGCGTCGCGTTGAATTTCGACGCGAGAGACGAGCCTGAGGTTACGATAAATTCAAAACTGACAGTAATATTTGAGTTTTTGGAGTACCTTGAGGGGCCAATCCGAGAGGGACAGCTGCCCAAGGGGAAGGGACAAATTTTGCACTGTTTTATGATGGGAACCAACAGCAGTCTCACTTCAGCTGAGAATATCGCTCTTATGAGGGAGATGGAGGAACATGTGCTCAGAGTCGCCAGGCAGAAGGGCTTCGCTGGCATATTTACAACAAACACCAGCCCGCTCACACAGGTAATTGGCTTTCTCTGTATCTAGAAATTTTGGGAAAAACGTTGTAAGAATGTCGAAAATAACATTTTTTTTTTACTTGCCAAATATAATACTAACTTATCAAGTCGTCTTTACAGCAACTGGGTACCGATATCTACAACTATGAAGTCTTACATGACTACCAAGTCAACAAATACATTGCGCCCGATGGTTCGATGCCGTTTGGAAACGCGCCAGACAGTCAAAGAGCAATCTGCTGTTGGAAAAGCGTTTAGCATTTTCTGGTCAACAGATTGGAAATTATTTGTAGTTGCTCATGTGATTAGTTTGACTGGTTAATGATAGTGAAGATCTGTACAGAATTGTAAATAAGTATTCAACCCGACGAGGATATTACCAAATAGATATCATGCATGAAATAAATCGAAGGGCGCACACGAACTAGAAATTTTAATGTCTTTACATATTTATTTGTCTGTAAAATGAAGAAAACAACTACTTTGCTCCTGTTTCCTCCAATCATTATTATAAGGTACCTGAAGTTCTTCTCATGAACGTTGAGCATGCCTCAGTGTGGAATAAATTTAAGTTAAACATCTGGTACTCTTTAAATGTCTTTAGCCGATGAATACGTATTGGTTGCAAGTTTTAGAAGTAACATTCAACTGCTATAACGGAGAAATCTGTGCGAACCCCATAATCATTCATAATTATTTATGATTTAGGAAGTAGTTTTATTTGAATATATATTGATTAAGGTATTTAGCATTAAAAATCACAATGATTTACACTATTCATCTGTCAAATATTGTAAATGCACTTATCACTAGCACCTGCCTAAATAAATCGTAATTCATAATAATTTACGCAAGATCCTGTTTTTTTTTACCTTATCCCTGAGACTTTCAAGAAAATGAAAATCAAAGAGCCACGCATCCACGATTAACTACATAAATTAACAACTGAACAAGTGATGTAACATTCGCTCACCTTATTCCAATGGAAACCTCTACTTGTGAGAAGACTCGGAACAAAATAAGAACATATTTTGTGTGTGTAAGAGATCACAGCATGATTAGGTTTTCGGCGATTGCTAAATTGATGAGAAAGTTCTCGACTGCAGGGGCTAAGTTTTTCTCTTTAAACGTTTCGATGGATACCATTTTTCTACCTTCAGGCGTTGTTAAACTTGCCAACGATTTTAACTGATTCAAAAGATCTTGTGTTTTATCTGAGATCTCTGATGTTATTTGCACCTCCGAGTAAGATGGATTATCTCCGAGCTGGACCATGAACAAGGCTATTTCCTTGTGTGTCTTCGTCATCGTTAGACTTTCTGAAAAAAAAAAAAATCACATGGATGTTAAGGATTGCGTATTTATGATATACTTGCGTTCAAGCATTTCGTAAAATTTTTTCACGAAAAGGGAGTAAAGATATTGGATGAATAATCTGAAAAAAGTTGACGAGCGGTAAATTTTCTCTCTCGAAGAGTGGCTTATACCAATACACTGTGAAAATGGTTATGCAAATTATAGCAATTTTGTAATACCTTTTGCATGTGACGCAATAGTGATTTCTCTTGCAGGTAAATTCACGAGTAGATCGTAAAGCTCAGCCCGTGAAGCGACTAGACTATCCCTGCACCCTGCGATATACGAAGAATGACCCTGAAATATCCAAGCAAAGATATTTAATAATGGCCAATGTATGAGACAACAAATGGGCTAAATTTCAAAGTCCCATGAGGAGAAATAAACCTTAAGCTCCAGTATCTCATCTTTAACCAGGTCGACCCATGGAAATAAATATTCGGTAACATTTCTGTGTTTCATAAAAGCAGGGAAAGTCCGTATCCATCTAAGAAGCTGTTCAAGGCTGTGGTGGTAGACTATTATCCGTTTCTTCAGCAATATCGCTGTGTATATAAGAATCGTCTTCAGCTCAAAAGTCTTTATCAAGCCTCTGAGGTTGGTGCTGTTACTGGCAACTTTTCGATCGCTGTATTCATTGCAAACAAACGTTCCGTTATCCTGAGTTGCGCAAGAGCCTTTGGTGAATACGGATAAATAGAGCTGCAGCAACTCTGTTGGATTTCCAGTCCTACAGTACATTTTGCTCAAGACACGACACAGTGCCTCGTATTTTGGTGGATTGAAATCTGTCGCGAATAAAACAAGCGCAAACTGTTTTACCTGTAGGAAATGAACGAAGAAATTATCTTTCACAGTTTCCCTAGAAATGCTGCGAAAAAATAGGGAAATTCTTTTTCTGATCACTCTAAGAGACAAGTAAATCAAAACTTTTAATCAAAATCAAAAATATTGAAATGACAATAGTAATTAACAAAATATCTTGCCCTGGGTAAATTATCGGAGTCGGAAACTTCGGTGCATTGAATATAGAACCAGGAGTTGTGAGAGTGTCTGGCATAGACGAAGGGTAAAATATCATTGTGCTCAGATTGTAGGGAAGATTTTCTGAGCACCAAAACTTTTTGCGATTCTGTAACGTCGGGGTAGTTCCAAGTCCACAGAACATCACCGTTGCAATCCTTTTCTGAAATTATTGACACCGTTTTTACTTTGGTCAGTCAATCAATATTTCCATTCGCAATTCGGCGCCGAAATCGAAACGTTATTCGAAATTACCACGCCGCTTCGACGCACAAACTCGCTAATGGCAGTAGAGTGAAGTTAGCCGCTGTTGGGTTCCATCTCTCTTACCGATGCGGTAGGTAATATACGTGAGGCAAAAAGCGGTGGACTTCACGTTACGAAAAATCCCGTGACCAACTAACCATTGAGCCAAAGTCAAAATACTGAGCTAAGAGCTCATGGGGCGAAATATACGATGCATATAGGGTGAATGCGTTAGCGAATCGTTCGGCAACGATGCAAACGATGCAATTGGAAGTTTTTTTCGTAAATAATCGATCGAAATTACCGATTATGCCGCAGGAAAGCAGCTCCATTGCTGGCGCCATCTTGTTCCACGTGGGTACTACGTGAGTTGTTCAGGTGTTTTCACAGTCAGACACTATTATAGTACGACAAGTTTTATTACTGGAAATATGTTTTTGTTAAATTTTCAAATTTAAAATCAGGAATTTCAGCCTGGAAAACGCGTTTACAACCGCTTCACCATTTTTACATATAAACGGTCGTGATATTGAGCTTGTTCTTTCACCAGAACACGCGGTATCGTGTCCGTAGTTGGACGATTCGCGGAGGGAAAAACTCAAGGCGATCCCGGTCTTCCGAGTACTGAAAATTTTCACAACGTGTCTGAT
The DNA here is from genome assembly GCF_021155775.2 of Neodiprion pinetum. NCBI lineage: Eukaryota > Metazoa > Arthropoda > Insecta > Hymenoptera > Diprionidae > Neodiprion > Neodiprion pinetum. Next base: position 4,741,784 of record NC_060234.1, read on the forward strand.
GTGAAACCAGTGATACTCGGCAACAAACAAGATGGCAAGATACGGGCAGCGACCCGAAAATGCTCTGAAAAGAGCCAACGGTGAGTCGCTTTTCTTTCGCTGACGTTTTTCAATATGGCAGGGTCGAGGGCCCCGGTTCTCATCAACCAAGGTTTTCACCCTCACGGCTCTTCGTATTCGGTATCTTTCCTTCGGTGAATCAGCGATCCTCGCGTGTTTTTCATCCCATGAAATTCCAACGGGTCCAAATCGCGGCAATGTCACCTGTCAGTACCTAAAACCGCCCTCTTTGATCTCCAATTCAATTCCTCTATTTTCCCTGTTTTCCGCTCTTCGTGTTGTCCGCCGTTACGTCACTGGCCGTATCATTTGCTTCAGGCATGCTTTCGGATCGCCAGAGATTATCCGAGTACCACATCTTTTTAAACCCTCTTTTTCTGTCCTCAATTCCGCCCCGAAATGCTGCATGGCTACGATCCATACGGCGTCCCCGGGGCGTGAAAAAAACATGTTAACCTAGTCCAAACTGCGTTTCACCCGCTTCAATTCGACGGCCAATTGCGTACAGACCGGTCATCGATTTTTCGGCTACAATGCGTGAGCCACGTTTTACGACATTGAATTTAACAACCTTATCGTAACGAAACATTGGGGAAAAAATTACTGTTTTTTTAATTTTACTATGACTTTGAAGGAACTAAGATTTCGAAATATGAGAGTGTTTTGTTTTATTACGGTTTACTGAATTTCAAACAATTCCAAAATCACGAAATAACTGTTTTTCCCCAGCATGAATTTTTACGATAATGTTACTAACTTCACTAAGATCACGTTTTCACTTAATTGTCAATACCACGACATCGAACTTTGGCTGCTGCATAGTATAAAGATTTATTATTGTTATTATAATGAGTCTTATTGCAGGCAGAAATATAAGTATACAAATATACATTATACTACGATTAATCAAATATTGGTATACTATTGCATAAGTCCATTACGTTACGGCTGGAACAAACGAACGAAGAAAAATATATAAGACTAGACGCTTCTCAAAAGTACCAAGATACTTGGGCGAGAGTGTCTTTACAGTAGGATTATAGCTGAATAAAAATTAATTTTTATGTGTGATTTGCACATTGGCGCTTGTTTTTAGTCCTTGATAAGTATATCGAACGACATAAGGTATACTTTTGTGAAACTGTAAATAAGACAAAATTGTACAGTTGTATTAATTGAATCGAATTGACAACTTCACAATCGCACACTCAGAGTATACAAGATGAAAATAAAATTTATTTAGTCATTTGGCAATTACGTACTTCGTGGAAATTACTAAATAAGTCTGTCTAATATTGTAGCCATCTAGGACCTTATATGTCTTTATCCCGTTGTTTCTTTAATATAGTTTTGATGGTTATTTTGTTTATAAACTCTGGTGGTTTTATACATTTCTTGTAAGTTCCTTTCTGGGTTGAGATTCTATTACTCCAAATCGATAGAAACAAAGTCTTGTAAACGACTCGCGGACATTTTTTTTTTAGTCATGTAAATGTATCCCATCTAAAATTCCAGTGTAAAAGTCGGTCCCAGATATTTCAAACTATTAAATATTTCGATCTTTGTGTTCGGATTAATTTCGTCAAAGCGTAGTGTCAAATTTTTATCTGAACACACACTATCGACGTACTAATCAAAGTATATCATCTTAGTTTCATCGCATCACATTAATATTTGATTTAAGTTTTCTTTGACAGTTAAAGGGCAATTTTCCCGATTATCTCCTTTATACAACAATACTATATCATCGGCACAACCAACAATCCTAACCAGACATGGTAAAATGAAAATCAAAAACAACAGATGGTCCATAATTAATTACCTTAATATCGTTTGTGATGTCTACTTTTACTCTGTTTCCTATTAGTGAAATAGGATTTTAATATGTCATAAATTATGTCTTCTAGTTCAGCATCTTGTTCATTGTTGAAGGGTATATTGTGATTCAAAGAGTCGATGGCTTTGGATAGATCAACGAATATTCCCAAACATTTGTCAGAGTTATTAAGGGTTATTAACATACATACATAGTTGGTTACATCCATCGATGCCCCATCGGTAGAATTTTCTTTACGAAAACCATATTGCGAAGCAAGGAAAAATTTTTTTGAGTTTAAGAATCCGAAAATCCTTGTCCTCTGCCAGTGAACTTCCCACTTTTGCTAAAAATTCATTAACTTTATTAGCGATTTCTTCCTTCATTTTAGCAGTTCCGGTATCATCAAATTAGTCAGTCCAGCAATTATTTTTAGTAAGTTCCCATTTCTTTCTGAGGCTGCTGCCAACAACATCTCCAAGTTTCTTTCTTAAGTACAGGTTTTTACCTCTTTTCACTATGTTATTGACAAAGTTACATATCGGTAGAGTATCTGCTAGCTTTGTGATCCAAGCGATATCTAATCTTCGTTATTACAATGGTATCTTTATCAATTAAAGTCCATGGCTTTCTTGAGATTCGTTATATATTTGTCTAGGCAGGTCAGTAGCAGTTGTATGAATTCATTTATATTAAGGTTTTTTGTATTGCATGTAGAATGATTTCAGAACACTTGTTTTCTTCGTGATCTTAAGAAAAATACTATTCAAAAAAGAATCAGAGTGACAGATGAAAAAATGTTTCTCTACGCTTCTGCCAAAAAGCAATTGCCTATTTTAGAATACGCACAAATGTTGGCGTGCCGAGATAACGACACTAAAATTCGCAAATATTTTTTCCTTAAACACAGAGTTCATCGAGGTTGGAAAACCGGCGCGGGCATTAGACACCCTTCAGGAAGTGTTCCGGAACAAGAAATGGACGTACAATTGGTCGGAGTCGGTCCTGGAGCCGATAATGTTCAAGTACCTGGACCTCTGTGTGGAGTTGAAGAAATCTCACATAGCAAAGGAGGGTTTATTCCAGTACCGGAACATGTTCCAGTCCGTCAACGTCGGGAGTTTGGAAAATGTGATTCGCGGGTATTTGCGGATGGCCGAGGAGAAGACGGAGGCCGCACGAAAGCAGAGTCAGCAGGCGGTCATCGACATTGATGATTTGGACAACCTTGCGACCCCGGAAAGTATATTGCTGTCTGCGGTTAGCGGTGAAGATGCGCAGGATCGCAGCGACAGAACAATCCTGACACCGTGGGTAAAATTTCTCTGGGAATCGTACTGCCAGTGTCTGGAATTACTGAGGACAAACGCTCATGTCGAGACACTCTACCACGACATCGCAAGGATGGCGTTTCAGTTCTGCCTAGAGTATAACAGGAAGACGGAATTCCGAAAGCTCTGTGAAAAGCTGCGCAAGCATCTGGAAGAAATCTGCAAGCTCCCGCCACTGGTTTCAAATGTCTCGATAAACAAAGCTGAGACTCAGCAGCTGAACTTGGAGACCCGTCTGAACCAGCTCGATTCCGCCATACAGATGGAGCTGTGGCAGGAGGCATACAAAGCCATCGAGGACATCCACGGGCTGATGAATCTGTCTAAGAAACCTCCGGTACCCAAAACCATGGCCAATTACTACCAGAAGTTGGCTATGGTCTTCTGGAAGGCTGGTAATTACCTTTTCCATGCCGCCGCCCTTTTCAAACTCCTTCAACTCTCGAGGGAGATGAAAAAGAATATGTCGCTGGAAGAGCAGCAACGCATGGCGAACCGAGTTCTCCTCGCCACGTTGTCCATTCCTCTACCTTCGGCGCATCCAGAATTCGACCGTTTCATTGAAACGGACAAAAGTCCGCTGGAAAAGGCTCAGAGACTGGCGGTTCTGTTGGGTCTCACTCAGCCACCGACCCGGGTTTCGCTACTGAAGGACATCGTCAGGCTGAATGTTGTCAACCTGGCCTCACCGCACCTCCAGGACCTCTACTCGTGGCTCGAGGTGGAATTCCATCCGTTGGAATTGTGCACCCGTGTTGAGACCATCATTCAGAGTCTACAAGCCGATGAAAACAGCCCGTTGGTTCAGTACGTACCTGCACTACAGGACGTCACGTTGGTTCGTCTTGTTCGTCAGATATCGCAGGTCTACCAGACAGTTCAGTTTGCACGGCTGATCGAGCTCGCCAAGTTCACGACCGATTTTCACCTCGAGAGACTCCTCGTAGACTGCGTCAGGTACAACGATATGCAGATAAGGATCGACCACGGTAAGAAATGCATACATTTCGGGGTCGATCTCTCCGAAGCTCAGAGGGAGGATCATCCCGATGGGCCAGTTCTTCAAGCCATGCCTTCGGAGCAGATTCGGTGCCAGCTGGTAAATATGGCAACGGTTTTGCACCGTGCGGTGGCGGTAATTAATCCGAATAAGAAGAAGGTTGAGAGGGAGAAGCTAAGAACTCAGCTGGTGGCTCATTATCACGAGACGAAGGTGAAGGAACATCAGAGGATTCTTGGCCGGCACAAGATCATCGAGGAGAGAAAGGAGTACATAGAACACATCAACAATGTCAGGGAGGAGGAGGAGATGAGGAGGCAAGAGGAACTCCAGCGGCAGCAGAAGCAGGTTGAGCAGAAACGACTGGAGCTCGAGAGGGAGGAGAGAGAGAAGAAACGATACCAGAGCGAAATGCAGCAGATCAAAGAGCGTCACCTCAAGGAGAGGATGCAGCAGATATCGCAGACAAAGCACGGGCAGAGAGTGCTCTCCAAGTTGGACGGTGACGAGAAGCTAGACGCGGAACAGATCGCGGTTCGCGAAGCGGAGGAACTTCAAAAGGAGCGTAGGGAAATGCAGCAGAAGCTCAAATCCCAGGAGAAGAAGGTCGACTATTTGGAACGAGCCAAACGGCTCGAGGAAATTCCACTTTTGGAGAAGGCTGTCGAGGAGAAGAACGAACTCGCTAAACAGCAATGGGAACAGCAGGAGGCTGAGCGAATCGCGGCGGCGATCGAGGAGCGACAGCAGGCGGTAAAGACGCGTGAGCGCATGGCCAGGATGAAGGAGGACCACGACACGTTCTTGGAAAGGATTCTAGCCGAGCGTAGGAACATTTATCTTGAGAAGTTGAACAACTACGAGGTGATGATACGCGAGGAAAGAGCCAGGCGACTCCTTGAGAGGAAAATTGAACGCAAGGAGGAGCGCAGAATCAAGTGGGAGAGAGAGAGAGCCGAGGCTGCGGAGCGCAAACGACTCGAAGAACAGCGAGCCAGGGAAGAGGAGGAGAGAAAACAGCTTGAGGAACTGAGACTCCAGCGCGAGGAGGAGGAGAGAATATTGCGAGAAGAGGAGGAAGCCAAGGAGCAGGAACGGATGGCCAAGCTTGAGAGGCAGGCCGAAATACGAAGGGCACGAGAGGCAGAAATCGAGAGGAAACAGGAAGAGGACAGGGCCAAGTCGGCTGACACCTGGAGGCGTGGCGTAGACAGGGAAGTGCCGCGTGATCGCGATTTCAGGGATGGACCGCGGGATCGTGACATTAAGGAATCGACTCGTCTGGATGGACCACCGCGCCCATGTAAGTGTGATCGAAGAACTGGCAGAAAATTTGAAACAGTCTTCATCGTTCCACGATGTAGCGGTGTGTGATCTTTTTTGCGTATGGAACACCCTGTATACTTTTGCACTGTTTTTAAATCATGCGGTAGAATTCTGGGCCCGAATCTCTTTTAAACTACGTAAGATTTGTAAATTTATTCAAACCTGATGGATTTTCTTCTTTTCTAGCCATGGATTCGTCCTGGCGCCGCGGCGACGCACCGAGGGATGAAGGATCCCGCGACGAACCTGAACGATGGAAACGTCGGGAGCTTGAGACTCGGCGGGATGACGACAACGTCGAAGGTGGATGGAAACGACGCGAGCCTGAGAGGCGTGATAATCGCGACGAGGACGACAGATTCAACCGTCGTGAGCCTTTGAAGGATGGCGAAGAGGGCGAAAGGTATGTCGAAATATTTTGTTATCAAAAAGTAATACAGAGTGATAATTGAGATCACCGATAATCGTACCGAAATATTTTTTTCTAGATGGAAACGACTGAAAGAACCGGAAGAGGGAGACCGATGGAAGAGGCCGATCAGAGACAGAGACGATAATCGGGATCGGGAAGATGGCGACAGATGGAAGAGGCGGACTGATGATCGCGACAGAGATCGTGGAGAAAGATTCGAAAGGAGAGAACCTGGAGGAAGAGGTGGTTTCGACAGGATGAATAGGGATGATCGATCCGGTATGGATCGCGACCGTGATCGTGGAGGCGATCGTGATCGAGACAGAGACCGCGGAATGGTAGGCGACTTAAATTTTAATCTTTCCAGTGGTTCATACAAAATTCTCAGTAATATCACAGCAAATACAATAAGTGATGAAATCACTACGATAAATTCAAAAACATTAAGGAACTTTCATCAAAGTTACAAACCCTTTGGAACACTACCTGTATTCTTATTGGAGGGGGAAGAAAAGCTTCGTCCACGGCTCAATGAGTTGCAAAATAGACTCGCTCTTTAACGAACTTTCTAAAATTGATGAAATTTAAACCTCAATTTTTTCTTATTAACACTAATCAATGTTTTTTTTTTTTATATATAACGACTTCTGGCATCTTCAGTGAAGATGCGGAACCTTTGTAATCAGAGTATAATAATGTTTCATCATTTTGCAGGGCGGTGGTGGCTCCTGGCGCGATGCTCCAAGGGAAGCCCCAACTCCTCGTTCAGAGGGACCACCCAGAGGTCGCGAAGAACGCGGTGAGAAGGATACGCGCTTCAGGCGCGATGGCCCGCCCAGATCTTCCGGTAATTTGGAATGGCGACGTGGAGATGCGCCGCCTCCACGTGACTCACCGAGAGATCCTTTAAAGAGAGAAGAAAGGTAAGTGTTTGCATTACTCAAGGATTCAAATTTCTTTGAGTATCTAATTTCTAATTCCTTAGCAAATAATATAAAATAAAAAAAAAGGAAGTCGGACGTGTCAAGCTGTCTTGATACGCCGGTACACTGACATGGTAAAAGATTAACCCTGCATTTACATATCTCAGCAGAATTACATGACGGTCACACCGGGTTCGTTTTGGGCCCAACCACTACTAAAATACTGGCTGCGATGAAGCTATAATTTTGAATTTTTGACTTGAAAAAATTACAGGCTAATTTTGAAATATTCTTCTGTGTGAGGCGATTGGTTTTTTTTTTTTCTTACATATGATCTGATTTTGAATATAGGACACAAATGAAAAAGTAAAAAATACAAAATAAACGTGACGAGTGGTGGTTTTTTTTTTTTTTTTTCTACTAAATAAAATCATAACTCGTACGGGTTTTGATATTTCAAGCTGAAAACTAGACCTAATGTTCTCGAGATACGGAAATTTGAGAAAAAAAAATAGGTAAATAGCACGCGTTTGAAAAAAAAGTATTTATTCGGAGAATCGCAATGACAGAAACAAATGACTTTTACAAAAACCATGCTTAATTTCTAAGCCAAGTTCAATTTTCGTGTTGTGTATCGGAGTAAATTAACGTTGCATTTTCCTGGGTATAAAATGTGACCTTAATTTATAGACGAGACGACAGAGATCGTAAGGAAGAAAGACCGCCGCCGCGCCGGGAAGAGCGAAGGGAACCACCGCCTGCGGAAAACGAGGGATGGTCAACGGTGAGCAGGCGTTAGAAGATGCGAACGCGATTTCTATTCCGCGACGCGATTTGAACATCAAGATACTAAGAATATTAACCGTCTAACTGAGAATAATAGGTTTCCCTACCTTTTGCATTCGGCCCCTTCCCCGTCACTATTGCATGCCAAAGTGTAGCGTCTCCGATCCTTAAATATTGTGCGTAGCAAAGAAAAATTACTTCCAGAGCTTGGCCAATTATGAAACGTATTAGCAACGAGGTTTTCTCAGTTTACAGACGATTTTTCAATATTTACAGACGTATCGAAAACGATCGAGCACATCAGTTGATTAAACCGAAGTAGTTTTTTTTTTTTTTTTTTTTTAACTTCTAACTTCATTCTCATCTACAATTGTTGCGAATTGAACTTTTGAGTACAAGGTTTCGGCAACAGCTGCCATGAAGTGAAATCGTAAAGTCGCGCAAAAAGAATCTGCTGTTTTCCACAATATTCATTAGATTAATTTAAATTTATAAACATTGAGGGGAGGGGTAGAATTTGGAAGGAAACTAACCATACGATTTTCTTTGCTCATGAGATTATCTTGGCTCTTCATTTCTTGCTTTTTACTCTCACAATCAGTCGTACGTTAAACAACGATAAGAAGAAACGATGCAGTGAAATTTCAAACGAGACTATTTTCATTTATTTTATATTGACTTGATTTTCTAAATTTCCTTCGCTTTTATGATAAGAGTTTTCTTTTTATCTTTCAAACGCCTCAAAATCCTCATAAAGAAAAAAAGAAAATCTTTAGACCATTTCTCTCTCACTCTGGTACTTGCGGCTCTTATCCTGTGTTTTTTTTTTTCTTCCTTTTTTCTGTTTTCGGCATTCGATTGATGATTCGATGAGTCTAACTAACATTTTAAAAATTAATTACACATATACATATATATACTACTTTAATTAATTAATTAACGATAATATCAATGTATTAAGCAAATTCGATGATTGGTTTCCTTAAATTTAGTCGTATCAATTCGCCGAGTCACAGTCTGGCTGTATTCCTGTGATCCGGTCGATATATACATACATATATATTATGTTTATACGATCTTTTACGTTATACATTTATTGAAGAAATGTCTGTGAGTGGCTGAAAAATTCACGTACGAAACGCGGCATCGAATTCGACTTATTATTATCGGATATACGTTATGCTCGAGATCTTTGTCGCGTTCGCACGAGATAATAAAGTTCTCTTATATCCTATATAACAGTGTTCTTATATACCTTCGTCTTCGATTATATTTTTAATATTATCCTTACAATATTGACGGTAAACAGTCGCCTTTGTGTAGGTGTGTAATTATCATCGTCAACATCAACAAGAATAATTTATTTTGAAATTTTATTTTGTTTTTTTTTCCTTCAACTCTAAATAATTTATATACCTATATAAATTATCAAAAGCTCTTTTCACACGGTGCGTTAATAATACGTATTTTATAATTCGGTATGTAATTAGTACGCAGTATACATATATATATATATATATTCACAATATCATAACTTGTTAACTTTGTCGAAGAAATTTCGTAAGCGTTTAATGTAGTATTTAACTATTTGTAAGCTTATTTGAATCGAGTTTCACACTTTGTAAGTGTGTACGTCGTGCGTCGAGAGATACACAATGCTTTACATACCACGTGTCTAACCAATTTTGGAAAGTGTTTTATGCATTTATTTATTTATTTATTTATTTTTTTTTGTCAACTTTCACTAAAACTGTACATGACACTTACGCCCAAGCGCCCGCAGCGCCTTACTGCATAATGATCAATCAATTTCGTTTATTGTGTGATATGACATGCAGAAATTAGACGTAGTAATTAAAACTAGGTTTAGGTACCTATAAGCAAAGAAAAAAAAAAAAGAAAAAAGAAAGGAATGCAAGACCCACGTTTCGTCGCGCAATAAATTAGACAGATAACATAAGAAAATAAAAGATCTATCTTCTGCCCCGTACTGGTTTCTAAAATTTGGAAACTTTTTATTTACATGTTAAACATCGCTGTCGTTTACGGTATAACGCGGTTCGCACATTAATTTCAAATTAACTTATCGGCCTTTTTTCTTGCGGTGTGTCAAAGCAGTATAATATAATCGTTCTTGTGGATCATATCGTTCACATCTCATCCCGAGTATTGTTCCCTCAAATAGTATCAACAAATAATTTCTCTTTAGGTAAAAATTCTCTCCTTGTATCGTCGCGTTCAGATTTCTTCTACACGAGTCAATCATAATAATTATTTTCACTGCCGGTCTTACATTTCAACTCATTAGAAGACATTACAGTCACTTTATTTCTGTCAAGGAGTCCCTGAAATTTACTTGGCGAGAAAGAAATACCGAAGATGTCACGTTTTTTTTTTTTTTTTTTTTTTTTTTTAAAGAATGTTCACCGTTCGTAAATATTTGTCTCACGAATTTCACCGCCTAAAGTCGTGAAAGTCAGCACGATGTGTCTTTTCAAGTAAAAGGTAGAAAATATTTGCTAAATAACGCAAGTAGATCGTGTTTATTAAAGATTGGAATTTAGAGAATTTGGAATTGAATTTTTCGAGGATAATCAGGAAAATTACGCAACACATCGCATAAACCCTTAGATTGAATCTCTGCAATTGTAAATACAAGTCTTTCCTCGACAATTACGTCACGTAATCTGCTTTTGAATAAAAGAAAAAAAAAAAAAAAATGTAAAAACCAACCGAACATAAACGAGTGGAAGACTTGCGGCAATGACGAGTTTAAGAACAAATCCATGTTTCTTCTTATAATCGTCGACGTAACTTAAGAGCTTTGAAATCGCCAGTTTATCTGACTGTACATGATGCAAAGATCTTCTTTCGTCGTATTTAGCCGGCTTTTTTTTTTATCATACCGCCGACAGTCGATCGTTCCAATATTATATTTCATTTCTTTTCCCTTCTTCTCGCGATTTGGGAATTAATAGTTATTATTAATAGAGCATTATGGCTGCGGCAGTCTTTTCCTCGAGTGCGGGCGCAGGCTCGGATCTTTCGTCTCTTTCTCTGCCCGAACCCCATCCTACTAACGCTATGCTGATTAAATGCACCACTCCAGCTCCAACGACGAGCCTGTGAGAGAAAATAGAAAAAATCGAGAAATTTAGTCGGTCAGTTTTTAGGTCACATTTATACGAGGCTGAAATTCGTAACGTTATTCAAACAATGAATATTTCGTTTTATAAATTAGCTGAACTATGATATAATGTAATAAAGTAAGATGTAAGATCATATTTTTCAAACTCAAATCCTTCAAACCCGTTCCGAAATTACTAAACACGTATTTTTTTTCCCTCGCTTCAATCTCATTCGGGTATTTCGGTCATCTTGCGGAGATTTAATACCGAGAACGCGAATTCTTATTCCATAAATTTGACCACCCTTGAAACATGGTCCCATTTCATCAACCTTGTTTTACACATCGTTTAAATCTGACTTGAATTAAAATTTGTTTTTTTTTTTTGTTTTTTTTTTAAATTTTGCACCTACGCCCGATGGACGTTCTTAACACGTATTGCGAAGAAACACCGAACGTCGCAAATTTGTTACCAAAAAGAATAGCCCAACTCGGCCGATCGTTCGCTGGTCCACATATTGTCGATATCTTCCTTCGGCAGGACGTTGAAGTAGAGTTTCGTGTAGTATTGAACAAGCCAGGTTCCCGTGCTGGCCAAGCATAGCAAAACTGTAACGAGAATTGAGGAAAAATAATGGTAAAAGGGAAGGGAATTTCATTTGCAAATGGCGAAAAATTATTCTGAACTTACGCGCCAGGATGTTCATCAGGTAAACACCGGGCACCGATAAAATTTGAGTCCTCGGTGTCGTCGCCGTGTTTAAAACAGCTAGCAAAGCTGCGAGAGCAGCTGCGACGAGGGCGGAAGCAGTTGTGCCCAAAGTTCCGGCCCACAATCCCCACGTCATTACGGTTGGGTCCTGCCTAATCATCTGGGGGACTGAAATTGAAGAGGGAAAAACACCCCGTGTCATTGTAAACTTATACGCTGTGAATTGTAAAATCGGGACTTAATCCACTCGAAATGTACATTTAGGGACAGAGGAGGAGGAAGTGGAGGGGGAGCATTGTAAGTCTAAATTCAAAATTTTCACCATATTCCGCTGTAGCTTCGGTCGCCGTATTGAGTTCGTTGGGAAAACTTGTTTTTGTGAAATGACTCGGTAATTTTCAATTTTTTTTATCTACGATCAAAATTATCCAAGTACAAGCCTTGAATTAAAGGTGGCGGCCGAAGCTACCGCAGAATCTTTAATTTATGGCTTCCGTCGAAAAATGTTGATGGTAGAAAAAAAAATTAAAAATGGCCGAGGTTTTTTGACAAAAAACAATGAACTACTAGAGATCAGGATAAGAAAATAGTGGTATCGACAAATTGCAATTTCAGGTGTTCTTTTTCGAACAATAGCGATTGGGCTAACTGCATGAGGAAGAAAAAATGACCGAGGCATGTTGAGTGAAATTCGTAGCAAAAGAAAGTGAGAAAGAAATGTCGAACGACGTGTAGATCTTCACGAAAAGAATGAAAGAGTACGGAAGTAATCCCGCAATTGTCTTTTATACAACATGTCATAATGCCTGATTCCTACGTGCACAGAGCGACTGAATGACGTGAATAATTAATGAAAGTTCCCACACCCGCGGCCTGCGTAAAAGTCCCCGTTTATTAAGCCTTTCCCGCTTGGCTCTGCGGGGCAGGAAAGACATTAAAAAGTCAGGAAGACCGTTGAGTCGTATTCGAAACGGGTATATCCAGTTGGTAGGTGAGACTTGGTGAGAATTGTACGGAAGCCTCGATTCAAATATTCGGAAAGAAACCCGCTTCAGGGTGTGTGTATATATGGGACATTCCACGCCAATTAGACCTGGGTTTTACCCTTGACCTCTCAGATTTGGCGCGCGATTTTTTCTATGATTGTTCTCACTTTGAAAGGTACTCGGTTTTTTTTTTGGTATTTTTGAGACTCGATTTGAATTTTCTACAATTTTTAGAAACGAGTTTATCGACCGACCAAAATAAAATTTGAAAAAATTCCGAAAAATCCTGCGTCAGATATCAAAATTTTTAAACTTGAACCCGGAGTGGGCTGATTTTCCCTTCTTACTGTTTTCAAGCTTTTTCCGAAAGAAAAACGTTAAAAAAATTAGATGCGAAAGTCATTTTACTACGGATGGTTGCCGAAACATTTTTATATGTCACATGTGATTTTTGAAAATTTCTTGAGATTTTTCGGAACCATTTTACCATTTGCAATTTCTTTTATTAGCAAAATAAAGAAGAGAAAATAACTCTTGCGAAAGATCTGCATTTTTTTTGAAAATCCGGCGTGATATACGAAAATGTTCCGAGTTAGTTTCATCAATTCCGTGCATGTTTTGTGTGAATTGAAATTCAGCTCAGGAATACACGCAGCAATCATTTCGAACGCTTATCACGGACCTTTGTTACTTGTCGTACGTGCACCGAAAGCCTACCGCCTACCTCAACGAAATTCCCCAATGCTCCAGGTTTAATGATGAGTCTAATTGTCACACGCTTGATTCGAAATGCGTCGCCAGTCAGGGTTCGACGCGTACTCGGAAAACGGTTGCAAGATCAGAAAATCTTGGCATACGGACTGGAATTAAATTTCCAAAGCGGGATTCTCCTGTTCTTCAACGCAACGCAACGTCCCGAAGGTTGAATTTTCGTACGGGATACTTGAAAAACTGGTTTTTCTTCTCAGGCTGAAATGAGTCGGCGCTGGAATGCTTACAAAGAAAGTTCCCGGTCGTTTACTTGATCGGTTTGATTTGTTTCTTTTTTTTTTCTTCACATCCGCTGCATCAGATTAAAAAAAAAAATTAGGAACTGACGTATTTTTTTTTCTCACGTTCCAACTCCGACGCTCAGAGGGGATAAAATTCACCCTTACAATTTACTCCCATAATACCATAAAATTTTTCTCGGCATTATAACTAATTGGACACGGTTCGTTATTAATACACGATAATATAGGTACTGATTTTACCCTCAGGGATTGCAATCTTATTTTTTCGGGGTCAAACCTGAGGGACAATTTTTATCCTCAAAGCAGTCAAATTAGATCGAAAAAAAAATCGAACTTGAATAGAATATATACAGAGTTAATAAGCTGAACGGCTCAAGGTTTTAGCAACTTACTAGAACTGGGAAAATGTCAGGAAAAACCTGGAAATGTAACGTAACATTTTTTGTCCAAAAATTTGTGACCACACTGAAGAAAGACGTGTGCTAATTTTTTATTTATTTTTTTTTTTTTATACAATGCGACATATCACAGAACGTGGAAAATCGTCGGTCCTGAAACCTCGGGTACTTTTTGTTTTATTTTTTGTTTCCCGACTCCGAGGAAACTTTGCCAAACTTTAAAAAAAAAAAGTTCATTCCCGTCTCGGCAAACATAAGAGAGAAAAAAAAAAAAGAAAAAACATAACAAGAGAATTTCGCTATAATAAAGTAAAAATTATTCCTTTCCTGCCGAGTCAACGAATTTGTTTATTGTTCCGGGTGTATGGAAACTGAATTAGCGTGCGATTATACGTCTTTGCAGTTATTTGCCAACAGCCGCACAACAAGTTGTGCATAAATTTGATTCAACACTGCGAATTAGCAATCGCGGTGCGGAAACAGAAACCAAAACGAATGTGCGGATACAACGCGTTATAACGAAAGAATCGTACGAAGACGATAACGATCGTCTATGTACACCATATCCGTAATAAGCGTGTGTGTGTGTGTGTGTGTAGAAAATACAAGGGGTATTCGCCTTTTCGCTCGAACGCCTTTCCTCGGTTTTTCCGTTCGTTATCTTGTTAGCAATTATACACATGTACGGCTAACAACCCAATCCGAAGCTAAGGAATCAGATATATCCGGTTCAAGGTGGTACATGTTCCTTATCGTATCTCACGTTGCAAAATGTTTTTATTTAATTCTTTTACATGGCAGGCCTGAAAGAGTGTAAGTGTGTGTGTGTCTTTTTTTTCTTCTACGTTAACGATATTCCAACACAATGGCGAATGGCAGAGCCTCTGCATCTTTGACCAAGATCAGATTCTATTATCGCGTTATTATATCTCTCGAAGGTCGTTTTACGAATTAAAAGAGAGGAAAGTCGAGTTTTATCCACTATCGTATTTTGTCCTTCGTTATTTTCTTTTATTTTCTGCACGTTCGCTAGTTGTGTAGAGGTTTATCGTTTTATTGTTCTTGTTTCGGGATTCGGTTGTGAAAACAGAACGTTGCCAAAAAATACGTTAGCGGAAAATTATTGTTGCGAAAAATGTTTATAACAATCGGTGAAATATTCCGAGAAAATAAAATACGAATCCAAGAGAAGGACGGAGATGATTTTTTTATTTTTTTTTTTTATTTTTTTTAACCAAAAACAATCCAAAGACAAACGATATTCAATTTTACGGAACGGTATAAATTTTCGAACACACAGGACGTACGTTCTCTTTTGTATCAATAGGGAAAAATCGATTCCTTTAAAGTTTAGAAACTTCATGTATGGAAAAGTAAAATTGTGAAATTTTTATATTCGGTGACGTATAAATGTATTTCAATCAATATCGATCGAGTTTCCAATGTAAAAGCTTACAGTTACTTGAAATTTCTATGAAACTTGTTAAATAAAAAAAAAAAAAAAAAAACACATTCCGCAAATCAAACGCAAGAAAATGAAGTAATTGAACGACGTGCCTGCAGTTGGGACGTTAAACCTGACCGTATATACAAATTCGATCGTCGTAATATGTATTCAATGAAAACTTTCACTTTCCATTTCCGAGTGCGTTATACATATATATATATATGTATATGTATATTTAACTATGCTATGGACACAATATCCATATGCATTATACAGGAATACGAGTATACGCTGTAACCGTAAACTGTAACGCAATACCGCCATTTACAACGCTGTAGTGTACATGTATTCGTTACGATGCAAGTACATAGACGGGACAGAATAAAATTAATTACAGGTATGTACGGACGATCCGGACGTGATTTACGCTGCGTTGCGTTCTCGCTCTCTTTCGATCGGTGTCGTTGACACGATCCGATCTACTTGATCCTCGATCCCATGCGCGGACAGAGATGCCAGGCAGACGATCGTGCGAGAATCGTGAACCGAAGATACTTGTGTGCAAAATCTAAGCGATGCAGATTGTGTATAATATTTATTTGCTCGGAATTGACAATTAGCTGCGGCTTCGACGCGAGTATCGTTACGTAATTCTTTCACCTTTTGATTTTTTTAATTTTCTTGTCAGGCTCAAAAACTTTTTCAAAGTCAGCTTGATAGATTCTCATAGGTTAATGTATGTTCATGCACCTCGGGCATTCGAAGATATCTACAGTTGTGAGAGAAATTTTTAGTTTCGGTTGCCGCTCGGTCCTCAACTATTTTCATTTTTTACCAAAATCGAAATATATTGTTCTAGGTAGAAAATGAAAATTAGTTCTTTGGCTGTTACCGGAAAGTCTAGTATCCGTTACTATTCTTTCTCATTACGATCGCTGTTACTAGATTTTCTTGCAACTGTTGCGAAAATTTAATGCTCGTGCAAGAATAAATTGACGTTAAAGCCTTGTTTAAGTAAAAAAGTAGAGTAAACCTCAGAAACTGATTTTGCGTCGCGATTACCAAAAAAGGATCGACGATAGCACAAAATGGTTACGTGTACCTCGTTTTTCGTAATTCTCACAATATTCAAACAGTTTTTTTTAACGATAACTGTTTTACTGAATTTTTCTAGTTACTCTAACAAATGAAATTTTTCTCATTGTATAAAATGAAATGATTTGTAGAAAACGAAAGTGTGATGTAATTAAAACAAAATCCAATCGAAAATTCGACCTATTTACGAATTGTGATCAATCAACGGTTTTTGCGAATTCAATTCGTAGATAATCAAATTTTGATACCGTCCTTAAAATTTGACAACCGAAATTTTGTTCACGTTTAAAGAATATCTGAATACATGAGAATTGCCTCAAAGATGTTTTTATTTCAAGATCCAAATCACGATCCTGAGTTGCCTCCTGTTTCTTTTTTTTTTTTTTTTGTTGGCCCTCTGATCTCTAAACTGCAAAAAATTCGCACAATTACTTCTCACCTTTTCAACATTATTTCCGAGCCGATCTATCGATCGATTCTATGTCACCGGATCGAGCCGGGGAATTTCTCTCGCCTTAATCATACATCCATAGCCTCTAACCAGTATCACCGCATTTGTACAATAGTTAAATTATACCTTAAAGTGCATCGAGTATCGCCACGCGGAGAGATCAGACCAAGTTTTTTCTACGGTTAGAATACCGATATTGACAACGAAAGGAAGAAGGAAATCAAAACAGTAATGAAACTGTAATTACCGCAGTTATTTATCACGACATCGTCATTTCGGTATTTGCAATCTGAATGTCAAGTTCATTTTTATCGTCAACCTGAGAAATTTCTATTTACACAGCAAAAGAAGAAGCCCCGTGAAAGGATATTTTTTACATTCAAATGTAAAAGGTTTTTTTTTTTTAAATTCAACGTTTTGCTTACTTAAATTGCACGAGAAAGGTGATGTATTTTTGTAGGGAATTAAACTCTTTCAAAACTATCCATCCGACAAAATTCGTAGCTCGAACAGTTCGAAAGTTACAAAAACCCCTCGATTTGAAAGTCGATTCTCATACCTGAAAACTAGTATTTTTAAAATCTTCGGTGGCTAAACTGTTAACCTTGCTACAAAATTCAAACGATACTTTTCCAGAGATTTCAATTAAATGCGACTGAGTGGTGACAGTTTAGAAAAAGAAAACGTTCACATTTTCTCCGCCTGATATTCAAACGAGAAAAATTTCGAATTTCAGAATAATCTTTTGAAATTGGATTTAACAGATACATACTCCCAGGATAATTCTTTTTATTTGGTATCTACGTCCGGTTTTTAAAATAGTAGCGTTTAGAAAAATACCAAGCTTTACTTGCACGATCCTTGTGAAAATGATTTCTACAATTTTTTTTTAGGAATTTTTAGGTAAATTATAACATTTCGTACAATTTTCTACGAAAACAATAAATCTACAAGATACACCAATTTTTAACGAAAATGAACAATTGTCTACGAAAAATTTTGTATATCTACAATTTTGTACGAAATAATACGAGATGTTTGAATTTCTGCAGTAATTCGTAGGATTAGAAATTTTCACCAGGGAAATGATGAAAAACTCACCTGAAAAGTGGTAAGTTCTCCATCCGTAGGCGACGTTGAGTTCCTTCTTTCCCTGGAGAAGTCCGAGGTGAATGCGTCCCGAACTTTCCTGGGGATTTGGCGTCCTCCAGGGTCTCGCCTCGACCCAGTGCTGGGTGACCAGGGCGGCGCAGACGAGCCCCCCTCCTAGGAGGGAGAGGAAAAACGTCGCGAAGATCGTCCCTCTCCGGAACATCGACGTCATTTTGCGGGCCCTCGGACGGCTGTTCCCGGGGCAGCTGGCCACTGCTTCAATAAGTTTGAAAAGCCATATTTGTACAGCCGCAGGATCAGAGGGAAAGGGATATTTTCCAAGAGTATACAATCAATGCCGGTTCTGATCACAGATTCCTATACCGACCCAGTTACCGACACTTAGCCAAGACACAAACCTTTTTCGAGAATGTTCGAGGGTTCGGGTCATCCCCGTTCCGGACGACCTTACCTACCGTCGGTAGGTACCGTTCGGTTTTCCGACGTTATCGATCGTCCGGCAAAGTCAGTCAGAGCGACCCTCGACATTCTGGAATAAGATTTGTGTCGTGGTACAAGGAATTTTTTTTTGTTACATCGTTTACAATCATTTTATAAACGGAAACTGGGTATTCGCCTTATTGATAGTTGGTTTGAAAAAAACGTCTCACCTTGTCCCCGTGTAGCCTCTGCAGAGAACTGAACCTGGTTCAAGCTCTTTGAGAATTCGCCCTGTCTGACCTTCTGGGAGAACTGAGCAGCGTTTAGTTTTTTACTGAATTTAACCCTGTTGTTATTCGATTTACACGATTTTATTTTCCCCGGTTTCTGGATCGAAGACGGACGCGGCCTACGGGCGTAAGCGTACGGTATGGTGTAGGGCTGGGCTACGTAGAAATATATGGGTCTGTAGTCTTCATGGGGATTCGGAGGGTAGCCGTCCTTTATCGAACAGCTGTTGTTGCAAGCGCTCGGCGGGTTGTTGCTGTAGGTGTAAGAGTTTGGATGATAAATTCCGTATTGGTGCGCCGTTTTTTAGGCCTTTATCCACAACTCGTCTCAAATTATTTCCGCGATAACGCGGATTTTATTTCACCCAAAACTCGTTTATCGACTCTTTTTCTTCGCAGAGCTTTGAAAAATTCAAACGGATTTCTGCGCGGAACCTGAAAACATGTAATTTATTAACAGGGAATTAGTATAATTATGTTGGTTGTTAATGTTGTTACAACGGCACAGAAGCGTGACGAAATATATTAACCGACACTCATATTTAAAATAGTTATTTCCATAGTTGCGTTTCATTTCTCACTCCGCGTGTTACCAAAAAAATTATATTTCAAAAATTGATCTTTTCATACCTTCGTATTTAATTCGCCAGATTATTATGAAGTTATAAATTTATGACTATAATTATACTTGACCAAGTTATATTTATTTGTATCATATTTTCTTTTATCCCTAACACAATTAATTTTATTACAACGAGTGTAATAATCTTCTACGTCAGGTAATTACTCTAAGATAAATATAATTTCACTCAGTATATATATCCTTCCTTGTAAATGTAGATACTTTCGATTGTTTGTTATAAGTAAAATTACGTGACGTCGGGTGTCGTTTTTACGCCCACATACAATATACCAGCTTTCAACAGCTGCTCTGCCAGAAGAACGTTATTCTTTCGAATCTGCAGGTTCACAACACGTTATAACGACTATGAGAACAACTCCGCGGCTTTTTGTATCTAGGTATACATGTATAATACGCGGCGATATAATCGTATAATTAACGCGTATTGTAATAATTAGATTCCCGCGAATAATCGAGCTCACCTAAATTCGAGAGAAACTTGAGACAATCCTCAGTAAAATAAATGCCTGTATGACCAGGTGGCTCGTCATGTTACTCTAAATAATTGATTAAATTTGTTAACGTATTATTGTTATATATCCAAATAATTGCCGTGTATATATTTTTTCACTTCAGCTTATCAGCAGCTACTGTGCGTTATTAAAAAAAAAAGTTTCTACGTATAAATATCAACCGGATTATTACAATATCATATCTTCTAACTCGGATGTATATTTTTAAATAATTCATTCAAATACGCACTCTGTCGTAAATTGACATCTGCATTACGCAATGAACTACAGGTACAGTAGGTATATAATGAGGTATCAAGTTTAGAAACTGCCTTGAATTACGTTCACGACGTCTCACTGCAGCTGTGACAATATTTTTTATAGTCGAATCGAATTGCGGGATATTGTTGATGATTTTTTAACTCACGTCTGTGCAATAATCGTACGGAGAATATTCTTTCACACCTGCCGGAAAAGAAAAGTGATTCAAGTTTTCGGATACCGAGTCTGTAATTAGTCAAAATGTTCTGTAAACAATCGGTGACTCGCAAATGTTAAACGAATACAATAAGAAAGTATCAATGCTAAGATTTGTTTAAAAAAGATCAAAAATAATATAAAATCAACACAGATCTGAGCAAAGAAAGAGATTTTTCTTTTTTTTTCTTCTTTCAACATTTGAATCGATATTATATGCATAGTATTTATAAAATGATACGAAACAATACGTAAAGAGAAACGTTGCGGGTGATTAAAAATTAAATTAAATCTCTCAAAGCAGTCCCACGTTTTCTGCACCTCTCGCAATAATTAATATCATACCTGTTCGTATACATAATTATATATATATATGGGGCATTCCACGCCAATTCGACCTGGGTTTTACCCTTAACCTCTCAGGTTTGGCGCGCGATTTTTTCTGTGATTGTTCTCACTTTGAAAGGTACTCGGTTCCTTTTTTTGTATTTTTGAGACTCAATTTGAATTTTCTACAATTTTTAGAAACGAGTTTATCGGCCGATCAAAATAAAATTTGAAAAAATTCCGAAAAATCCTGCGTCAGATATCAAAATTTTTAAGCTTGTACCCGGAGTGGGCCGATTTTCCTTTTTTACTGTTTTCAAGCTTTTTCCGAAAGAAAAACGTTAAAAAAAATTCGAAGCGAAAGTCATTTTACTACGGATGGTTGCCGAAACATTTTTATATGTCACATGGGATTTTTGAAAATTTCTTGAGATTTTTCGGAACCATTTTACCAATTACAATTTTTTTTATTAGCAAAATGAAGAAGAGAAAATAAATCTTGCGAGAGATCTGAATTATTTTTAAAAATCCGGCGTGATATACGAAAATGTTTCAGCAATCATTCATAGTAAAATAACTCTCGCTGCTAATTTTTGTCGGTAAAAGTTTGTAAACAATAAGAAGGAAAAATCGGCCCACTCCGGGTGCAAGCTTGAAAATTTTTATATCTGACGCAGGATTTTTCAGAATTTTTAAAATTTTTAATTTTGATCGCTCGATAATATCGTTTCTAAAAATTGTAGAAAATTCAAATTGAGTCGAAAAAAAACCGAGCATCTTTCAAAGTGAGAATAATCATAGAAGAAATCGCCTGTCAAATCTGAGAGGTAAAGGGTAAAAACCAGGTCGAATTCGCGTGGAATACCCTATATATATACATATATCCGCGTGCATAGAGGGATTTTTTATTCACACGATGATTTTTCGAACGAGTTGTGTTGTAATATCGTATGGCGGTGCTTTTTATTATTATATATAGATGTGCAGAGTTGGTTGGGTGTTGGTCAGACATGGAGAAGATATCGGTGAGTTTGGCGAGTCGCACACGCACACCTTGCGAGAGTGAATATAACGGCATATTTCGGTCGGCCGTATAATCCGAGCCTCTCATCGCTGTATAATCATGTACACGTAATAGATATCCGTGTATATATGAATCTCGGTCTCTCCGCACATGCGAGAATTTCTCTCGTTTTTATATTTATTCTTCTTGCGTGCTTATTAATTTTTATAATTTTTTTTTTTCTTTTTTTTTTTTTACCACTATTAATAATGTTATTCGAAAGGTTTTCTTTTTTTCTCTTACTTTTCATTCATCTTATCTTCATCTCAACAGCGGTTATAGGAATTCATCCCGAACCGTTATGTTTGTATATCTATACGGAAGAATCGATCATCCTGCGGAGATCGAAATGCCCGCAGAGAAAATTTCATGTTACGTTGTACGTGCAGAGTGAATTCGTAACGACCGCATGCTACGTCGTCTGATAAAATTTAACGCGTAATTTGAAGAATATTTTTTTAAATGTGTTTGAAACATCTCAATTGCCGTGTAAAATTTTCGATTTTATGTATTTCTAGACTGAGAGAAATTTTTAGTTCCGGTTACCGCTAAATCCTTGACTATATTTTCATTTTTTTACCACAACGAAAATTATACTTCTAGATACAAAATGAAAATTAGTTTTCTAGCCGTTACCGGAAAGTCTGGTATCCGTTACTATTCTTTCTCATCACGATCACTGTTATTAGATTTTCGCGTAACTGTTGCGAAATTTCAATTTTTCTAGCTACTGTAACAAATGAATTTTTTCCCAGTGTATGTTTCTGAAATATTTCTAGTGGAATATCAAAATCAACGGAATTTTCGAAACGTTTCATAAATATGTCAACAAATATTGTATCGAATTCATAATTTGATAAAATTTTTCAAAATGTCAGGAAATTCGATCTATTAACGATAGTCGAGAAGAAAAAATGCATTATTGCGATCACGCGTAAATTAACAGAAATTATATTCTTTCCGCGTGAATTCTATCCGTCGAGCGGGTAAATTTTTGATCAAAGTTATTCGCTGCACGGTTCGAATCAAAAGTTATAATCAATTTTGATGTAACCTCAGATAGCGTGAAATGATTGGCGCGTGTCGTTTTCATCATCTGGAATTCAGCCGCGAGTTTCACGGTCGGCATGATACACAAAGAAAGTTTCGCACGGGCAGAAAACACAGTCTACTTTTCTGCTTTATAAATGTAATACTTATACAAGTGTATTATTTATATACATATATATATATATATATATATATGTATATATATATTTGGGTGAGTTGGCAATTTGACTTGCTTTCGCAATTCGCGCACATTTTTCACATCGTACATAGTTTATATCTTTGAATTTTGAGGCGTTATTGCGAGTTCTGCAGACTCAAATCCGTGCTATTATAATCAGAGAGGAGAATAAAAGGAATTTCGAAAATTGAAAAAAATAAATAAATAAAGAAATAGAAATTCCACTTACAGCATTCTTCAATTGCTGCGGCACGCATGAATTAATACAACGATGTATAAACGGTGTGAAATTTTTACAACGGTTTTCTGTTCGCACTTTACACTGAAATGTTTAGCTGCGGTCACCGCTAAATCCTTGACTATATTTTCATTTTTGTATCACAACGAAAAATATAGTTGTAGGTAGAAAATGAAAATTAGTTTTTTGGCTGTTACCGGAAAGTCTATTATCCGTTACTATTCTTTCTCGTTACGATCACTCTTGCTATATTTTCTTGCAACCGTTGCGAAAATTTAACGCTTGTGCAACGACAAATTGACGTTAAAGCCTTGTTTAACTAAAAAAGTAGAGTAAACCTCGGAAACTGATTTTGCGTTGCGATTACCAAAAAAGGATCGACGATAGCGCAAAATGGTTTGGCTTACCTCGTTTTTCGCAATTCCAACAATATTCAAGCAGTTTTTTTTTAACGATACCTGTTTTACCGAATTTTTCTAGTTACCGTAACAAATGAAATTTTTCTCAGTATAAAAATTTAAAGCAACGTAGGAAACAGCGTCTGGTTTACCGGAAGACCGAAGGTGTCCCCTCCATAGTTTCTCGCTCTATGGGTCAGGAGAATGAGTTTGCAGGCTTCGAATCACGCGGCTCTACGAATTAGGCTGAAGTTTATGGTCGAGTTACAGGAGATTATAAATGCAGTAACGAATACTCGACAAAGTTTTATCACAAAAAAAAAAAAAAAAATCGAAGACTTTCATCGATCTCCGCTTATCAGAAATCCGAAGATTAGTTGCATGAAATCCAAACTGCCGACTAGAATTTAACTTCTATTTGTCACGGGAATTTTTCAACTCAGGGCCACGCGTGCGTTTCCTTTTTTTTCCCTTCTTTCGTTGCAAATGAAATTACATCTTTGAGAGCCTGAACGCGAGTTCTCGGTTTTAATTGCAGTTTCTTCTGCCTCAGGAAACATTAAAAACGCGAGGGAGGAAGAAAATAAAAAAAGAATAAATATCGTATATTTACCGCGTCGTGTGGTTGAGCTTGAATAAATTTAGAACACGCGGTTTCTAGACTTAAACGCCAAAGTAACTTGTACACACAGCGTGTAATATTATATTATCAGTCGGTTTCTATCAGCCGGTCAACCCGATTCTTCTTTCTTCTGTATGCATACCACGAAACATTTCCACATTTTCAAGTTACGTACTAAAAAAAAAAAAAAAAAATTTCTAATTCGACGATTTTTAGCTTGAAAATTGACGTCCCAACCGGACATCTTTTACCCAGAAATATCGTCGAGTTTCGTTCCATCGACTAAGAATTTTTACCACTCGTATTCAATCGTATGAATTGTGTCACAGTTGACTGCAATTTATGCCCCAGGAATTTCATTCGCGTTAAAACAAATCGATTCTCTTAACAATATTTACTCGCATGAAATTATCCGGTAGATGTATAATAATTAGAATCGCTGTAAAACGGCCAAAATGGAAACAAACGAGAAAAAAAAAAAAAAAAATAAAACAAAATAATCGTGAAACTTAAACGATGAACGAAAATTTCCTCTTGACATCGTTCCGAAGTTATACTTTACTCGCATGTAATTCATTGCTCGAGCAAGTAGAGAAAAATTTTTATAAATAATTCCTTCAACGTGTGCATAAATTTCTCCAACTTTGTTTCCTACTTTTACATTGTTTCTTAGTTATTATTGTTGTTGTTGTTGTTGTTATTATTATTATCATTCAGCGGGCCAAGCCTGCGGACTACCGACAACCCGATGTTAATTCGAAGCAGAAACCGGTTTACTTACTCCGTAATTTTTTCCCACTCTTTGTCTCTCTCTTCCTCTTTCTCTTACCGTCTTCCCTTCTCTCTTAAACCGTTTGCTCTTACAGGACGTATTATCAGGTGTGTATATCGCTGCTGCATGCGCGTGTTTACCTCAATATAAAACCCGTCTTTGGTGCAAGTGACGCAACTCGAACGAGAAGAATAAGAATAAGAAGAAGAAGAAGACGATAGCCGTTTATCGCGTTTCACTTCCTTCTCTCTGTTCGTTATATCAGTTGCACGGATATAAATGTATACGGGTACCTGCATATTATCAGCTTTATGCAAGCCCTTCTGCATACTTGTCAATATCATATCGCCGTACGTGGAAACTGTGTCAGTAGCGATTTTTCAAACGCATTCTGCCACCACGTGGATATAAATAAAATACGCGTTTGACACGTTATTTATTTTAAATTTGATAAGAATTTTGATCTTATTCTGCCCATCCGAAGAAACACTTGCGATTTTTTTGAAATTCTTTTACTCGTATTTAATACGGATTTGTGAATTTTTTTAAACATCGCTGTTTAAATTTTTCAAACGTGTAAGATGTAATTCTTTTTAAAGATTCTATGTGACGACACAAAATATCTCTAGAATTTTATCGACATCTGTTCTCAGTTTAGTCTTGTATTGTATATTAATTATTTATACGTGGAAAATCTAAACGAGCATGTTTCGAAAATTTATAACTTGAGAACAAATTTCGTTGAAATTTTGTGAAAAATCACGAATGCTGTCTTCCATAGGTAGAATGTAATTTAAAGAAAAGAAGCATATGAAAAATTTGATCGTAAAGTTTGATTGAATTTCGAAAATAATTCCACGCGTGATTTGTTAAAACTGTCTGGATTTAGCCTGAGAGGCATGTCTGTTTTTCAAAACCTACCGCTCGTTACTCAAAATCGATGTGGATCTTTGTTTATTTTTTGTCGAAAAGAATTTTTGCAAAAAACGTCAGCGCCAAATTCGCGGGATTAATTCGTTGCTGGAAATTGATTTCAGTTTTGCTCCGATCAGATTTCATTGAATTATTTGCGCAGCGCTTTCGAGATTTTTGCGGTGATTTTTTTTTTTATGTGAAAATTGAAGCAAGCAAAAAGAAAACAATTTATAATTAATATATATTTAACATCTTTCCGAGTGACTCTAAATGAATAAAAATTCATTGTAATTGTTTGAAATGATTACATTATAATACTAAATAACACCGAAGATTAAAAATAAATTGTATTCCTGATAATCGGACAAGATTATTTGAAATTATTTGAACGAAATTATTTTATCGAAGTGAAATTGATTAACGATAAAATTATGCAATCCAATTTATCAAAGTCACAATCAAACTGATACGAAGCAATCGAATTTGCATAATTATTATGCCAATCAGAGTTTGACTAATTATTTCTATCTAAAAAACCACATGTATATAATACATGTTCAAAACTAAGAACTTGCAGAATTTCGCACAAAGAGTTTGATTGTAAAAAAAAAGTGATCGACAACGTTGATAAATGAAACGCGAAATTGTAACAATTTTGCGGCTATTGACAACCGTGAAACGGAACTTCGAAATTCGTGTATTATTTCTTTGCAAACGCTACGTTTCGAAGGGTGTTCCAAATGTGCGATAATTGTTCAAGCCTATTAACTTCCGGTGTATCGGTTACTCGATGCGCCTACAATATGCATAACGTCGAGGTAAATTAGCGAAAATCGAGCGAAGAGAAAATCGATAACCGCCTCTTCGAGTCGCAATCACAAGGCTTACGTACGCCTATCATATCACCGTTCGCAACAGCTTCCTCTAATTAAACTGCACGCTCGAAGGCCTTGAGGGTCTAATTAATGATCAGCGAACTTGACGCAAACTATCACCTACCGCACACTTACGTTTCTCCGTGAGCCAATAGTGCGTTATCCTGTAACTGGCGAAAATTTTGTCTTGTTTGTCAAATAGAAACAAAAAAAAAAACAAAAAAAAAAAGTTAAACGTGTGTGAAAATTGTTGTAAAATCGTGTGGGATCGAAGTTTCATTAAAAATATTAATCGCTCGTGTTAAATGAATTACTTTTACCTAAATTTTGATGTTTGAAAAAATTTGATTCTGTTTGTGGATAAAATTTTTATCGGAATAGAGTGAGGATCGACCGATTATTATGATTATCATCGTCGTTACTCAGGACGCAAAAATTCACTTCGCAATACTGACCACGCACGCGTCACGGCTCGAAATAACGATAATTCGTATAGATTTGCATGCTTTTACTTATTGCCAGCACGGTCGTGATTACGCACGAATGGCGAATCGGCGAAGGCCAGGAAAGTTCCCAGACGAACGTTCCTGACCTCCGTGTGGTTCGCCCGATAAACTGCAGAATTGGAGCAGTGTCGAACGGTGATTCGTACCAGGATATAAAAACTTATTGGATATTGTGAATCGATCGGCCGAATGGCGATCGAATCGCCGATTTTACGAGCGATCCAATCTCCGTCGTTGTAATAAAGAAGAACTTGTAGGAACAGGACTAAAGGTTTTCTTGAAACGTCGAACAGTGCGGTGAATTTTATAGATGTCATAGGGTCATGTGTGCCGCTTGTCTGTTTAGCCTATTTGCAAGTGTAATCTTATATTATGCACAAAGTGTGCTAAAGTTACCTTGAAAGTTGTAAATCGCTGACTAAACCAGCAGACCGCTAACGAATCACGATGAATGTTCCGTTTGATGATGAAAAAATTCCTTCATCACCTGATATTATTATTATTTCCACAATTGCACGTCACAGTGAAAAGATTTCGATCCTTACAGTCACTCGATGGAACGATGCGATACCGGTTTGAAGAACGAGAGAATTTTTGGAAAAAAAAAAATAAAAATTCTTCAGCCTCGTGTTTCTGATAATTTTCTTTCGTATTCGCACACCGGTTTCGATTCGAATTTAGAGGTCACAGCACGTCGCGAACTGCCGATTCAACTTCGCACCTTGAATACTTATAAATGAGTAAAATATCACTTTGGGGATTCAAGCAGGTATTCCGAAGGCTCGGGACTCGGCATAGCGGATCTTATTTCATCAGACGCAGTTCGTCCTGATACTTTTTTTTTCACCGCTTTTCAATGCCACCTTACGCCGCACGTATCGCACACCTAAATATCCTTTCCGCACAGACTGAAGAACTCGAATGCCGCTCCGGATACCGACCACCTTTTACCTCGACGAAAACTTTTACGCTCAGCCGATTCTCCCGTGAAACGGGTCGACCTGTTGTCAGTTCCCCGCCGAGAATGCTTTCACCACCTGCCACGGGCAGGTGTGACGGCGCCACGTTCCGATCTCCACCGCCAGGGAATCATGGACACAACACAAAGCGGAGAGTGCACTCGGACAGGGGAATTTTTGTTTTTGCCTAAATACTCGGCTCCTGGGCGTTTATCGAAGCCGAAATCACAGCTGAACTGTTCTTGCCATCGTCTAGTTTCGGATGAAATAAACCTCGGTGAATTTCGATCGCGATTAATGATACTGGATTGAAAACAAAACCGCAAGTGGGCCTCGACGGCGGCCATGTTGATATTGTTGCAGCGTTTGTGTTAGACCAAATTTTTTCGTGATGTCTACCAATTTCGTAGGCGGACCGATATCGGGTATTTAAATAGGTTTTATTATCGTTAATTATATTATAAAGTAATGTTATAATTAGGAATTATTCGAGTGGATTGGGATCCTAGAACAGCACCAGAGTCCCGTCGGCGATGTCTTCGATGTCTATCTTCGTTTCGGGTGGTTCGCTGTTTATCAACGTGTCTCGCAGGTAGAGGAGACCGATATTGATAGCGTGAAGGAAGGGTGGCGTCAATAAAAGCCTGAAAGTGAAAACGAAAAATATTTACCCGAATCAAGTCTGGTTTTCGTTGTACCGAACGTAGTCGCAAAATTATATTTAATTCTGCAATTGTTTCTACTTTCTTCTAATATACTTCACCTCTTACGTTTCCATATCGTTTTCCCGTATCATAGTTTGGAACAGGGAATTCTGATAATGCAGACACTAAAATTGACTTACCAGTACGAATATCCGAGAGATGTTTCAGAAGTGAATTCACCGACGATCGTGTCTCTGATAGCAACGTTGGTCTGTGTTCTCACCCCATAGTGGACTCCCCAAATGATGAGAACGATGACGTCCAAGCCTACAGTGACGGCATTAGCTATGTAGATACCCTGCAAACGATAAGGGAAAAACAACGAACGCGTTTTTATACTCGCGAAAAATGAGTCAATATTAAAAAAAGCAAACGAACATCCAACGGGCTCTATCGTTACGAATCCTTATCTTGCGATTTTGATGATATTTATCTATAGCTACCCTAGATTGAATACGATTATCACTTCAACCCGATACGAAGCTTTCAAACTGTACCTAATTGATACAAACAATTGCGCGGGGTTCGATGCATGATTCGGTGATTACTAATTATCAGATCCCGGTATAGTTGGCAATAAATCTCCGATATTACGTGACAATTGTACATATATTTTTCAATCGAGTTTAAGACCCGGTTTTTTCTCGACGAATCTTCGCTGTCCAGCTCTGACTTACCAGGACGTTCAAGTACGATTCTGACGGACTCCATGCGCTGTTGACAACCGAAAGACCTGCGGAGATTGCGGCTGCAGCTAGAAGCAGGGTCATGAAAATGACATTGCTCAGCCAGGCACCGGCGTTTAAAAAATCTGAGGTAGCTGCAATCAGGTTGGAAGAGACACGTTATCGTCATTTCTTGGAAGGCTTCTCGAGGGTCGAGTTTCCGGTGAAACTTACAAGTTCCATTGTCGGCTCTGGATATTGCAGAGCCAGTACTGGTCAGGGCTCGTGTCGACACGCTGCAGGCGAATGAAGGTGTTTCTCCGGCCAACAGGCTTTCCACTTCAGCCGTTCTTTCCGAAGCTGTGGACAAGCAGCTCCACGCACACGCGTTCGAACCCCAAACGCAGGTTACTGAAAAAAGATTGTAGAAATTTTTTTACCACGTCAAATTGAAATGTGTATCCAGTTTTTTAGACCCTTCGGAACTTTCAACCACATCGCCTTACATACACAGCGTGCAGTCTTTGGAACGTTGTTTAAAACGGTGTTACGATACGCGGTTCATGGATTCTCGAGAATTCCAACGAGTTCCATGATGCTTCATGTAAAGTAATCGACTAATCGTTAGCTCCTCGGTCTCATTAGGTATTCTTAATTAATTACTGTATAGATCGTAGTTCGTCGCCGTCTGGACCAGTTGTCGCGTCAAGCTTCCGGTGAATAGTCCATGGTTCACGTCGGAGTCTCCATAAGTGAGACCTGAGACCGAAGCAGCCGTTGCGTAAACCCATCCAGTCGTACCCATGGATATGCAAATGATGACTACCGATGCGATCGAGATGAGAGCGGTGACAGAGAGGAAGACGCCGTACTTCTTACCCATATTTTTTTTTTTATCACGCAGCAGCACAATAATAAAAAATCACTGTACTATAACGTGTACAAACACGTTTGGTATTACCAATATTCACTTGTTCACACTACAGCTATTCGTTGGCTGTTATTCTTGAGGAAACCAGAAGGACGGAGACTCTCGAGATTAGGGGCGCACTTTTATTGTCATAACGTCACAGTTTATTCGACCACTTGTTGTTGCTGCTGTTGATTAGACTCTTGGTTTTCATCAGCATTTTAGCACCCCAACTGAAAAGAGATTATATAATAATGTGTACATAGAAATTGAATTAAAATCTAAACGAACAAATGTTAGATTAGGAAGTCATGGCGAACGTCAGGGAGCGGGGACGACCTCAGCTTTCAAGTACCGCTGTATCTATGAGTAAGAATAAGTGTCTGTAGTTGCTGGTTCATGTAAGATATAATTTGCCGCGTGCGTAATCAATCGATTCATTTTAATCGCGTATCATACACACATTACCGCTATACGATGACGTACGTTGCGGTCTTTTGACGATCGACGATCGCGACGAAGAGGCTAATTCCTGTCGTCTAAAGGAGCTTCATGATTTATAAAAATATCAGAGAATTTTATAAATATACACAGTGTTTGCGTATTTCAAATTTCGAAAACACGTGGCTTTACGACGCAGAAGATTTTAGCTATGGGCTTGTAATCGGTGCGACAATTTGATGTTCAAGACGTCTATATTGGCTTAAGATTATCGCTTTCAAGAGGACAATTTTGCTTTTTGTTATCTGCTCACTTCCAAGAATGATATGTAACGGAGATATCTGGGTCACTAAATAGGGTACACATTTTTTCACTTCACTTTTTGAGTTGATTGCGGCAGATATTTTTAAACTGACTGTAAAGAATGCGCTCATGTTTCACATTATCGATAATTATGTTTTTTTTATAAATTGGTGGAGTTCGTTATCATTATAAGGTAACGGGGGACCATTAAGAAATATTACTGGCGAATGACGGATTGACTTGTCGGTGGATGCAGGGTATGGTAAATAATTAGCACGGAAGCGATTTTTCTTTAGTAATTTGCACAGCTGAGACTATATTTTAGCTTGTAAATACCAAGATGACATACTTTCACAGTATCCTTAACACGCACCTACTGTCACTCGCGTAAAAACCTTCTGAGCTTAGAAAAACAAAGAGAAGAAATTATTTCACAGGTTTTGCATCGACTGCGAGGAGATTACAGCCTCATTCGACAAACTGCTATCTTATCAGATTAGCTGCCGGCTCGTAAGCCGATACGTTATGTGTGGTTCGGACATTTTACTCTGTGTTAGTATAACCGCCAGGCTGGTGGCTCGGAAATATTTGATTGTTAAACTCTTATCGGGAATGGCACTTGACATTAAGTACAGGTAAAAGCATTGAACAGATGTCAGCATCACTCTTGCGGCAAATTCTGTTAACTTATCATGGTTACCACTCGAAGGACTGAGGAGCTGAAAAAAAAAATATTTGTGTTCCTGAAAATTGATTGTGGTAGTGGTGGTGCTTATAAGTATCGGATGCGTCGCATTGGTCATCTTTCTGTAGAAATTTCGTGCAATGAAATTATCTTGCACCTTTATTACAAATCGATTCCATGCACCGTTTCGAATTCAATTGGTTAATCAATTTAAAAAAGCTACACGCTTTGATCATGTCTGGTAACTAGAAGGCTTTCGTTCTGAAGTTTCGGAGCTGTAACCGATGTTGTTCGTAATCAGGCGCTTTTGATAATTTGCTAGGTTGTCTCTAGTTAGGCGCACTTTGACTATTTTTAGCGCCATCTTCAGGAATAAAACGTGCTTCATTTGTTGAAAAACTTACAGATAGCAGTTGGACTAGCAGCGTCACATGTGGTGAATTTTAAAACTAGTCATGAATATTCGCGTGTATTCAAATGATATGACGATTGAAAATAAGGAAATAAATTTTACACAAAATAATTGAATAATTTGCGAATTACTATTGTTAGTTTTTCTCCCGAGCGATGTTGTCAACTCGCATTTTCTAGAATCGTAATTAAACGCTACGGTGCCTTGCCGCGTATGGAAAGATCAATAAACGCAGAAGCTGGTTGCGACTCGTAGCGCAGGTTATTCCAGAATGACGTATCACATCGTCGTGTAGGTTATGTGTGACAGCTAACCTCGCAATATTGCGTGCATCAAGTACGTTGAGAGGTTTTAAAACCGGCGATCGACAGTTCGTGCGTATGTTTCTAACGTGAATTTGAACTTTAAACGAGGATGGATAATAACGTCGCGAGTGAAAAGAGGCCTCAGACAAACGAGGAGATAATAGACGAGCTGACCAAAGGCCTTGAGGATTCGGCGATTAGGCAAACACCGACGGAGTCCAGAGGCGAAAACAAAGAGAGTGAAAAGGACAAAGTACAGCCTAGTACGAGGATCGGTAATGATAAAATTAGCGACGATCCTTTCGCGGCGATAGGAAAGGACGAAGATGAAGAGGAGGAACAGGATGGAAAGAAAATCACCGAACTACCGGATGATTTCATTGACGAAGAGGCGCTGAAGGACAGAGAAATCGACTTGACGGAGGAGCAGAGAGAGGTGAGAAGCTTTTTCAATCCATGTAGCGCATCGTTCGCTTCGCTTGCCGATAACCACATACTATGCTACCGATGTTACTGAATGTGAAACAGGCGCTGAGAAAGGACGCGGAGAGTCTGAAGAACGAGGGAAACGAGCTTTTCAAAAGCGGTGAATATCAGAAAGCCATGGACGCTTACACCAGAGGTATACAAACCTGTTCGCTCGCCTTCGACAAGGACAGATCGATTCTATATGCTAACAGAGCGGCGGCGAAGATGAAATACATGGTAAATCAACAATGATTTTATCCTTGTTGGTGAATCGTTTTAAAACGCATGACTTTACAAAACATCCTTGCAGAGGTCGATAATTTGGGATAATTATGACGATTGAGATATAGTCATCTTTCAGAGAGAAAAAGAAAATTTATAGATTGGCTCCTCTTTCCAGGAGAACAAAGACTCCGCTATATCGGACTGCACCAAAGCGTTGGAACTGAATTCTAGTTACTTGAAGGCTTATTTGAGGAGGGCACAGCTCTACGAAGAGTCTGATAAACTCGACGAAGCCTTGGAGGATTTCAAGAAGATTCTTACCTTCGACCCGGCGCATAGCGAAGCGAATTATGCTGTCAGGGTGAGTTTATTATGAAATACGAGCTAGTCTGTGTTTGAACTGAATTTTATTCGCAGAGATTACCGCCGTTGATCGCGGAGAGGAACGAGAAGCTGAAAACAGAGATGATAGGGAAGTTGAAAGACCTCGGAAATATGGTCTTGAGACCATTCGGCCTTTCCACAGACAACTTTGAGCTGAAACAGGACCCTAATAGCGGCGGATACTCCGTTAACTTCAACCAAACGCCAAGATAATATTAAAAGAGCGTAACGATTGCTTGACACAAGGAACAGAAGACATATGGCTTTCTATAAGTATGAAATCATCTACATGTTTAAGTTTACTCAGAATAAAGAGACTCTGGTACGTCACGTTACCGCGTTGTTTTTCGTCAACTCATTTTCAGTTCGTTGTTTTTTTTTCTTCCTCTTAGATATAAATATAATGCAAAATACGTTGACACGGATCATGTATTTTATTATTCAGAATACAGAACCAAACGTAGGAGGCAATGAACTCTGATAACAAAGTGAATATACCCATGTGTACAAGAGCACAAGTATGTATGCATACGGATCGGTTGGAAATTTAGTTTGACAGTTGGCAAACTAAAATGCTTTCATCACAAACCGTTTACAATTTTTTTATGTCTGTACGTTGATATACATTTTACGTACAGCATACTTTACATTTTGTGATATAAAGAAAGCATTGCGATTCCTGTATAGAACTGTGATTCTCGCACGACTTCAAATTTATTCGGTAAGCATTTTCATTGCTAATTTTGAAAGTGTATCACACTGCTGTCAATCGATTCGAAAGTCGTTAACGTCTTTTCATTATTCCCTTGTTTATCTAGTCTACTAGTCACACTCGAGAGACTGAGACTTCAAATTCATATAGCAAATCGTACAGAATAAAATTTTTTTAAAGTTTCAAAAGCGACAATTATTCCAAGACAAAGTATGCATTTACCGTCATTTGATTCGCCATTAAAATGTTCACCAGGTAATTCCCGGTGATAATGAATATACATCGTCTGTTTTCCCCGCGCAAGTTATGAAAACTATAGTTTATCTACACCCTTTGAGGGGTAGTCACTGGCTAGTTAAATCGAGGCAGCTACTTAAATTCGACCCCTGCTAACTACCCCTCGAGCCCATATATAGTGCTACCCGTTTTCTTTTGCGTAGAGCGGGTTGCGTGTGTGCAGGCACTAAAACACTCGCGGAATTCGGTGGCTAACACTTTTAGTGAAACACTTCGCGCACGAGAGGAGAATTGCGCGTGCGCAAAGTGAGGCGAGCGTGGAAAGCCTCGCATTACACGCGAAATAGCGCAAAGAGGAACGTCAGAGCGTCGATAAAAAACAAGTAAAAATTGATATAAAACAAGAAAATAGTCAGGTAAACTGCAAGTGACTTGATTCGACCGCGTATTTACGGGATATTTGAATAATCAACGATCCAAGAACAGCGGAACTCGTTGTCGACTGTAACGGGTTGCAAAACGCTTTAAAGACAGTAGAGCCGCTGTCAAGGGTAGTTTTTTTTTTTTCTCACATTATTTTCAGATAATTTCGAGGCGAGAGATGTTGTTATTCTGAGATAAGTGAATCGTCGTTTTATACTTTCTGTTGGATTCTTCAAGAGTCTGGAAAACATGCTTGAGGAGCCCATCAGCTCAGTGGTAAGTTTCTGCGATTTATTGCGCTTTTTTTTTTGCACGTCTCTTACTTAATACCCTCAACCTACAAACCTCACTGAGCTGTTTATGCAAATCAATAATTTTACCGTTACACACACTCGCTGGTCGTGCCTCGTGTTTAAAAATACCCTCACATTTTATGCTTTCTAGCATAATAATCGTTACTGGGGTCTTGCCTGATTTTTGTCCTAAACTAATTCATGGCTATGTAAAATTACACAAAATTATATGTTTCAACAATAGTGCAGGGTCTCTGTTTGCTCACCTTGTATCAGACTCGTTTACCATTCCGCCGAGAAATGTCCCTAACTTGTTGAACAACTTATAATTGAAACAATTAGCATTTTGTCAAAGCGTCATTTAGTGCGTCAAATTCGTTATGCTCATTACCCGAATAATTGAGAGAATTATACGCACAAATTAGCTGTGGAATTACTTTCTTTTGAAACGTTTGTTCCCCTTTAAGAGAACCGCAGTCTTCTTTTGATCCAGTAACCAATTTCAACTGTAATTCCCTAGGGTAAAATAAATCGTACGATTACGCTTGGACAAATGTTTTATTTTCTAATGCAATTGAGAGCGAAAAACTCGTGAAATGCACATCTATAGCGTTTAATTGATCGCCACCCGTGATTGATGAACGTAGGAGATTTATTTCTTCCTTATTATTTTTTTTCGTAGAAGTAAACGGTTGCCGATTAAAGATCGTAGGCTCAACGCCGGAAAACTACAATGGAAAACTAATCGATCGATCGATGCAGGGTAGTTTAATTAACGGCTGCGTGCAGTAGCAATTATAAACGCCGGCTGCATAATCAATCCTATGGGACTCGTGAACGCCTGCAAACTCTGATGTAACGTGTCATATTAGTTTGAAACATGCAGTGAACTACCCTTGTGCATATACGCATATTGCATATATTATATTGCTACGCTGTTAAGAATAAATTAATACATTTTGCTCGTAGAATTTCGTTTGGTTTGCAGTTCAGCGACGAATATTTAATGAATTCGCTAAGTAATCAACGTCTGGTTCCTTCAAGTAACGACCGTGTCATAGGCGCTTGTAGAGGAAAACAAAATTAAGAACGTCGAAATTACTCGGTGAAAATATTTCCCTCAAGATTCCACAAACGAAAAGAAACCTGCGGCAAATCCAATTTTAGTAATATTCAGTTGAGCAGAACGATTTTTTCCAAAACGCAGCTAACTCTCACTTTTCATTTTATGGATTTCTAAATTTTTCTATAAGGTTTTTGTACGCCTGCCGAGACTTAATCGCAACGTTTTAACGTTCTCTGACAAACTCAAGCAATTCTCTAGAGTTTTAAGGATAAAATTTCATCATTTTTCATCGAACTTGAAAGAAAAATTTCCGAGGATCAAGGCTTTTAATAACGAGTCCAAAACTTGGATTAACAGGATTTTGCGATTACTTGTTTTATACACCTGTAATTATTGAAAAAACTACCGCAAGATCCAGTGGGCGATAAATCTAGCGGTTGACGCAAAGAGCCAGCAGCTATATTCGCATACCTATTGGAAAAATAAAGTTAATCCAATAAATAAGGCCCCTTCCCCTCGTCTGCAGTCCTCTTCTTTTAATCTGCAGTTCTTTTTTCTCGTTTTTCTGTGTCTTCTCTGTCTTCCTCTGGACTTTACTTTCAGTAAAGGATATAAACTGCAGCTAGGTAAAAGTAATCGGAATTCCCTCCTGTTCTACGAGTTGACAATAATTATTTTAAAAACAACTGTCAAAGTTGCTGATAATTAACTCTCATAATATGCTCTTTGACACAAACACGGTTTACCGAAGACAAAAATACAAAAAAAAAAAAAAATGGTGTGTAAAAATTATTTTGTAGATCCAAATCCTTGGCGTGAAGTTGCATATAGGTCACGATTTACGGCGCCACGTTGTCTGGAAGCCGAATTCAATCCCTGGCACAAAATCAAGATGGCCGCTATTTGCACCACTTGCGATTTTATTTCGGTTCCAGGATCACTTTCAGCGTTCGCCAGTTACCGATGGCTGTTTTGAGCGAAACCATACAACGGCAAGAACGACTCAGAAGTTATTTCTCATTTGACGTAAGCCTGAATCTTGAGTATTCAGTTTTCAAAATACCCTCGCAAGTCTGTGTACGGTGATTCACTCCGCGTACAGTCAACGTCCACATTCAAGCCGTAAAATATTCCCAATACGAGTGAAATTCATCACAGCTTTGAATGGAAGAGCCCTAAGTGGGTCCGGAATAAAGCATTTCACCTCGTCGGTTTATACACTTCGCTAACCAAGTGACGTTGGTCTTTTACTGAGAGGGCGAACGAGCCACCCTTCCTCTCCTCCGCGGCACTGGTACAGCTTTTATTTTCAATCAGTTTATCGCCGCTGTACCGTCAGCTGTGCCTGGCTTTACCTTTCTCCAGTTCGTCTTTCTCTGCTACGTCAGACAGACAAGGAATTTCAAGAGTTGTACGTCCTCGTATACAACAAGTACCTCCCTCTCGGCATTTTTCGATTAATCATCGTATCTCTCAGATATGATAATATCAGATCGACTATAGATTTTCAGATTATTCGTACACAAGAGCATCTCGCCAACTCCATTCACGATTCAAGTTACACGAATATTTCGCATTGTCGATCACCAAACGCGGTTTATTTGTATTACGCAATCCTCGTCGCTCGTAAAATTTATCCCTGATGGTCAGTCCATGTTCGATTTCATTTTAGAAACATTATATTCGCATCCGTAAGACTTTAAATCAACCCACGCGATAGACAAAACCTTACACTCTCCTGAAATTTTCCTCCCCTCAAGTTTCCTTACAATTTCCAGAAGTACGTAAAATATTTGGATAAGAGGATAAATCACAGCTGGAATTTTTCAAACACTGTAATTATATTCAGGCTTAGCATTTTTCAAAACTTTTTTCAATTTCTCTGCGTCTCCCGCAACGTTGTTTTCATTCTTCCTGTCAAATTCGCGAGTTAAAATTTTGTGGTACACCGAATCGTATCTGGAATAACAAGATTAAATTTATCTGAGAAAGTTGAAATATTCTCCGTGAAAAACGCCTAGAATATATTTTAATATCGCATACAAAATTTAGCGGATTGAGAGAATTTTACCGGGATCGTGCGGTTCGTATCGGTGATTAATTTTCGACGTTTCATTTCCGATCTCTCTTTCAGTAAATTGAATCAAAGAATATCCCGCCAAGGGAAATCATGGAGATTCGTAATCCCTTCGTGAGCCAGAAACCCGGATCAAAGCGTTTAAATTTTCTTGCTACGTCGCGGTTTTTCACTAGTGATAAAAACCGTCACGTTCAGCCGTCAGGCAGTTCGAGTTACTGTATCAACACAACTGAATTGCGTTGCTAGGTTAATTAACGCCGTTGATGAATATTATTTTATCATTATTAATACGTAGACTATTCCAACGATGATTCCATTACAACGTTCCTAAAATTCCCAGTACCAGCGTAGAATTGAATAACAAACTTTCCAAAGAAGCAGAGACAATACAGATAACACTGAATGGAAGAAAATATAAATTATATAATTCAGTGTGACAAAGAAAATCGTATCGAATGTACACAATAATACTTGCCAGTAACAGACGAAACTTAATTCAAATACCGAACGACACCGACGATAACGTTACAATTGTATGGGAAAAAGCTTGGATGTATCGGCGAGCCCATTGATCGCCAATGGCGGAAACTCGACTCTGTTCAACCACACGGTAATTCATTATTCTAATTGAGGACACAACGTGCATTAAGCACACTTCGAGACACTTGAATCCCGGCGTGCGGTTCAGGAATATACTACCAAGAGCAGAGTGAAATTGGTTGAACGGCGATGATTGATTCTCTCTCCTCGTCTCCGCTTTTCCCTTTCCCAAAAAAATGAGGAAGGGGAGAAAAAAAATTTTAAAAAAATACGGAACGAGAGTATCGTTTCAGCAGTCTCTCGCATCGCTTCTGATTCAGAGCCAGGGTACAGTGAACTACTCGTAGAGGGATATACTTGGCGTCATAGCGAGACCGCGTCAGCTGGTTTAGCCAATGAATCCAATCAGCTCGATGCATTGATTACGTATCAGGGTCTCGTCGAGTCTCTGCCAGATATTGTTACCTCCACTATATTGAACCGTGTGGATTTACCCGTGATCCCCGATAATTCCTCCGTGTTGCTTGTATGTATAATAAGTAGATGTTACGAGATACGGAGGGAGGAGTGGACGGGTGGAAAGGGTCAATTAACATTCCATAAATAGATCAATCAATATCACGGAGTCCGGTTAGAGGAAAATTAGTCCGGTCGGTTGTGCGAAAATAGAATATCCGATTTACGGGATATCCGGGAACGATTCCAGCTGAAACGGAGAATCAATTCTCTTCCTCGTACTTTCCTCCGAGCATACATCGAGGTGGATGTGAATTAGCGGAGAATCGGTTAGCAGCGTTTCACCCTTTAGTCCTCCTCGTCTTGATCATCGTCTTCTTCTTCTTCTCTCACTCTTCTCACAACCCTTTATCCTGTCCGTACCGTCGTTCGAATCCCGTGACCGGGTGTTTTTCTACCCTGAAATTTCCTCCCTCGTTTTCCTCCCTCGGCTTTGCACAGAAAGAGAAACTCGTTATTGATGCTGGTGACGTAGCGCAAAGATACTGCGGGATATTTGCTCCTCTTGGAGGACGGCACGCGAGGAGACGAGGCGGGGTTGTCGGGGGTGGAATGGGCGGCGAAGGGCGGCGAAGGGACAAGGACGGATTGATCGTCGTCGGGGCGCCGGAGTCAGCGAGGAAGACAAGGGCAGAGGAAGAGGGAATCGATCCTTGCCAAACCGAACCTCGCCAAAGCTCACAGTTTCCGACAACTGCCTCCGAAATCCTACAATCGACGATTTTCGAATGATTTAATAGTAACGCGCATGCGGCCTGTCGCCTTTTAGAATATTGCGACGTTAAATCAGTCGTTCAATGTTTGCCTAACGCCCCATAGTTGCGAGAAAATATCATTCGATATTTGTAAATTTATAGCAACCTGCGTAGTAAAAACGAACGGTGAACCGCGCGTATTAAATTTTCTCATTATCATTTCTTGGTGATGATGAAAAATCAAAATAATTTTGGATTAATTGCGTACAGTGATCGTAACCGGACATTTCTCTCTTTCCTTAGTCTTAATCGCTTTTTTCTACGCAATAGTTTACAATGTTCATTCTCATTTTTTTACGATTTTCTCAAGATATGCTGCATATTAAATAATTGTCAAGTGCCTATATGTCTAATACAGGTGAAATTTTCTGAAAAATCCATCACTGCTATTTATTTTTTAGAATTATTCTCACAGTACAAAAAAAGAAATACGCAAATTGTAAAGAAATACAGAATTAATTTCTGACTTATATATCCAAAACATCTCAAAATCGTCCGAAAAAGTACTTCTTTATTCAAACAAAGGCGTTTTGAGACAACGTTTCAATTTTAACATGAACCGGTTAATGCGGTCATGCGAAGGGTTTACCAGAAACCGGAACTCCGCGGCAGATGGAAAATTTACGCTAATTTACAGCTCATACTTTTTTTTTCTTACAAAAAGTATATACCACCAAAATTTCTTTTGTTTCTTTTTTAAATTGACTTCACAGTCGCACGAACTTTGTATCAAATTTAAATCCATCCAAGCTGCAGAAATTGCTTTTTTCGGCACGGTGAGCGGTGGAAAAAAAAAGTTACTGCCCCAAGTGGCTTCATCGTTTTCGTTCAACCGCATCTTACTTGATTCAAATATAACTTTCATTGGAAACTAGTGAACTTATTTGCTAGAGGAAATTTCGAATAAACTCAATTGAATTTCGTCTTCTGATCCGTCGCGATTAAATCCGATTTTCTTATTCCAATTACAGAGAAATGAATACGCGATCCTGTGATCGAAAAATAGCTCAAAATATTTTGCGCAGTATACAGAAAAATACTCCAATGCAAATAACATGAATTTAAAAATTCGCAAACTTACGCGTGAGGTATGAAAAGATTTCACCGCAAGGAGTCGACGTTTCGCAAATTCAAAATGTACGACATTCGAATGCCGACCCAACCAATAAAATATATATGAAATCACATGATTAATTACAAAATCACAAATCATCAGATTTACTATAACAAAAATCATATTATCAACTATATAGTGAACTATATGAATTTCGATCTAGTAGATTTGATGATTCGTGCTTTTGTCATTTATTATTCATATGCATAAAACCACATGTGATTTCTTACATATATTACCGAATTTACAAGGTAAATCATGTAATAAACAAAACGACGATTTTTTTCCATACATTGCACGTCTGAACACACGAACATTTTCCCTAGGGGAGGGCGCTTGGGATAAGGTACTCGCAGTACATCAGGCGTAGGTTTCGCCCAAGGGTTTGGCGTTTTCGAGTTTTGACAATACGGAAAAGTGAAAGGCGCCGTTGCCGAGGGTCCTAAAAATTGAAGCAACATAAAATTCCCAGGGTATGAAAACCCGGACAAGCACGCCCTCGGTATACGACACTATAGGCCTCTCAACCTGTCAGATATCGCCTCTCGAAATCACGCCGAGAGGCAAACACGTCCTGCGGGAGGATTAAATACCCTCAGCACTTCAACGAGTCGAGATTTCCTTGGCTGATTGCGAGTCTCGAATTACTTTCCCGAGTCTGTAATTTGCAAATTGACCTCTCCCCCATCCTCTCGCCAACATTTCTTCCTCCTCTTCTTATTCCGCGTCTTCCTTCTCGTCCCATCCTCATGTAACCCAGATCCGCACACTCCGAGTCTCGGGCAGTTCGGTTAAGGTAACGCGATACTTTGAGCGAGCCGACGTGTTGACGCATATAACGCACCGCGGCGGCTGTCACGAAGAGCTTCGGTAACGCGACACCTTCTTAAATTGCAGCAACACCCAACGATGAGGAGTAGACCACGGCGTCGGTTGACTCGGCGGGAAAAGTGGCCACTTCAGGTCGGCCTGTTTCTCCTCTACGTTTTAATTCAGACGACAACATCGGTCTACACGTCCAGTATGACCGACTCTGCGACTCCGGTCTCTGTTCCCGATCAGTCGCCGATCAGCGGAGGCAAAGACCTGCAAGATGCGACCGCGATTCGCAAGGACAAGGACTCGCCGACGAGGAAAGCCCTCGCGAATGACGAACCGAAAACGATTAGTTCCAATTCAGTCACTCAGGCTCCCAAGGAGCCTTCTTTGCTTACTGAAAAGACTTTAACCGAGACTCCGAAGGGCAACAAACAGCGTGTTAGCATCGAAACCACCCCGGAAACCAAACTTGATTCTAAGGGTGCCGAGAAGGTCAAGACAACTCAGAATCCAAACACCACGGTGAGCTGGAGTTCGTTTTTGAAATGGGTTGACTCTGCTCCGGAGAACTTTTACCCTTATGGTAACATGCGAGAAGTTGCTCCTGGTCATTTGGAATTACTCTGGCAGGACTTTAAAGGTCATGGTTCATGATGCAAGTCATGGAAGTCCCATGGTGCGTAGTTATATGGAGCATGGTCAACCCTTCGCGTTGTTGATGAGTAAAAGTTTCGATGATGACTCTTTGTTTCAACTGGTATATTCGGTCGAATGATATCCGTGAGAGAATTCCTTCTTTTCAGCATAACTGAGAGGTTGAAACATACGTTGCAGGGAATGCCAGAGTCGGTTACAACGATCATTAACGAGGCTCGTCCGACGTGGAGACCAAGAAGAGAGAATTGCTCTCCGCCGGCCATCGAGCAGTTTCCACGTCCGTTGGTCGGGCCTGAGGCCCGTAAGCATGGTGCACTGATAATCGACATCCTGGTTGCTATTTACACGTTCCTCGGTCTGGCTATCGTCTGTGACGATTACTTCGTTTCCAGTTTGGACAGGATTTGCGAAGGTGAGCACAGTTACGATTTTCGACAGTCCGAGCCCCTTCGATCTTCTCATCTTTGATCCACTTGGTATTCACAGAATTGCGGCTTTCTCCGGACGTCGCTGGTGCCACCTTCATGGCTGCCGGATCCTCCGCTCCCGAGTTGGCGACAGTTGTGATAGGGGTGTTTTTCGCTAAAGACGACATAGGGGTGA
Source organism: Neodiprion pinetum (assembly GCF_021155775.2). NCBI lineage: Eukaryota > Metazoa > Arthropoda > Insecta > Hymenoptera > Diprionidae > Neodiprion > Neodiprion pinetum. The sequence continues at coordinate 4,785,321 of NC_060234.1, forward strand.
GTCCCGTTGTCCGATTTGCAATCAGCGACGTTGCTTTGTTCTTCCTATCCAGCTTCGAGTTACGATTGTTGCTTGCGCGATAATGGATAACGCGGAGAATAAAAGCGATTGTCGGAATGATCGATCATCGGTTCCTCATATTCTCTTACCGCTATTTTACAGGTGAGCGGGGTGATTGGCAGCGCCGTGTTCAACATAATGTTCGTGATATCGGTGTGTGGCCTGTTTTCGGGAACAGTGTCGAAGCTGAACTGGTGGCCACTCTGCAGAGACTGTTTCTTCTACATGATCTCGATCCTCGTTATGCTTGGCACGATCTATAACGAATCAATATCGTGGTGAGTACGCCAGTAACGCGATCGAGCTACGTACTTTTCTCTTACCCCCTCGTATTCAAGAACGAATTGAGTTCAACCGCGTTACGCTTTCAGGCCCGAAGCCCTCTTCATGCTCTTCACGTACGTCGTATACTGCGTCGTTCTCTCCTTCAACGAGCGCCTCGAGCGTTGGGCTAAATCCCTTAACCTTCCGTACTTGCCGAAGGACAACGATCCTGCCGAGGAGAATGCCCTCGTCAGTTATCGATCGCTCCAAGAAGAGCGACTCTCGTACACCGGTCCAAACTCCCCGGTTACGGACCAAGTCAAAAGCGAAGGTGAATGATCCCCGACCCCCAAATTCTTCAGTCCGAATTAACGAGGCTTCGATTCTTTCAGGCAACATGGCCGGCCTCCAGGACCCTTCCGATCCAGCCCATCCAAAGCCGGCTTGTCCAGCCCAGCCGCAGTACTACAAAGCGAAGGAGGCCGACCCCAACGAGATTTCCCCACTGGTAAGACCGACCGACGGTGGAAAGTGGGGCTTGTTCTCATGGGGCTTGGTCTACCCGATCCACTTCATGTGTCGCGTAACCATGCCAGACTGCCGGCAGGAGAAGTGGAAGAGGTGGTACCCCTTCACCTTCTGCGTTTCCATGATATGGATCAGCTTCTACAGCTACTTCATGGTCTGGATGATCACGATAATAGGTAGAAAACATCACGGTTCCAATTGCGTCCCCGTTCCCGTAAGCGGAGGACATTATTCCTCGATGAAAAATTAGTCACACCGGCTGACTTGATCCTCCTATATTCAGGTAGCACGTTGGGCATACCCGACACGGTGATGGGGCTGACATTCGTGGCAGCCGGAGTGAGCGTCCCCGATGCCCTCTCATCGTTGGCAGTGATCAAGGAAGGACTGGGTGACATGGCAGTGAGTAACGCGGTCGGCAGTAACGTATTCGACATTCTGGTCTGCCTTGGGCTTCCTTGGTTCATTCAGACAGCCATGATAGCGCCTGGTTCCCACGTGAACGTGACGAGCAGAGGTGGGTGGTCACCTTGCGGGATGGATTCGTTGGTGCCGGGAAGTGAGAGAGAAGTCGAAGAAACTTAGGATTACAAACTTGTGCCAGATTTCAGCGGAAAGTTAGCAGTAGGTACCGATTTGTCTCAATCGTTGCTTCTGTGTTCCTTGGTCGTTCAAATATTACGATTATTAAGTGTTGACCAGGTGTTGACAGCTGCCTGGTTTGTAAAGATTTCGAACGATCGAAGAACCGGAAGGCGGTGAGCGGAGGAAATCGGTACCGATAACTCCGCGCCAAAACCAGGTTTTTGTTCGTTTCGGCTCCTTCTCTCTTACTTCCCGATCGGTACCCGGGTTCTTTGATTCTACGACTTGGCATGGTACTATTGCAGGCCTGACCTACTCGACGGTGTCTCTGCTATCGACGGTAGTTTTTCTCGTCGTTGTGACTCATCTGAACGGCTGGAAGCTTGACCGACGATACGGGGTGTTTCTGATGGTGTGGTACCTGATCTTCATAGCCGTCGCATCGCTCTACGAGCTAAACGTTTTCGGTCAAATGAACCCGCCGGTTTGTCCGAGTAAATTTTAAACCACGGTACCGAAATCCATTATCCGAAATACCCGTAACATCGATGGATCCCTGCGATACACCAAACATTCGGACTTCCACGGCACAAAGTTTCTCTCGTTACATCGATCCTTGTTCTCTCGCATAACACTTCCTTGCATCGTGTATGGTAAGAATCTTTCAAACTTTTACTCTTGCACGTAGGTATGTACCTACACCACGTTATTTCTTGCTTCGATAAACTGACGCATCGTATACCTATATTATAACGCATGCATGAAACATGCCTGATACATTGATACGATATATCGGATGAGAGCTGTCACATGCATTGAAATTGTATACCGAGGAGCGGAAACTATTCGCCGAATTTGAAAACTCACGATTCAAACTCTGTAGCTTATACTTAACCGACGACCGATCAAGCGTGGACGACGCAGTGTGTGTAGGACCAAATTGCAAAAAAAAAAAATAAATAAACAAATAAATAAAACATTACAAACACACCTTTTTTTTCTTTTTTTTTTCTTTTACTTATTTTTAATACATCTGACGATGAAGATAAATTTTATTACCAGGCACACGTCAGTTTTGAACTATTTTAGTCACTTGTAATCGAATCATCCGTTCATTCATACCGATTATAGCCTGTGAATATATAACACAGATCATGAGTATAATATACAGTGTCCGTTCATGAATTTGCAGACAACGATCCAGATGCGTATAATGACGGGTTGTGTAAGGAAAAAACAAAAAACAAATAAAAAAATACTTAATAATATTTACCATTCGCGGATATTTTATTACTGCTAACATATTTTTGTTCGTCAGATTATTACTGTACAGTCGAATAGTTTAGTTTCACAATTGCCATATTTAATAACGATCCAACGATACAATCAGTCAACGCGATTAAATTTTCATTAGATAAATAAATTACTACAGTTTTGTACAACCGGTTTGCGTCAATTTTTTAACGTGCAATAAATTGTTTTCTTACATTATTTTGCAAAATTTCTTATCGTTGTGATTCTTAGACGGTATTGAACACCGTTTGAAATATTAAATATGTATCTTTGTCTTTGTGTTCGTATTACGTTCATATAATTAGGTATGTACGAATAATACCAAGAGACGTTCGTGTGACAATACATTAATCAGTATTATTATTATCGTTAATAATTATTATTAAAAGCTATTATTATTATTATTATTATTATTGTTGTTGTTGTTATAGAATTTACGGTATGCGTGCAGAATAACCAATCACTTTAGATAACTTATTGTACGTATAATTTTGTTTATATGATACCTACCTATAAAGTTGACTTATGAACGGAGAAAGAAAATATAACAGATTATAACATAACTTAGCAGCATGAAGAGTTTTGAGTGATTCAGAGTCGAGTCAAAGTCAAATTGAAAATGGTAAACAGGACATCGAAGGCATCACTTACTTACACTAGCTATAATAGAACAAAGTCGTAGTTTAGCTCAATTTATAAAAAAAAACATATATATATGAAAATGATAGATGAAAAATAAATATATTTTTTTTAAACGTGCATGAAAATTTCGTTACAGCATCTCAAATAGAATATATCATTCAAATATTCAAATATGAGCTCTTGATACTGACATTTGGAGGTGCTTATTTTTTTTATTTTTATTCATTTACAATGTAAATATAAGAATCTGTATCTAGATCGTTTGTAAGTCAAGCCGTTTACGAGAAGAAAAAAAGTTCAACATTTTTTCGGTTTTCTTTACGTGTTATTTAAATGAAAAATGTAAAGAATAAATAGACACCTGTAAATATCAATATTAACAGCTCGCGTATGGATGAAATATACTATCTGAACTGTTTTACCGAAATTTTGATGTGCGTTTTGTTTTTTTTTTTTTCTGGCACACCCTAATATATATATACATAAATATATACAGACATAAAAAGTATGTTTGAAAGAAGTTAGCGCAGTGCTGTTTGTATATTTATATTAATTGTTAGAATTATGTATGTATAGACAGTATAATATACATATATACATATTTACATGTAGGCCTGTATCCTACGTATTACATACATACATATACATATATGTCGACTTGGGCACGAAGGATGAAAACGATTTGACAAATGCTTGTTTGAAATAATCATGCGAACATTTATTATCACAGAGGAGTACGATTGTAATAACAGTGATTTCAATCGATAATTATTTATTTAAAGAAACTTGAGACGTTTGCATTGACATTACACAGTACAAGAGAAATATTTAAATAGATTATTTATTTGTAGATCGAAGGTAAGAATTTATCATCTCTTTCATCCTCTCTGCCGATTGATGACGGTTAAATTTCTACGATACGGATTACCGACGCGTATATGTATAAATAAAGTAGAAGAAAAATATTATGCATATACACATATTCGCATATTATTGTATGTATATTGAATCAAGCAAACTTAGACGTATTTGTAAACGGTGTTTAGCTCTTCTTAAATAGCGTAGCAAAAAGGATGCGACACATCGAAGTAATAAGGCTCCTCCAAACGCGAGAGACATAATCGAAGAAAGACAATAATTAACGCAGCCTTAACCTGATGAAAGTATCTACTGTCCTGTAAATTTCTTGTCGTTACTTTTCTTCAGATATATTTATTAAGTATATCACGTATTATAAGTTTGAACAGTTGATAATTAGACGAATGGAGAAATTCAATTATAACGTAAGATTTATTATGATTAAATATTTCGATGACGAAAAAAACGAGAGATTAGATTTATTCACCAAGTGGGTAGGATCAAACGATGTATCGATGTCAATTAATACAATATGAATCGATATTTAAAATCCTTATCGAAATTGGATAAATCATTGAATCGATGATTCTACCGTAATCCTAAATTTAAACGATCCTAATCTAGGTTTATGCTTTGTAGTTATGAGTTCACATTATTTCGATGCCATAAAGAGTGAGATTTATTTTTCGTGTTCGCCGGCGAGCTACGGATATTATATATATACATATATATATATATATGTATCTTAAAATTCTCACACGATATTCAACATTATGCGTAACAAGTATAAAACAATGTATCATAAATATGTTCAATGTCGTTAAACATTTATATATACATATATATACACACACACATATATATATATATATATATATATATATATATATATACACATATAAAAATTATTCCATGAAAATTTTGCCTGCGTGAAAGGATAAAAATTGCAGCAAGATCTCGAAATCGCGTCAATATCCGAGATTTCATGATCGAATATAGAACGAAGCATAATGTTGATAAATAATAACGCGATTCCAAAGAAACTGGCTAAATTGTATACCGTACACGGAGGTGAAAAAGATACTTTTTCATCTCTCGCATTGCTCGTATAGGATTATCAAATATCATCGATGAACTTGCACCGTAATTTGATTTTTCGATTCCAGTTTCGAAAGACTGAATGTAAGACTGACTGTGAAATCCGACGAACAGTATCAAACTTGTAAAAGATTCTCTTTACCATTTTCGCCTGATTCAACTTGTGAAAAAAATAATAATTCCAAATACGTATTTTCTTCTCAACCACGGCGTTAAATAAATAAATCGAAAACGAAATAGTTTTGCTTGAAATAAGAAATCCAGAATTAAAGACAATTAGAATGAGAAAAAAATTTCCAATAGTATTTATTTAATATTTGACATACCGATTTTATACACCGCGTAACGAATTCTGCATTATTATGCTGAGAAAGTTGCGGAATAAGAAATATTGCATATTGGCCAGTTTCTCGGCGTTCGAAAACTTGAAACGGTGTTAAAAAATTTCCCGGTCAATCCTTTCCCTGGAAAAGTAAAGAATGATTCTTTAACAACGCAACTAATCGAATGTGTGATCGGAGTTCGCGGTTAATGCGATAATATTAAAAACTGGGGCTGCACGCGAAAGAAGATATTTTGCGTATACAGACCTGCATAAATGCGAGAATGTGATGACGAGGACTGCGCAGTAATTAATAAGCAGTGTAAATTATAAAATACATTATTCGTATATAGATATTTAATGTTATATGTTAATTATTACAATTATTAACGAATATCAAGCTTTACATATTATATATTATATATATATATATATATATATATATATTTATATTAACCCGTTGAACGATTTATCGATTATGGATGACCTGGATGAGACAACGGATTGGAAAATTATGAAAACTTTTACAGAAATCCGCATATATCTGTGTATGATAGAATAGCGACATAATTTCGACGCTCCAATTCCGTTTCAATTTCATTTACGTAAATCGAGGTTAAACATCCAATTGTATTCGGCCATTCGTTCAATAATAACAACAGTAATTCATAAATGAACTTCACATGTAATATACTTACGGCTTTGAATAGTTCGAAATTCTGATATTCAGATACTATATAAAAATGCTTCGTTATCGCGTAATATCAGTAGAGCTCCAGGTAGTTTGGAAATGAAATTTGGATAAATTGCCGTAGCGTTGAAACGAGCCGAAGAAAGGAGAAGAATAAATAATCGATATCTGTATCAACCTGATGTATTGTGTAAATTGTAATCACCTGGCGAGTTTTCATCAGCATCGTATTTTTCTAAATTACGCACACGAAATTAATGATACGTACCGGATGAACGGCTTTGTTTTCAGTTATTGAAAAATGAGATCGGCAAGCGGTATCGATTTATCTCCGATTTTTTCGTTCTTTAGAAAATAATTTTCTGTTCTCTGTTTCGTTAAATTGAACGATGACACAATTACGGTATATAGCGAATTAGTGTAGGTACAATAATGTCCGTACGAACAGTAAATCAATTGAAACGTGTCCTTATAGTGTACAATCGAAGTCAATATTTGCCTACGACGCCGCGTAATTAGCGTCGATGAAAAAGAAGAAATAAAGAAAACGGACGATTTCACGCCACGCCGATATTTAATCTAAAACGAAATCGATGAAAATTTTCAAAAGAGGCATATAAAATATACACGCACGCCTGAAAATACACACGACGGTTATACAAATTGCGTTTGATCAATTAGAGGAATACGGTAGTAAAATCAATATTAATATTAACATAAATAATGATAATGATAGGATTAGGTAAAAGACATAAAAAAAATTAAAAAAGTAAATTAATAAAATTATATTTCAAGCTTCGATGATCGAATTCAGGTTTATTCAAGGAATCGAATAAAGTTTGCACGAGAAAAATTGATTTTTATCGATTGCACGTTGCAATGTAATTAATCATCGTAACGAAATGCATTTCCCGTTGTTACAAAGCTCGATCCTATCGCGTCAATAACCGAAAAAAGTAGCCATTACTTATAATTCTATATTTCGAAGTATGTATACATATTATACAATATTGCATAAAAATTTATAAAATATACGACATAATACGGGGAATATAGATATACATACGTGAAAGGCAATTTAAAAAATTTCTATACGGCTGTTATAACTCGACAAGATAATGTTTCTGGATATAAAAGTGTTTTTGTATAATTCAATGTTCTTTCTTTCACCCTTGTTTTTCCATGGTGGATGAAAAACTGTTTCTAATTGATACGTCCACCGAACCTTTCGAATATTCACCGTGAACTCGTAACGAAGTATACATTAAACTTATCCATATTATGTAAGCATACGGGAGACGTAAATTATTATATATCGGAGATTATTATGTATTATAATGAATATTTAGTATCTATATCATATTCATTTACATATAAATTTATGTCAGATTTTTCGTGATATGCGTAAATCGAGGATTTTTCATTCCGGTTACGATCTTGTTCGGCATGTTCATTTTTTGAGGCGATATTTATTTGATATGAATTTACAACAGACCGTAACCGACAATACGAATCCTCATTCTATTGCGTAGATAAAATGGAAAAACTTAGATACATATTATGTATTCAATTGTGTATTTGAAATGTTCAAACAATAAAGCTATATTGCCAACTGGTAAGCACAAACGCACCCTAATATAAACATGATTCGTATCGTAAACTTCTCGTTGTAGAACCGGCACGAGTTTCATAGCGACAGTTCTCAACGGTATTCCAAGTGTAACAGTTCTGAATCAACCTTTACAGCGACGGAGTTTATGTTAGAGTTGCCCAGAGGACGGATCTTTGAGTGAAATTTAATTTTCTATTTGTACAGAGTCAATGAACTCTGATAATAAAACTCATTTTGAATCGTTCAAGGAGTAATGTGCGTAATCAGAACGACCTCAAATTATTGGATTCCAAGCATTATATTTTTGTTAGAACATAGCATTTTTTTTTTTTGTAAAACTACGCTTACTGATATTACTTTAAATTGATTATCATTTTTTAATGTAATTTTTGTTATTGTGCATAAATCTAAATTACGAGTCGAATCATTTAATGACCTTCTAACCATCGCTCGACACTTCAACGGCGTTCTATTAAAAAATTTGTATATTGTTGAGTAGTTTATCCGGTGTCTAGTCGCCGCGGATCACGCTGAGCCAAATTTAATTGCGTTAATTAATTCCCACTGAGGATAGACAGTGATTTCGAGAACTATCAAGGGAGGAGAATTCATTGTCAATCCAAAGTGAGTCTTAGAACTTGGCGTCAAATTGCATTGCCGGTTGGTTTGATTTTCACCGGATAACCAATATTTGAATCAAATTCATCAAATAATAACGCCCAGATATTGACTGTTGATAACTAGCGGTACTACGTTGCACGTAAGAAACTACAAACAATTTACAGGGCTCCTGTTGAAAAATTGCTAAACTTTTTTCCAGCAGCAGAGTGCTCTTTGACTATCGGGCGCCTCTCCGAACGGCGTTGAACCGTCAGACGCGACGTATTTGTTGACCTGGTAGTCCAGTAAGACTTCGTAGTGATAGACATCAGTCGCCAGTTGCTGTCAGGATAAATTGGTAAGTTAGTTTTACATTTGGCAACTAGATAGAGGTGTTATTTTCTATATTCTCGTAACGTTCCATCTTAAAGTTTTAGATACGGAGAAGGAAATGAAACTCCAAAAGCCAATCACCTGCGTAAGCGGGTTGACGTTTGTTGCTAATATTCCAGCAAAGCCCTTCTGCCTGGCTACTCTGATCATATGATCCTCCATCTCCTTTACGAGAGCGACATTCTCAGCTGTAGTGACACGGCTGTTGGTTCCAATCATGAAGCCGTGAAAAATCTGTCCCTTTCCCTTGGGTAGCTGTCCCTCTCGGATCGGCTCTTCAAGGTACTCGAAAAAGTCGAATATCACCGTCATCATCGAATTTATCGTCACCTCAGGCTCGTCTCTCGCGTCGAAATTCAACGTAACTCCTAGCGCCTCGCCAGACGTGGATTTCACTACGAAACTCAATCCTTGCTCCACCAGAGGATCCCAAAGCTTGTGTATCACTTCGGAGAAATGTTCTCTGGTAATGACAGGTGGCAACCACTTTTCCAGGTCGGATGTCATGTGATAACTGTCGGTGATCATCCTGGATTTCAAAGGTGAGGACAGATTAGGTTTATTCCGAAGGAACTCAATCATAGCGAAAGCTTTTCGATCGACAGAATTGATATGCATACTCACTCGATAACGTCTTTTCTATGTGAGTCATTAAGCTCCTCGAGGACGTAACGTTCTCCATCTTCGGACGGAGGCTCATCGAAGTCTGACTCCGAGTCGATCCTCATCCTCCGCAGTATCTCTCCCATGTTCTTCGCGCGTATGAAGTCAGTTATTCCGATGCGGTAGCCTTGGTCAAGAAGTCTGGTGACGGTGTAGACCGAATTCAAAGAGTTTCCCCCCAGATCGTAAAAGTTCGCGTCGATCGTCACCGCGGCTCGAGCGCTACTTCCGATCACCGATGCTACCGTGGGAAAAAGGACGCGGGCTAAAGGAAGAAGAGGCTGCGGGACGTTTTCGTAGTCGCAATCGACGGCGATATCCTTTTCTGCGTAACAATGTGAATAAGAAGTTGAAGAAAAAGTGAAGTCGTGATTCAGTTTTCGATATCTTAGGATTATTTCTTCCTCACCGTTGCTCATCAATTCGTATCGCTTCAAAAGCCTCTGTCTGTCAGCCTTTCCGTTTTCCAATAACGGAATCGAATCGATCACTATGACATGCGGTATCATGTGAGGAGGTAAGATGGTGCGGAGATGAGATTCAATCTCTGATCCGGAAACACGGGTGTTGTTTTTAACCGTCACGTACGAAACGAGAGCCTGTAACAGGGTCAGCAATCCGTCAGAGTGAACAAAACTTGAACACTATACGGCACTATTCGTATATTGACTAAACTCGATCAAGGAGCAGGATTGTTAGTATTTCTATTACCAGCATCGATGTTTCCTTGTCAGTATGATGAGAAATGTATTTCGCAATGTCTCTGAAAGGTTTTTACGCTCTTTGTACTCTTTTCTCTTTCCATTTACCTGCGAAAGTTCACCGGGTTTGAAACAAAGGACGACCGCTTTGTCGACGGCAGGAGATCCCAGAACAGCTTTTTCCACTTCTGCGATGTCGACCCGATGTCCTCGGACCTTAATTTGGTTGTCCATTCTGCCTTCGTAAATTAATATGCCTTTCACAATCCTTGCGTAGTCACCGGTACGATAAATCCTCGAGTATTCTGCAGGTGGAATAGTAACTTTATTATTTTTCCACCAACACCGGTTCACTTCATATTTCGCTTACTTCGGGCAGAAATAATTCGGGTGTATCCGAAGCCAATAGTTGACTATATGTCAATCATACGTTCACAAATGCTCGCTAAATTGTACATTCTTTGTCGGTAATGATGTACAAGTCGACTGTGGATTGACTTGTAGTCAAAATACAGTCAAGCAAAACTTCGAAATTGCTGGTGGCAAAACTTTGTAATTATTAGTAACAAGTTTCGAAAGAGTTGTTCTAATTTTTTACTTTTGGGAACAAGGCTGCTGAGGCCTGGTTATAATTACCGGAATTCGAAGCCGCCATTTTGAATCCCTAATATCAAATTTTTTAATTCTTCTTTCGAATTTGGATTCAGTGACCCCCGAAATGGAAGTGTATCAATTTTCGCCCAAATCCATTGAGAAATATCAGAGTTATTACAAAAAGGTTTATGCGTGATCCGTTACCGGTCAACCAATCAAGTGGTCAAATGTCGACAAGTGTGCTACTCTGGGTATCGGATAGCTGGCAAAGAAAGGAATCGAGTACATGTCCGTGTCTTTCATTTACTCACCTGGATCCGAAGAATGTGGATTGTCCACGAAACGATGCGGATCTCTTCCTTTGACGTAACCGGCCGCCAAGTATTTCCCTGCGCAAACCACCTCGCCCAATTCTCCTGGCGGCACGAGTTGCAGCTTCTTATCCACAACATATAGAATGCAGTTCTCTGCCGGCTTACCTTGGAAACGGAATCAAAGATTTCTGGATAATATTCGAGCCATGTTCATTCGGTGATTGAAAACTCTCGGCTTACCAATCGGTACTTTGTCCAGACCCTTGAGCTGTTTAGGGTGATTGATCAAATGATATGTGACATCGCCCGTAAGCTCAGTGCCACCCCATAAATTGGCCAACGTGTGTTCGCCTGATGGGAATGTGGCCAAGAATTGTTCGGCCACTGGAAGAGGTAAGACTTCGCCTGAACAAATCCAGAGTTTCAAGTTTTTAAGGAGATGCTTGTCCTGCTGCATGTCCAGATACATCAGGATAGTCCTTAACAATGACGGGACTTGTGCCAGCCGTTCGATCTGCAGAAACAGTTCGATAGTCTGGTATTTCAAGGTCAAAGGAAAGGAGAGTTTCGTCTTCTTTCCGAATCTCGTTTCACGTGGCCGAATCTTTTGATTCGGATCGTTTAATCACCTTGTGTTTCTCCAAAAGTTGAACTAGCCTCTGAGGGTCCCTTGTGATGTGCTTTGGAACAACGACGATGCACCTTCCCTGAAGCAAAGGGCCCCAGATTTCGGGCACACTGTCGACGGAAGTCACAGTTGCTTTGAAAACGCATCTTTCCTCTGTCGGCGAATAAGGTATCACATTCCACTGCCAGCGAAGCGAATTTATCAGAGTATCGTGGAGCAGTTTAACGCCTGGCGAAAAATGCAGAAATTGAATCCTTCTTATTCGTTCCGAGAAATTTCCTTTTTTGAAACCTTCAAGCTCACGTGAGCTCGAATTTCAGCCAAATCACAATGTACTTGCCTTTCGGTACCCCCGTGCTTCCCGAAGTGTATAAAACGATCGCCAGGTCTTGACACGCGTCCAAATCCATGTTCTGTGTCGACTCGTTGCTGGCTTCTTCCAAAAGCTTCTCGTACGTGATGGCAGGTGTGCCCTCGTATATTGTCATGTCGGCTGAAACGAATCAACAGAATAGATGAAAATTATTCAGAGTCATGAGGCACGCTTAGACGAGAGATTCTCTGGACCACTTTTCGCATACGAGTCATTGCCTGTGAACTTTCGGCCTCTATAAACGCATCTCATGTCCTGCGGATTCTTCACCTCCGTTAATTGCTAGAACTGAGATTTCGTAACATGAAAACGCTGAGAAGAGGAATTCGAAAATTCTTTTTCCAACGTAGAAAGAGAAAGTTGTAGGTATGGGTGTTGATCGTAGCTGTTTATTCCGAATCTCGCTTTTCGATGTTAATTTGTCAATCTTAAACCTGGTGTATCCAACGCTTATTTCTCAAACCTCAGAGACAAGTCAATTTGTAAGCTGCGAGGAATCTACCATCGATTCTACTTTCCATAATGGATGGTCCTCACCTCCTTCTTCGGAGACCACGATGAGGGGCTCAGCCTCGGTGAGGATGTGCTCAACCCTGGGGGCCGGAAACTCTGGATCCAGGGGAAGGTAGGCCATCCCGGCCTTCAAGGTAGCCAGCAAGAGGGTCGGAAGTCGGTCCGTAGGCCGCATCGAAATCGCCACGATTGCATCAACGCCGTTGATCGAGGATCGACGACAGCGTTTCGCCAGGACTCGTGACAGCTGATTGGTCCTCGCTTCGAGCTGACTGAAAGTCAACCTTGTTTCTTCGCCACGCTCATCTGTAAGGTGAGCATTACGCGTTAGTCAAAATCTACACATTTTTCCCACTTACCTGACGGGTAAAAAAACACTTTCTTATCATTGAATGCTCACTCAGTCAACATTTCTTTACCCTGAAAAGTAGAGCTTTATTCTTAGAAATGATTCAAAACGTATGTCTACAAAAATTTTGATGCCAAGACTTCACGCAGTTCAGGATCCTCCGTGATTTTGACAAAGTGATTGTGTGACACGTGTCACAGGATGAATAAACTCACCTTCGTAGATAATTGCCGTGTGATTTGGATTGTTGACCGCCACTTGAGAGAATACTTTATGACTGAAAACCTCCTCATTGCTTCTGTCGACAGTGTTCCCCTTGAGAATCGACGGCTCTTCCAACGAACTCATCTATAGTTGATATCGGTTAATCGAATGATACGAAACGTTTGTTGCTTAAATTTTGGAAAAATAAACAGTTTAGTAATTTCAGTGATCCAACTCGTGGTTTTCCTGGTGGTTTCTCTAGGATTTTATGGTGTTGCAGAAATGATCAATCTCTTGAGTGGTAACAAAAATTTCACTGTTCATGCCCTAAATGCGGAAAAAAGCATTCAAGTTCGGATTCGTTATTGCGGCATCAAAAACTCTCGAGTACCGATCAAGTTTCTTGCGATTCAAATCAATTTTTGCATTTTTGTCCACCATATTGATTCCGGCATTTCGAATTTCTCAATTTTCAAGGCGGATTCGTAATCAGGGATCGCGACAACTCCCGTCTATCAATCGTCATGCGAATCGAGTAAATCATTATGTAACTGTCCGCAATATTGGATTCGCCATTTTGAAGTTCTATCATTCGAGGGCATATTTGCACTGAACTCTCACCGACCTCGAAAACATCCACGTGACAAATTTCGCGAAAATCGTCCAAGCCATATGTGTGCGATATAGCTTCGATGCCGTTCAAAGGCCAGGTTCAAATTTTACTAAAATTTATCAGAGCAACACAAATAAGTATTTTGAATTCACCTAATTGTGTGGTAAATTTATTGTATTTGTAAGTCGAATCATCAGTAAACATGTGGTGAACTCACTGTTCCGTATCGGAACTTTCAATACAGTCTAGGAAGTTCCGTACTGAAATTTTTAACAGTTTACGCTTCAAAGTCAGGAACTAACAGCAAGCTTAACGAGGAATCGTAGATAGGTGAACCTCTTGAACGTTGATCAAAGGGTACCGAAATTGAGAAACCACCGTGTCAGGTCCTTTCTTTAGGGGTCGTTTTCACCCCTTGAAACCGTTTATAAGCACATGAAAATAAATACGGGTCTCTTAGTTGTCGATGCACTACAGAATGTCTGAATTAGATCAAAAGCAGCGGGGCTGAACTTGCCTAGGATTCCTTGCGAGTCTCAGCGATAATTCAATTACGGTTAATATCGATTCCCAGTTACGTGTTTAACAAATCTCAAACAATATTAATGCAATGTATGAGATACTGTATGAAGAAAATAAGACTTACCCTGGTCTGATGAATCTGATTCAATGCTGCTAGTGAATCTTATCTAGCAAATTGCTCTACCGTGGAGCTCTGTTATGTTGACTCGTCGCTGGGCGATCTCGCTATGCTGGAAATTAAGCTTGTATTTGAAACGATATGGTATAATCTGTTAATAAACGCTATACTCTCGAGAAGTACAAGTCACGAATTCTCATTATCATTCCGCTAGTATTCACAAGTGACGTCTGCGTAAACTGGTTTGTAACTATGAACTTGAGAGTAAAACGCACACGAGCCTTTCACATCTGATTATTTTTCATCGAAATTAAAAATTACCGAATCTTTTAGGAAATCTATACAATGACGTCGCAAGATGGGTGATTTATTCATAATACACACGTATTGTGGCAGTAATCGATTCCAATTAAGTACTATGAGGCATTCAAAGTGATTTCAAATATATTACTTATCAGATGTTTCGGATGTACCCATTGGAATATTTATGCAACTTCACGCTGCAGTAATCCGAGGTATCTTGACATAATCTTCAATATTATGCAATCAGAAACAGGTTTCCTCATTTATTCCAAGTAATCGGAACAAGTATAAACAATTCTTCGTACTACATTGCAGCCTACTGTGGGTAAGCTGAAACCAGATTCCTTAATTTATTCCAGACTACGGGTTAATTTTTGAACAACTTGTCTATTCAGCTGACCTTGATTCTGCCAGCTTAAGTCTTAATGCCACCACAATTTCCGCCAATAGTAAGATGCGCTGTAGGTCTATACACATTGATATATACGAACAACAATGATGAAAATTGTTTGATTTTTTCATTTGAATAAGTAAAAACCACAAGGCCGATTAAAAATTGCAAAATCAATTTATACTCAAGCTGCGAAGTGCCGATTGAGACTGAAATCATTGGAATCCCTCAATCCATCGCGAAGACACCGTCATTTTTATTTATTTTTTATCTTCATTCTCATAACTCAAAAACTACTCAATTCATCAGCCCCAAAATTTGATCAGTTCTAAGAGAAGCAAAGTCCTGTCGATTGAAACCGAGATCATTAAAATCCGTTGATTTGTTCCCGGGATTTCGTCGGATAAAAATTGGTTACACACAAGTCTTGATACCTTGAAAAAGGCCTGTCGTCGAGATCCTGTAAAAACTCGACGTTTTATTTTCGGGGTGATAATAATTATTCTTGCAACAAAAAAAGCGGAATGTTAAGAAAATACTTGCGTGGTCTTTGAAGAATCGGAAGATTATTTAGATTTACAAAATAGATCCTCAAAATTTTTATTATATTCATTCACTACAAAGAGTCTAGCCGAATAAGTATGTCGAGAATCACTCGGAAGATTTTCGGCGGAAAATGGAGGCGAAAGATTCGTCATTCAATGAAACTCGTTTCGACCAAATTCGACAATCCTCTGGCCTTCCTCTCCATCGCGAACTGTTTTTTATTTTTATAAACTATTTAGTGTGGTAAATCCAAGTAGAAAACAAATGATGTTTTTTTCGTATTTTCAGTACGATAAAATAGACAAGCACTTATCATCATTTTTTAGGGAAAGCGTAGGTTCGAAGTACACAACTTCTCATTTCTACAGATGATTCCCAATGTTGCGCGATTCTCTATCAAAAAAAGAAAAAAAAAAAATTAATACCTGTCATTTCACTCGTTTGCCTGGATCATTCGGTACCTGAGTATTGGTGTCAATGGCCAATTTATTTCACCTTCAGGTGTTTTCACCTTTCACCTCTTACAAATACGCGTACAGTCAAATGAATTCGTACAAAAACGGACCTCGAGATCTCATCCTGAGGTAGCCTTGAATGTGTCCCAATATCGAATCGAAAGGAACGGTGATTGAATTTTTATTATTATTCACATAGCACTTTTTTGCGAACGTGCTACGATTCGATCAAAACTTGAATTACGCTGTCCTAGAATTTCCGGAAATCATCGAAAGAGCGTTGAAGATACTTTTCACAGGATCATACTCGGCCGAAATGATGGATGAGGACAGCAACATTAAACACGGAATAAGATAATTGTATCGATCGATACTTACGAAATGGTTCGTATTGTTTATTCAGTGAGCAAAATTTTCCAGTTCCAACGTGCAATAGAATTTCGGTACTAATGGTAACTTCGGTACCATTTTTGAATGATCCAAAGCGGATGACGCGAGGGAATCGAACCCATATTTCGGATTGTTACGACGAATCAAACGGTCGAGACTTTAATAACACTGTACATTTTATTATTTTACCGTCAACAATGACCATACCCAACAAACTTCCTGACGAACGCAATTTCTGAACAAATCTGCAACATGCACCTACAGTATAACATTAATAATATATATAATTACATTATATAATTGTAACATTTTGAGGAATTTTCATTATACGACCTGCTGACGTATTTCTTTGAATATATATTGCAGCAGACAGTTTTTCTACGTTCGACAAATTTACAGACAAGTGTGGAAAGATGTTTCCAGCTCACAACTGCGTCTTTCGATCCGTTTTAGGTGCAATATCTCTTTAATAATATCGTTGTCGGATTGAATTCGTAGTCACGATCACATGCATGTGTTTACTGTTAATAAACGGACCCAGTGCGTTGCATGTAAGGAGCTAGAAATAATTCACAGAGCCGCCGTTGAGAAATTTCTACACGCTTTTCCAGGAGCATAATACTCTTTGATTGTCGGGCGCCTCTCCGAACGGCGTCGAACCGTCAGACGCGACGTACTTGTTGACCTGGTAGTCCATCAAGACGTCGCAGTTGTAGATACCAGTCACCAGTTGCTACACAGATAGATTTGTAAATTAGTTTGATGTTCGATCATTGGAAATAAGTAGTATTTTCTCCAGAAGCTCTATTTTCATACCTTGTTTGCTCAAATTTCAAAATAAACAACGAGCAATCAAACTCCATAAGCAAGTCACCTGTGTAAGAGGGCTGGTGTTTGTTGCAAACACGCCATCAAAGCCCTTCTGCCTGGCGACTCGAAACACATGTTCCTCCATCACCCTTACGAGAGCAACATTTTCAGCCGAAGTGAGTCTGCTGTTGGTTCCCATCATGAAGGAGTGGAAAATCTGTCCCTTTCCCTTCGGGATTTGTTCTTCCAGAATCGGCCTCTCAAGGTACTCCAAAAACTCAAGTGTTACCATCAGCTTCGAATTTATCGTCACCTCAGGCTCGTCTCTCGCGTCCAAATTCAACGCGACGCTTAGCGCCTCGCCTGACGTCGATTTCACTACGAAACTCAATCCTTGCTCCACCAGAGGATCCCAAAGCTTGTCAATCAGTTCCGAGTAATCTTCTCGGTTAATGCCAGGCATCAACCACTTATCCAGGTCAGCTTTCAGGTAAAAACTGTCCGTGATCATCCTGGATTTCAAAGGTGAGGACAGATTAGGTTTATTCCGAAGGAACTCAATCATCGCGAGAGCTTTTCGATCGACGGAATTGATATGCATACTCACTCGATAACGTCTTTTCTATGTGAGTCATTAAGCTCCTCGAGGACGTAACGTTCTCCATCTTCGGACGGAGGCTCATCGAAGTCTGACTCCGAGTCGATCCTCATCCTCCGCAGTATCTCTCCCATGTTCTTCGCGCGTATGAAGTCAGTTATTCCGATGCGGTAGCCTTGGTCAAGAAGTCTGGTGACGGTGTAGACCGAATTCAAAGAGTTTCCCCCCAGATCGTAAAAGTTCGCGTCGATCGTCACCGCGGCTCGAGCGCTACTTCCGATCACCGATGCTACCGTGGGAAAAAGGACGCGGGCTAACGGAAGAAGAGGCGGCGGGACATTTTCGTAGTCGCAATCGACGGCGATATCCTTTTCTGCGTAACAATGTGAATGAGAAGTTGAAGAAAAAGTAAAGTCGTGATTCAGTTTTCGATATCTTAGGATTATTTCTTCCTCACCGTTGCTCATCAATTCGTATTGCTTCAGTAGCATCTGTCTGTCAGTCTTTCCGTTCGTCAATAACGGAATCGAATCGATCACTATGACTTGCGGTATCATGTAAGGCGGTAAAATGGTCTTGAGATAAGATTCAATCTCCAATCCAAAAATACGGGTGTTGTATTTAGCCGTCACGAACGAAACGAGAGCCTGTAACAGGGCGAGCAATTCCTCACAGTGAATAAAGCTCAAACACTATCCGGCATTATTCGTGTACTCTTGACTAGACCAGAAAATTCTTAGTATTTCTATAACCAGCATCTCAATTTCCTTGTTGCTATAATAAGAAGTGCATTTCGAAATGTCTTCGAAAGGTTTTTATGCTCGCTGCAATGTTTTTCTCCTCCTATTTACCTGCGAAAGTTCACCGGGCTTAAAACACACGACGACCGCTTTGTCGACGGCGGGAAACGCCGCGACTGCTTTTTCAACCTCTGTGAGGTCAACCCGATGTCCTCGGACCTTCACTTGGGTGTCCATCCTCCCATCAAAAATCAATATACCGTCCACAATCCTCGCGTAGTCACCGGTACGATAAATCCTCGAGTATTCTGCAGGTGGAATAGTAACTTGGTTATTACTCAAGTAACACCCGGTCGATTTCGAAAATTTCTCGGTCGAAAGTCAACCGATCGAAGACTGACGAAGAAGGCATATTCGCAGCCAACGAAGCTCCCTACATGTCGACCGTACGTTTACGAAATAATGTCCGCTAAGTTTTCATTTTAGAGTCAATTACAACGACCAAGTCAACTATAAATTGACTTGTCGTAAAAATATCGTCAAGCCCAACGTTGAACTTAGTACAGTTACCGAAATCTGTTTTATGCCATTACGTTCTTTACGGCAAGTCCCGGGTACAATATCTAGTTTTTATTTTGATGTCGTCTTGATCTTGGTGACGTTTTTGAGGACATTTGCGAACGAATGAATCGGCACAGCTTCAATTTCTCGATCACCACGATTGACAGTCAAATAAATAGTCAGATTATGGTCAACATTACGACAATTGTGCTACCACGAACATCACGTAGCAGGGAAGAAAAGAATCAAGTCCATTTCTTTCATTCGCTTACCTGGATCCGAAGAATGTGGATTGTCCACGAAGCGATGCGGATCCCTTCCTTTTACGTAACCGGCCGCCAAGTATTTACCTGCGCAAACCACCTCTCCCAATTCTCCTTGCGGCACGAGCCGCATATTCTTGTCCATAATGTAGACAATAAAGTTGTCCACCGGCTTACCTTCGAAATGAAACAAAATAATTCTCTTACACTTTATGCCGATCCTCTATCTTCGGAAGAAAAGTGAACCGTGACCATTCGGTGATTGGAAACTCTGCTTACCAATCGGTAGTTTAGAAAGACCCTGGAGCTGTTTCGGATGATTGATTAAATGGTATGCAACATCGCCCGTGGTTTCTGTGATACCGTACATATTGACCAATGTGTGTTCACCGGATGGAAATGTGGCCACGAACTGTTCGGCCAATGAAACCGGTATGATTTCGCCTGAACATATCCAAAATTTCAGGCTCCGAAGGAGTTGCTTGTCCTTTTGCATATCCAGGTACATAAGGAGAGTCCTCAACAATGATGGTACTAGCACGAGACGTCCGATCTGCAGAAAACAGTTCGGTAATCAGGTAATTCAAGGTCAAAGAGAACAAAACGTTTGGTTTCCTTCCAGACCCTCGTGTCACGTGGTGGAAACTTGTGTTTCGAAACGTTTAATCACCTTGTGCTTATCCAGAAGCCGAACGAACCTCTGAGGGTCTCTTGTGACGTGTTTTGGAACAACGACGACGCTTCTTCCCTGAAGCAAAGGGCCCCAGATTTCGGGTACGCAGTCGACGAAAGTCAATGAAGTCTTGAAAGCGCAGCTCTCCTCTGTCGTCGAATAAGGCATAGCACTCCACAGCCAGCGAAGCCAATCCATCAGAGCCTCGTGGAACAGTTTAACGCCTGATTGAATGGCAGAAGTGGAATTGTTCAATTTCACCCCGACAAATTACTTTCTCTCAAATCTCCATTTTATCGACAACTCGGTACGGAGCGTGATCACAATGTACTTGCCTTTCGGTACCCCCGTGCTTCCCGAAGTGTATAAAATGATCGCCAGGTCTTGACACGCGTCCAAATCCATGTTCTGTGTCGACTCGTTGCTGGCTTCTTCCAAAAGCTTCTCGTACGTGATGGCAGGTGTGCCCTCGTATATTGTCATGTCGGCTGAAACGAATCAACAGAATAGATGAAAATTATTCAGAGTCATGAGGCACGCTTAGACGAGAGATTCTCTGGACCACTTTTCGCATACGAGTCATTGCCTGTGAACTTTCGGCCTCTATAAACGCATCTCACGTCCTGCGGATTCTTCACCTCTGTTAATTTCTAGAACTGAGATTTCGTAACATGAAAACGCTGAGAAGAGGAATTCGAAATTTCTTTTTCCAACGTAGAAAGAGAAAGTTGTAGGTATGGGTGTTGATCGTAGCTGTTTATTCCGAATCTCGCTTTTCGATGTTAATTTGTCAATCTTAAACCTGGTGTATCCAACGCTTATTTCTCAAACCTCAGAGACAAGTCAATTTGTAAGCTGCGAGGAATCTACCATCGATTCTACTTTCCATAATGGATGGTCCTCACCTCCTTCTTCGGAGACCACGATGAGGGGCTCAGCCTCGGTGAGGATGTGCTCAACCCTGGGGGCCGGAAACTCTGGATCCAGGGGAAGGTAGGCCATCCCGGCCTTCAAGGTAGCCAGCACAAGAGTCAGAAGTCGGTCCGTAGGCTGCATCGAAATCGCCACGATGGCATCAACGCCGTTGATCGAGGATCGACGACAGCGTTTCGCCAGGACTCGTGACAGCTGATTGGTCCTCGCTTCGAGCTGATTGAAAGTGAACCTTGTTTCTTCGCCACGCTCATCTGCAAGGTGAGCATTACGCGATAGTCAAAATCTACGCACTTTCTCCACTTGCCTGATGAGTAAAAAAACACTTTCTTATTATTGAATGCTCACTCACAAGGAAGGTCACCTTACTGTACCCCCACAACCTGGGTCAAAAAAATTATATTTTGTAGTTCACACCAAAGTATGAACCCTCAAAAAAATTTAGCAGCCCACTCGCATATTTAAGGGGTGAAATTAATTCTCAAAAATCGGTGGTTTTTTCGTTTTTCGCTGATATCTTCGAAACAAAAATAGATACGTCAAAAGTTTAAATAGCAAAGTTGTTCATTTTTTAGTGCTCTGCAATAGTATGTAGTCGAAAATTGGAAACAATTTTTTTATTTTTTTTTTTTCAAAGAAGTGTTTTTTAATACATTTTTCGTCATTTGATCACTGAAAAAGTTCTTATTTCGCCTGAAAATTAAACAAGGTTGACAAATCCGTCAAACGGAATCAGTTTACATTTATATATAGGTTTAGTAAATCCAAATATGCTATTCCACCCTTATCGTAAAATACTCATAAATCTTTTACATCTAATTTAGTTTGTGCATCCATTTTAGTACAAGCGAATAAGTATCACATGATTTTTTTTCATTTTATATAAAACTTTATTTAACATGCATGTCGTCTTTTTATTTACTAGAAACCTTTAATTCATATATTATATAGCTATTAAAATGTCTAGTAAAATCATGACAGGAAAAAAAGCAGACAATGCACTTATCAGTTTCATCATTTCGTATTATGGAATGTATTCATTGCAATAATGATACTCCTCAAAGAAGTGATTGAGAAACAAAGATTTTTTGCACCACGAACATGTTATAACAGCTGAATCACCACAAATGTGACATCGTGGTTCCGAATTATCTCCAAAACCAAACGTCACCGGATTGATGAACTCAGGGGGTGTTTTTTCTGTGTACCCATTTTTGTACCATGCATATTTAAGCATATTAATATAACGCGGGGAAGACAGTTGATTGTGAACAAGTGACTGCAGTTTGATGATGTTATTCCTTAAATGCAGATTTATATCGCTACCGGAAAGAATTACTATATCTGAAGAATGCCGAACAAAATTTTTCCATATTCGAAAACCAAACACATCTAACGGTTGTATTTGTCCTGTTGTCCCTTTTGGAATAATTTTTGATACAATTTTTTTGTTAGGAGGAGTTACTGCATCAACTACTTCTGGACAGTGTCCACTCCAGGAGTCGATTAAAAGCGCACTGTTGTCGCCAACATTTGCAAAATAGATTTCGGTTAGCCACTGTTTTAAATGATCTGTCGAAAAAACGAAAGAAATATTTAATTTGATTTGGTTCGCAATATTTAATATGCCTCAAGAATGTATATAATTTAAATAGTTCTTACCTGATGTTAACTTTCCAGATTTCGATGCCGAAACAAAAACGTTTGTGGGTTTGAACAACGTTTTTTCTACGCGTGGGCCAAAGTCACGACCGATTTCTTTCAATACAAGATATAACGGTGAAAGTAATTTTCCATCGGCGGATATCGTGGGTTGAATCGTATAAGAATGAGTTGTTGAAGATATCGATTGAACAACGCATTCAATTTCTTTTGATCCTTGGTTTGCAAGAGTGCGACCAGAATGCATGTCAAATTGAAATCCACTTTGATCTGAATTGTAAACGTTTTTCAGACCAAGGTCGTTGATAACAGATTTAATGTTATTTGTAAACTCTTCAGCTGTTTTTTTAAGATTTTTTGAGTCTTCTAAAGTTTTCGGGTGATAAATTTTGTAATTTTCCGAGACGTAATGCGATGTGCTCTTTTGAACTTGTTCACACATTTTTTTCACGCTTTGAATCGTGCATCGGAATTCATGAAATTTTTATGTGCGGTCAAAGCTCATCGTCGCAAATCTATATCGTGTACTATCTTGCCACATTCAGTTGCTTCAATGAAGCGATTTAAAGTATATTGAGATATCTCATTTAATTTTGCTTCAAAAGTCCCACCTTTATTGATTTGATGAGCCCAACGCTTGAACTGTGTTTTAGAAATCACTTTTTTAAAACGGTGTGCAACTGTACGAATATTTAAATTTTTTGTTTTTCCACTTCTCCAAAACTCCACAGCTTTCTTCTTGTAATCGAATGAAATCTCATCTTCATTTTTTGTACATTGAGAGTCATCTGCCTCATCAGATGGAATTGAATCCCATTCCAATTCACTGTCTTCTATACTTTCAGGCTCATGGTGTTTGAATTGTTCTTGAAATTCCAAGCTTTTGTCTTCTTCAATTTCGATTCTCGCGTATGTGCTTATGCTTTCAATTAAAAACTCTTTAATTGTATCTGCTAATTTTATTTCATTCTCATTCAGCCAAGAGTCAGTTTATACAGAGCCTCATTATTTACTGATATGACGGTATTAAACATCTCAGATAGGATATCATGAAAAAATAAAACGTATTTCAAACAGTCGACCTCACAGTTTGATTATGATAAGAACGTGTAATTAGTGCAAATCTATAAAAAAAATTGCGTTTGAAAAAATAACTCTCCGGTTCCATGACCTCTTGAGACGTAAAAAAACCAATGTAGATTGATATCATTAAATGTGGAGTCGGAACAATTACGTTTCATTATGAAATGATAGAGAAAGATGTGTAGAAAAACCCGTTTTTTTATGAAAAAAAAAACAAAAAAATTCTATATAATTTCCGACTACACAATATTGCTTCCAATTTTCGACTACATACTTATTGCAGAGCACTAAAAAATGAACAACTTTGCTATTCAAACTTTTGCCGTATCTATTTTTGTTTCGACGATATCAGCGAAAAACGAAAAAACCACCGATTTTTGAGAATTAATTTCACCCCTTAAATATGCGAGTGGGCCACTAATTTTTTGTGCGGGTTTATACTTTGGTGTGAACTCCAAAATATAATTTTTTTGACCCAGGTTGTGTGGGGGTACAGTAAGGTGACATTCCTTGTCAGTCAACATTTCTTTACCCTGAATAGCAGAGCTTTATTCTTAGAAACAAGTAAAAACTTATTTCTACAAGAATTTCAGCGGCGAGACCTTACGCAGTTCAGGATCCTCAAAAATAATAACAAAGTGATTGTGTGATACGTGTCACTCGACGAACAAATTTACCTTCGTAGATAATTGCCGTGTGATTTGGATTGTTGACTGCCACTTGAGAGAATACTTTATGAATGAAAACCTCCTCGTTGCTTCTGTCGACAGTGTTCCCCTTGAGAACTGACTGATGTTTGGACGAACTCATCTGAATTTTACACCGATAAATCGCAAAACAATTAACATTTCCCATTTGAATTTCGAAATAGTAAAAACTGTGCTATTTCGTGGTTTTCACGGTAGTTTTTTCACGATTTGATGGTCTTGCACAAATTATTCACCCTTCGTAGTCACACCGGGTAAAATCGACCCATTGATCATCTTTCGGCCTAACGATAAATATCTAATAGTAACTGGGGTCAAACGAGACTTCAATCATAATATGCTTGGGGATTGAAGTGGGTATACACTATAAGTACGGAATCGACTTTTCGTACACAATTCAGAATCTTTAGATGACGTCCCACATCCTTTCGATCCTCACCGGACGGATAGTTGTCTCGTGATATTTTTTTTTTTTAAACCATGGAATTATTTAGAACTGTGACTACGAAGGGACAATGAAAAGGTCAAGTGAAAAAATATGCAGATAAACAGATGCCAGACAAGTCTATTCGGTGTCATACGGTTTAAAGTTTGGAACTTGGTTTGAGGCTGAGTGACCGTTAGATTACGTTGAATATCGATTCCCAGTTACGTGATTAACAAATCTCAAACAATTACAATGCAGTGTATAAGATTCTGGATAAAGAAAATAAGACTTACCCTGGTCGGATGAATCTGATTGAATGCTGCTACTAAATGTATTATCTAGCAAATTGTTTTATCGTGGAGCACTTTTATGTTAACTCGTCGCCGGGCGATCTCGCTATGCCGGAAATTAAGCTTGCATTGAAAATGGTATAGTATAATATGCGAACAAGTGGTATACTCTCTAAAAGTAACGTCACGAACTCTCATTATCATTCCGCTAGTATTCGCAAGTAGCGTTTGCGTAAACTGGTTTTTAACTGTGAGTTTGTAGGTGTAGGACATAAAAACTGGCATGTGAGTTTTATCCCTGAATTTTTTTAACGCAAAAAAAATTGTCGACAAAGAATTATTGTATCTTCTGGGAACTCTATGCAATAACGATGAAAGATGGGTGACTTGTAGATATTGCCCTTGGCGAAAATAATTTCTACACCAAATTACGAAGAATTGCCGGCCGTAGAAGATCGTAGAAAATATTAGCAAATCGTAAGAAAGTGTAAAAGATCGTACATAATCGTGATAAATTGTTGTATTCTTCTTGGAAGAGTTGAAATTTCTATGAAAAATTATGAAAACTGCATATTGGAAGTAGATTAAATATTTCTTTTTTTTCCTAGAGTTTCGTAGAAGATTACTTGGATCAACGAAAAATTACGAATATCTACCACTTTTTGTGAAATATAATTTCAATTTTGGACCCGCACGTTACGAATTTTTTTTTTTCCGTACAATCGCGTCGAACTTTATAGAAAAGTGCAAATTGTGACGAAAAATTACGAAAATCTAGAATTTTCCTACGAAAACTGGTTACAATTTCGGACCTCAACCATCCACTAGACGTCGCATCTCTCTCACACGGAAATTTTATAGCAGAGAAGTTAAGTTCCGAGCAAAGTTTGGGTCTATATTCTCATCTTCTAAATACGATTTAGATAGATTTAGAGAATCTATCGTATACCTTAGAACTCGTCGTATCTCAATTAGGTGAATCTTGAGAGAAAAAAATAACGACTAATAATACGATGATCCACGAAAAACTACGATTTTTGACTTATATCAAGTGCTATAAGTAAATGAAAATTACACTAATCTACGATAATTTGAGAAAGAGTACAATTTTTCACGAAAAAGTACAATAATCTACGAAGAAATATAGTTTTGTCCGAATATCAAGACCAAAAAGTCAAGGAAAATACGCTAATACACGGATAATCTACAAAAAAGTAGGATTTTATCACGAAAATGTACAATAATCTACAAAAAAAAATATGAAAAAGTACAATAATCTACGAGAAAATTCTATGCTTAGTTTTGACGCACGTGTCCAATTCGGAGTTTAGCGTAGAAATTATTTCTACCGAAGACACGCGTATTATTAATAGTATTCGATTTCTATTACCACATCATATTAATGGTTATTCCTAAACGTTAACGGTATTTTTGGATGCCTTAGCTGTACCCATTAGAATAATTCTCTGAACTCGTGTAAAAGTCATTTGGATTTAAACGATATCGTAATTCATTTGGAATTTCACTTCACTACAACCACGTTTCCTCATTCATACTTAGATATCGAAACAAGTTTAAGCGGTTCTGCGTATTATGTGCTGAAGACGTATACCAGACTTATTAATTCATTCCCAGCTTTACGTTGATTTGTAAACAAGATTATCACCGTCCGGCCTTGATGCTGAGAACCTGAAAAGATTCCATTAGAACGAACTTTGAGCCCGTTAGACTTTGAAAAATAAAATGTTTCAATTTTTTAAACATATCATTCAAATGATTGGGAAACCACACGACCCGTGATATCCGAAATTCATTTAGTCTCAGGCTAAGGATAAGCGCGTCAATTGATACTAAAATAATCAAAATCCGTCAATCCATCTAGAAGAGATTGTCATTTTCATTTATTTTCATAATCGTCCGACGTTCACGATATAGAACCTTGTTCCAAACTGGGCCCCTGATCTACACAAATGTTTTGTAAAGCAGCGCATGGTGCTAGTCGAGTATAACAACGACAAAAATATTTTAACTTGCGAACATGCGTGCTTTACAAGATATAGTTAATCGTAGTTCGTCAAAAATGGACTTTCGTCGGAGGTGTCAAGCGTTAAAAAAATGTTTTCTATGTGTTCGTTTCGTGACTTTAGACATTTTTATAGGTGCTTAACATATCTCAGTTACCAAAGTATCGTTAGAATGTGTGCACAACGTACCGCAGTACAGGAACCACAGTAAAACTTTCAATTAAAAAAAAGATTAAACACGTTCTGCAACTTGTGATATTAACCGGTTTATTGTTACGAGTTCTTGCAGTTTTTGTGCCAGAACTCGTAGCCACATACAACCGACCAAATAAGACAAAAATTGGTAGCCGGCGGGTTTTTTTCTGGGTGTCTGATTTCGTTTCAGAAGTTGTTTGTTGAATTAGTCATCCTTTGATCGATTGACTGGCAATGACGCGTGAATGCACAGAAAAAGAAAGCGGCTAGACTGATGATGACGCGTATATGCACATTTTTTAATAACTCTGTTAATTCTCGATGGATCTTGAAAGCAGGATTAAAAAATTCAATACCACGGATTCAATATATTATGGCAGCTGCAAAATACCTGTAATTAAAAAAGGTCAAAGAGTGTAATAAATCTTTTGAAACCTGCAAAATAGAGGATCCAAAGTAGAGGCGGCACTACTTGAAAACCATAAAAGTACACCAAATGTTCAACTTGAATGCAATAAAAAAAAAACCCTATTTTATTGTACTTGAAACTACATTTTAACATTACTCCGAAATTAGATCGACCATTCCAGGTACTCTAAAAACTCAAATGTTACTTTTGATCGTTACCCACGCGTCCACGTAATATTGGTCCAACGTTGTTCCAACGGTGGCTTAACGTTAGTTTATACTCTTAACTTATTCGTAAGATTTGAACCTCATCCAAATAAATCTTATCAGAAAATTTTCACAGGAATATTGTGATTATGTTAGTTTAAGTACTGAAAAAGAGCTTCAACGGTCGGCGATGAGAGAACATGTGCAGGGACGTTTTGTTGTCTCTTCTCGGCGAAAGATTCCCAGCTCGCACACCATCGTCTTAGAATGTTGGAATTTTTTTTTCTCAAGCCGTATACTATCAGATTCTCAAAACTAATATAAGGATATCTTGGTTAGACTTTTCTAGCTCGTTGGAAGAAAACTGAAATGATTAATTTTTTGGATAAAACCTGTAGAGTTCCCTATCAAGAGTTGATGGGACTAAGATGTAATAAGTTTCAAGGGATTCCAATACATACAGGTAAGACTCTACAGAGATATACGACATCTCAGAACCATGGTTGTGAGTAATTAATTACTTTTGTAATGAAATTTTTGCTGGATTTTAGAAAGTGAAATACTATTCTTCGAACTCGTGGTACAGAATGTGAAGATTGGTGTGGCCCCGAAGTCTTCATTTCAATTTGGGCAATTGTCGTATACATAATATTGGTAGTGTACGATGATGCGTATTACTTTGAATGTTATGTCAGAGACAGGTTCCTTCATTCATTCCAATCCATCAAAACAAGTATAAACGATTCGTCGTACGACGTTGAAGCCTATTGTAGGTAAGCCATAACCAGATTCATTGATTTATTCCAGACTATAGGTTAAATTTTGAACAAGTTGTCTATTCAGCTGAACTTGATGCTGCCAGCCTAAGTCTTAATGCTACCACAATTTCCGCTAATAGTAAGATGCGCTGTCAGCCCATACACATTAACATATACGAACAGCAATAATGAAACTTGTTTATTTGTTCATTTGAATAAGTACAAACCACAAGGCCGATTAAAAATTCCAAAATCAGTTTATACTCAAGCTGCGAAGTGCCGATTGAGACTGAAATCATTGGAATCCTTCAATCCATCGCGAAGATACCGTAATTTTTATTTATTTTTTATCTTCATTCTCATAACTCAAAAACTATTCAATCCATCAGCCCCAAAATTTCATCAGTTCCAAGAGAAGCAAAGTCCTGTCGATTGAAACAAAGATCATTAAAATCCGTTGATTTGTTCCCGGGATTTCGTCGGATAAAAATTGGTTACACACAAGTCTTGATACCTTGAAAAAGGCCTGTCGTCGAGATCCTGTAAAAACTCGACGTTTTATTGTCGGGGTGATAATAATTATTCTTGCAATAGAAAAAGCGGAATGTTAAGGAAATACTTGCGTCGTCTTTGAAGAATCGAAAGATTATTTAGATTTACAAAATAGATCCTCAAAATTTTTATTATATTCATTCACTACAAAGAGTCTAGCCGAATAAGTATGTCGAGAATCACTCGGAAGATTTTCGGCGGAAAATGGAGGCGAAAGATTCGTCATTCAATGAAACTCGCTTCGACCAAATTCGACAATCCTCTGGCCTTCCTCTCCAACGCGAACTGTTTTTTATTTTTATAAACTATTTAGTGTGGTGAATCCAAGTAGAAAACAAATGAAGTTTTTTTCGTATTTTCAGTACGATAAAATAGACAAGCACTTATCATCATTTTTAGGGAAAGCGTAGGTTCGAAGTACACAACTTCTCATTTTTTCAGATGATTCCCATTGTTGCGCCATTCTCTGTCAAAAGAAGAAAAAAAAATGAATACCTTTTATTTCACTCGGTTGCCTGGATCATTCGGTACCTGAGTAATTGGTATCAATGGCCAATTTATTTCACCTTCAGGCACGCTCTTACAAATACGCGTACAGTCGAATGAATTGGTACAAAAACGGACCTCGATATCTCATCCTCAGGTAGCCTTGAATGTGTCCCAATATCGAATCGAAAGGAACGGTGATTGAATTTTTCTTATTATTCACATAGCTATTTTTTGCTAACGTGCCATGATTCGATCAAAACTTGAATTACGCTGTCCTAGAATTTCCGGAAATCATCGAAAGAGCGTTGAAGATACTTTTCACAGGATCATACTCGGCCGAAATGATGGATGAGGACAGCAACATTAAACACGGAATAAGATAATTGTATCGATCGATACTTACGAAATGGTTCGTATTGTTTATTCAGTGAGCAAAATTTTCTAGTTCCAACGTGCAATAGAATTTCGGTACTTATTTCTAATCCCAACGGCTCTTATCAGATGTGCCAACACACCAGATCAGTTTACCTTTTTTGAATGATCCAAAGCGGATGACGCGAGGGAATCGAAACCATATTTTGGATTGTTACGACGAATCAAACGGTCGAGACTTTAATAACACTGTACATTTTATTATTTTACCGTCAACAATGACCATACCCAACAAACTTCTTGACGAACGCAATTTCTGAACAAATCTGCAACATGCACCTACAGTATAACTAATTGTAACATTTTGAGGAATTTTCATTATACGACATGCTGACGTATTTCTTTGAATGTATATTGCAGCAGACAGTTTTTCTACGTTCGACAAATTTACAGACAAGTGTGGAAAGATGTTTCCAGCTCACAAGTGCGTCTTTCGATTCGTTTTATCTCTTGATTAATATCGTTGTCGGATTGAATTCGTAGTCACAATCACATGCATGTGTTTACTGTTAATAAACGGACCCACTGCGTTGCATGTAAGGAGCTAGAAATAATTCACAGAGCCGCCGTTGAGAAATTTCTACACGCTTTTCCAGGAGCATAATACTCTTTGATTGTCGGGCGCCTCTCCGAACGGCGTCGAACCGTCAGACGCGACGTACTTGTTGACCTGGTAGTCCATCAAGACGTCGCAGTTGTAGATACCAGTCACCAGTTGCTACACCGATAAATTTGTAAATTAGTTTGATGTTCGATCATTGGAAATAAGTAGTATTTTCTCCAGAAGCTCTATTTTCATACCTTGTTTGTTCAAATTTCAAAATGAACAACGAGCAATCAAACTCCATAAAAAAATCACCTGTGTAAGAGGGCTGGTGTTTGTTGCAAGCACGCCGTCAAAGCCCTTCTGCCTGGCGACTCGAAACACATGTTCCTCCATCACCCTTACGAGAGCAACATTTTCAGCCGAAGTGAGTCTGCTGTTGGTTCCCATCATGAAGAAGTGGAAAATTTGTCCCTTTCCCTTCGGGAGTTGTTCTTCTAGAATCGGCTTCTCAAGGTACTCCAAAAACACAAGTGTTACCATCAGCTTCGAATTTATCGTCACCTCAGGCTCGTCTCTCGCGTCCAAATTCAACGCGACGCTTAGCGCCTCGCCTGACGTCGATTTCACCACGAAACTCAATCCTTGCTCCACCAGAGGATCCCAAAGCTTGTCAATCAGTTCCGAGTAATCTTCTCGGTTAATGTCAGGCATCAACCACTTATCCAGGTCAGCTTTCAGGTAAAAACTGTCCGTGATCATCCTGTATTTCAAAGGTGAGGACAGATTAGGTTTATTCCGAAGGAACTCAATCATCGCGAGAGCTTTTCGATCGACGGAATTGATATGCATACTCACTCAATAACGTTTCTTCGGTGCGAATCGTTGAGCTCCTCGAGGACGTAACGTTCTCCATCTTCGGACGGAGGCTCATCGAAGTCTGACTCCGAGTCGATCCTCATCCTCCGCAGTATCTCTCCCATGTTCTTCGCGCGTATGAAGTCAGTTATTCCGATGCGGTAGCCTTGGTCAAGAAGTCTGGTGACGGTGTAGACCGAATTCAAAGAGTTTCCCCCCAGATCGTAAAAGTTCGCGTCGATCGTCACCGCGGCTCGAGCGCTACTTCCGATCACCGATGCTACCGTGGGAAAAAGGACGCGGGCTAAAGGAAGAAGAGGCTGCGGGACGTTTTCGTAGTCGCAATCGACGGCGATATCCTTTTCTGCGTAACAATGTGAATAAGAAGTTGAAGAAAAAGTGAAGTCGTGATTCAGTTTTCGATATCTTAGGATTATTTCTTCCTCACCGTTGCTCATCAATTCGTATCGCTTCAAAAGCCTCTGTCTGTCAGCCTTTCCGTTTTCCAATAACGGAATCGAATCGATCACTATGACATGCGGTATCATGTGAGGAGGTAAGATGGTGCGGAGATGAGATTCAATCTCTGATCCGGAAACACGGGTGTTGTTTTTAACCGTCACGTACGAAACGAGAGCCTGTAACAGGGTCAGCAATCCGTCAGAGTGAACAAAACTTGAACACTATCCGGCACTATTCGTGTACTCTTGACTCAAGCCGATCATAGAGCAGGATTGTTAGTATTTCTATTACCAGCATCGATGTTTCCTTGTCGGTACGATAAGAAATGTATTTCGCAATGTCTTTGAAAGGTTTTTATGCTCTTTGTACTCTTTTTCTTTTTCCATTTACCTGCGAAAGTTCACCGGGTTTGAAACAGAGGACGACCGTTTTGTCGACGGCAGGAGATGCCAGGACAGCTTTTTCCACTTCTGCGATGTCGACCCGATGTCCTCGGACCTTAATTTGGTTGTCCATTCTGCCTTCGTAAATTAATATGCCTTTCACAATCCTCGCGTAGTCACCGGTACGATAAATCCTCGAGTATTCTGCAGGTGGAATAGTAAGTTGATTATTTTTCCACTAACACCGGTTCACTTCATATTTGGCTTATTTCGGGCAGAAATAATTCGGGTGTATCCGAAGCCAATAGTTGACTATGTGTCAATCATACGTTCACAAATGCTCGCTAAATTGTACATTCTTTGTCGGTAATGATGTACAAGTCGACTGTGGATTGACTTGTGGTCAAAATACAGTCAAGCAAAACTTCGAAATTACTAGTGACAAAACTTTGTAATTATTAGTAACAAGTTTCGAAAGAGTTGTTCTAATTTTTTACTTTTTGGAACAAGGCTGCTGAGGCCTGGTTATAATTACCGGAATTCGAAGCCGCCATTTTGAATCCCTAATATCAAATTTTTTAATTCTTCTTTCGAATTTGGATTCAGTCACCTCCGAAACGGAAGTGTACCAATTTTCGCTCAAATCAATTGAGAAATATCAGAGTTATCACAAAAAGGTTTATGCGTGATCCGTTACCGGTCAACCAATCGAGTGGTCAAATGTCGACAAGTGTGCTACTCTGGGTATCGGATAGCTGGCAAAGAAAGCAATCGAGTACATGTCCGTGTCTTTCATTTACTCACCTGGATCCGAAGAATGTGGATTGTCCACGAAACGATGCGGATCTCTTCCTTTGACGTAACCGGCCGCCAAGTATTTCCCTGCGCAAACCACCTCGCCCAATTCTCCTGGCGGCACGAGTTGCAGCTTCTTATCCACAACATATAGAATGCAGTTCTCTGCCGGCTTACCTTGGAAACGGAATTAAAGATTTCTGGATAATATTCGAGCCATGTTCATTCGGTGATTGAAAACTCTCGGCTTACCAATCGGTACTTTGTCCAGACCCTCGAGCTGTTTAGGGTGATTGATCAAATGATATGTGACATCGCCCGCAAGCTCAGTGCAACCCCATAAATTGGCCAACGTGTGTTCGCCTGATGGGAATGTGGCCAAGAATTGTTCGGCCACTGGAAGAGGTAAGACTTCGCCAGCACAAATCCAGAGTTTCAAGTTTTGAAGGAGATGCTTGTCCTGCTGCATGTCCAGATACATCAGAATAGTCCTTAACAATGACGGGACTTGTGCCAGCCGTTCGATCTGCAGAAACAGTTCGATAGTCAGGTATTTCAAGGTCAAAGGAAAGGAGAGTTTCGTCTTCTTTCCGAATCTCGTTTCACGTGGCCGAATCTTTTGATTCGGATCGTTTAATCACCTTGTGTTTCTCTAAAAGTTGAACGAGCCTCTGAGGGTCCCTTGTGATGTGCTTTGGAACAACGACGATGCTCCTTCCCTGAAGCAAAGGGCCCCAGATTTCGGGCACACTGTCGACGGAAGTCACAGTTGCTTTGAAAACGCATCTTTCCTCTGTCGGCGAATAAGGCACCACATTCCACTGCCAGCGAAGCGAATTTATCAGAGTATCGTGGAGCAGTTCAACGCCTGGCGAAAAATGCAGAAATTGAATCCTTCTTATTCGTTCCGAGAAATTTCCTTCTTTGAAACCTCCAAGCTCACGTCAGCTCAAATTTCAGCCAAATCACAATGTACTTGCCTTTCGGCACCCCCGTGCTTCCCGAAGTGTATAAAATGATCGCTAGGTCTTGACACGCGTCCAAATCCATGTTCTGTGTCGACTCGTTGCTGGCTTCTTCCAGAAGCTTCTCGTACGTGATGGCAGGTGTGCCCTTGTACATTGTCATGTCGGCTGAAACGAATCAACAGAATAGATGAAAATTATTCAGAGTCATGAGGCACGCTTAGACGAGAGATTCTCTGGACCACTTTTCGCATACGAGTCATTGCCTGTGAACTTTCGGCCTCTATAAACGCATCTCACGTCCTGCGGATTCTTCACCTCTGTTCATTGCTAGAACTAAGATTTCGTAACATGAAAACGCTGAGAAGAGGAATTCGAAATTTCTTTTTCCAACGTAGAAAGAGAAAGTTGTAGGTATGGGTGTTGATCGTAGCTGTTTATTCCGAATCTCGCTTTTCGATGTTAATTTGTCAATCTTAAACCTGGTGTATCCAACGCTTATTTCTCAAACCTCAGAGACAAGTCAATTTGTAAGCTGCGAGGAATCTACCATCGATTCTACTTTCCATAATGGATGGTCCTCACCTCCTTCTTCGGAGACCACGATGAGGGGCTCAGCCTCGGTGAGGATGTGCTCAACCCTGGGGGCCGGAAACTCTGGATCCAGGGGAAGGTAGGCCATCCCGGCCTTCAAGGTAGCCAGCAAGAGGGTCGGAAGTCGGTCCGTAGGCCGCATCGAAATCGCCACGATTGCATCAACGCCGTTGATCGAGGATCGACGACAGCGTTTCGCCAGGACTCGTGACAGCTGATTGGTCCTCGCTTCGAGCTGACTGAAAGTCAACCTTGTTTCTTCGCCACGCTCATCTGCAAGGTGAGCATCACGCGATAGTCAAATATACGCACTTTCCCCACTTGCCTGATGAGTAAAAAAACACTTTCTCATTATTGAATGCTCACTCAGTCAACATTTCTTTAGCCTGAATAGCAGAGTTTCATTCTTAGAAATAAGTAAAAACTCATTTCTACAAGAATTTCAGCGGCGAGACCTTACGCAGTTCAGGACCCTCAACAACAATAACAAAGTGATTGTGTGATACGTCTCACATGATCAAAAAATTTACCTTCGTAGATAATTGCCGTATGATTTGGATTGTTGACTGCCACTTGAGAGAATACTTTATGAATGAAAACCTTCTCGTTGCTCCTGTCAATTCTGCTCCCCTTGAGACCTGACTGATGTTTGGACGAACTCATCTAAATTTTATACCCACAAATCGCACAACAATTAATATTTCCCGTTTGAATTTCGAAATAGTAAAAAATGTATCAATTTCAATCGGCCGACTCGTGGTTTTTCAGGTAGATTCCAGAAGATAAATAAGACTTACAGTGATTGTATTCGTCTGATTAAACGCTCCGATTGAAATTATCACCCAGCAACTTGCTTTAATGTGGATCAATTTCTTGCTAGCTCGTCACTGGGCGCTCTCGCAAGTGCGAAAAATGGTCTTTCATAGCTATAAAATTGAAAATGTAAAGTATGATTTGCGGGTAAGTGTTTACCTTCGAGACGTCTTAGTGGTTACATTTCATTGCCATTTCGACACTCTGTCACTGTCATCCGAATGAATGTGTGTTTAACACCTGAATAATCTTCAACGGGATATAAAATTACTGTAGCATTTGGGAACACTTTGCAATAACATCGCCAGATGCGTTATTGATACATAATACACACGTACTACTATTGTTATTGATTGCATTTACTATAGCTACTATAAACGATGCTACGTATTATGCTGTTATTTATATTAACAATAAGCTAGAACTAGGTTTCTCAATTTATTCCAACATGTACGTTCATGTTTATACAACTGGTTCATTTTTCTGACCTTGCTGGCGCCAACTAATACTTTCCGTTTATTCAGTTATCCAAATAACTGAAAAAGACTTTAAAGTATATCCATTACTTAGCTAAGAAAAATTACTGCGATTGAGACAAAAATCATCGAAATCCGTTAATCCGTTGAAAACCACTGAAAACGGGACTCCAGCATTTCTCTTTCACGTTTGACAATTTTGTTTTCAATCAAGGATTTTCTTTATTTATTCAATCTTCGAGGCTCGATGGGTCCAACCGGGGCTGTATCCAGTAAATTTCGTGCAGCTTTCGGTCATTTTATTACTATTATTTTGGTATACGGTCGACATTCACCAGAGAATATTATACGTGTTGGAATAGCATGTGCTGATGCTGAGTCTAGCATTTATCAGAATTAGTAAGAATTTTTCCAAAAATCGCAGGCTTCGTTATTTGCAATTTTCGGTAGTAAAAAACTTAATGTTGGAAATAAGGTGATCCACTTAATTCGAGCAGTCATAGTCAACTGATAGGATTCCGAAAAGGATTCACTCCACAATGCTTCCGATTTATTCGAAATATTGAAGGTTTGAGATTTTATATTTATAATTTTCGGGACCCCAAAATTACGTCGGGTACGTCGCTATCGGTAATGATTTTTTAGAACCATACTTTGTAAATATTCAATTCTCAAAATTCATTAAAAAAACTCCAAAATTATATATTAAAATGACTAGTTTATTATAAAATTGATTGTTCATAAAATAAGTCAAAGAAGTATTATTATATATATTTAATTTGGTTATAATCCATTTTCCATCATTTCTATCCGTTTTCTAGGTTCAATCATCTTGAACTTCTTCAGAGACGGGCATCGCGTGATGCGCCTAACGCGCCTTCGAAAGGCAATCCAGCATACGTAGCAGCATGCTAGATTGCCGCAGTGCTTGAGCACAGGCGCCTGCGATTCATGTGGATACCCACGATACGTAATTCATTGTCGTCACCGAATGAAAGAACCAAGCAGCTATTTTTGAGCTAATGGAAAGAATTAAATACATTTTTTTTATGTATAAAATAATGTAAACTATATT
Source organism: Neodiprion pinetum (assembly GCF_021155775.2). Classification (NCBI taxonomy): domain Eukaryota; kingdom Metazoa; phylum Arthropoda; class Insecta; order Hymenoptera; family Diprionidae; genus Neodiprion; species Neodiprion pinetum. The sequence goes on from NC_060234.1 coordinate 4,822,721, forward strand.
TTATCTGTACATAATGGATTACAATACTATATTTACAATTTTCATCAAGTCCGCACAAACAGATGATCAATCTTTTTTTAGCGTATTTAATACTAGTGCAGAAAAAGTAAGAAATGAATAATAATAGCACTACGCCCTTCGAACTTTTCACTGTGTGCCTTTTGCTTCGTTTACACGCTGAGTTAATGGAACATAATTTTCAATGTCCGCAAATTCATCTGTGACATCGTGCTCAGTGATCGGGCAAACGTTAATATGTTCCTCGAAAACATTACACTGTGCTTTTTCTAAATTAAAATTACCTTTTGCTGTACAAATATCAGAATAATTATTGTGAGATACGTCTGGTGTCATATTTTCTTTATTGTTTTCAGGTTTCAACGTGTGATTATTTCTCGAAGAATAGAGATTGATAATTTTTCGGTTGCATATTTCTTCGACAATATCAGACATGTCAAGTTCCGTTTCCCCTTCACTGGCAAAATCATCAGCAGTCAAGTTCTCGAACATTCTGTCCAGTGTGTTATTCATTCTTGGGTTTACCTCGGCGTCTTTGGTTCTTTGGATCTGTGGCGCGCTTTTGAGACGCTTTGGAGTAATTTCCATCTTGTTGAACGAGTCTTCTAAACTCTCCACCACGTTGTTCACTATGTAATCGTCTATTTTTCTTGTATTGACTATGTCAGCGAGCTTCTTTCTCCCCCTTTTACTAACCTGTTTTTCCGGTTTTTCGGTATCAGCGTTGAGTTCTGCCTTAGGTTTGGCTTTGCTGGTGGTCTTAGCTCTGGTTTTGGAGTTCTTAGATTTCTTCTTCGCAACTTTTTCCTCTTCAAACTTCTCGACTATCTCAGGATAGCATTTTGCAACTAAACTCTGAGGCTCGATTGTAACAAACAATCCTTCGGGGGGATTTTGCTCTTTGGAATCATCTTTCAGCGGTTCGGCATCTTCTTCACTGGATTTTACATCCGACAGAGTTATCAGACCGTCGAGAAATCCCTCCGCATCATTCCATATGATTTCGTAACTCGCTACTGACTTTATATTGCGAATTTTTTTTATTCTATCAGGAAATATCAAGTTTGATACGGGCAAACCGTTCGAATACTTCATGAAACTTATGCTATGTCTTAAACTTATTTCTGGTAGACTGACAAGCTGCCAACGCGTCATCAGTGGAAGAAATTTCTCAAACGAGTAGTTTGGTTCCCAGCCCAGCCTTTTTTCCATGAAAAACTGTCGAAAAAATGTTCATCATTTTCTAATTTTTACCTTATATTTTATCAAGTCACTTAATAAGCATGTATATGCGATTGATGATTCGAATTATACTTACAATAAATTTGACCACTTTTGGTTGTTGCCATTTTAGGTCTAGACTCGATGGAACCGGACCTTTCCTAATGAGATACTCATCTATTATTTCTTGATTCGGAAACGTATCAATGAGAATTGCTTTTTTTCGCAGGGTTATCTCATTCATTATCAGTTTTTTCTCCTCCCTATCGAAGATCAACGATTAATAAATATTTGGAAATTTACTTGGTGTCAATTATCCTAACATACAATTCTGCTCACTTATAATCATTTCTGCAACTTTTTACTGTGCCGCAACCTATGCAGCCAACTCTTGCGTGCAGTCTGACGTTACCATCATGACCACAAGACGTGCAATGCTTAGGATTTGCCAATCGAGCTTCAATTGTCTCGAACTGGTTATCAGTTTTCCAGCTCTTCAACCTGCGTAAAAGTGTTGAATTTCATTTTGAACATGGATTCAGGAATTGTTCAGATTTGATGCCATTTGAGATTTCACTCTCAGTGTTCTACCTGTCTAATATATCTTCGTCACTGACATGTGCAAATAATTTCAAGGCTGCCTCTTTGCCTGCACCATTCAATCCATCGTCGTAATCACAGCCACACAATAAGGCCAACGCTACCATCTTATTTCTATCTAAATTCAATGCAGTTTCAATCTTTTCCATATCATAAACGTCGATACTTCCTCCTGAAGCGACAGCTCCACTGAGGTTGAAGTTTCTGTATACCACTCTTGCCCCATACAAGAAACAGTCATTGTCTTGGCTCACACAACCATCCACTATCTGTAAAGAATTATTATCGAGATGTCAAGGACTTAGGATTTACAATTGGATTCACTTCATACTATTATAAAAAAATTCTGGTCAACCAATCCTCAAATTTTCATCTCACCCCATCTGCGTTTAGGTAGGCGCACATCGCTTCCGCCTCTCCGTATCCTTGAACACATTTAATTCCCATGTAACTTAGCATTTCCTCGCACTCCTTGAGCACATTATTGAATCGAGTTCTTCCACGTTTAGCGGTAGCCTTTTTCAGTGCTACAGCACCCGTTCTTTTAATTTGCTGTATTTCGTTTCTCCGTTCGATAGTTTTTTGCTTCAGGTCAGGCGCCTTGCCTTCGAGTACAAACACCGGATGAATGTCTTGCAGGAGGAGGTTGATCGTTCGAAAATACAAGTTTCTACGATAGTGAAAACGGACAATTGAAAATGAGAAATGTCGATAAAGTCAGGGAACCAATTGCGAAAACGCTACACGAATTCATCGTTATATACATACCTAAGATACATCTTTGGCTGCACGACATTGTCGGTCACAGTTTGACTGTCAACGATCCAGCAGCTCAAGTCAATTGCTAAAGTTTTGCCCTGCAGTTCAAACAGCGGTTTTCTTTCGCAAAAAGGTGTTAAAATTGTCCAAAGGTGTTTCACCCCCATTGCGTAATAAACGCGCACGCCGTTTTAGAGCAATGGGTATTTAGAATCGGCATTCGTTGAATTATTTTCTCGCAAAATAAGTTTGCGGTTTATAAATATGATATCGATCTCTGAAGTATAACTTTGAACCCCGCCTGTTAAGATTTGTTTACACTCAGTTTAGAACATAGAGTAACTGTATTTTAGTAAAGAGTTGGATGCTTATGGGAGTTGGCGTGTTATAAAAGTTGATTATCAAGTTACGGACGTTTAAAAAAATACTGAACTGACGTACCGACATCAAGGTTTTATCCTTTTATATTTCATGCTTGAGACGACAATAGAAAACTCAGTGTTAACCATGGAACGCATACCAGCTTCCCTCTTTATCGGCAAACTCCGTTAAATTGGTAAAACTATCAATAAAGCTACGATCACCTTACCCTTCTGACTATGACGAAAAATTGATTAGTGTTGGCCCTCGTTACTTGATCCTGCGAGTAGGAAACGAACATTCGGAACATTCGAAACCGAAGGTTAACTACACGTGTGATAAATGCATAAGCAAACATTGTGAGTCATGCATCGCGTTGGGTCGCATGATTTCACGAATTCAATAAAAAAATCTTCAATTTTTTGATTAAGCCCTATAAGAATCGCGGTGGGACCTGCAAAAGTAAAAGTATTCGCATTTTGTCTTTGCGTGAACAGAAAAACGTAGTCAACGTTTTACGTGTAATATCCCGTTGACTGAAGCATATACCATTTCGGAATCTTAACAGTTTTGCATTAACCGCCAGTCGTGACGTCAACTGGCGGAACTTTTCTATTAGATAACAGAGAAAGATATATGTCGGTTATAATCTGTCTCTCGTGCTCTACACCTGATTGGCCGATACGTCTCCTCTTAGCCAATGAAATGCAGAACAAGAGAGACGGGAATGACTCTAATATTTCTTTCTCACTCTCTCTCATCACTTCGGATGAATTTTTCGCGAGGTCGATTGAATAGGTAACTCCCTCCAGTGGTAATGTTCTAAGGATTCGAGATATCCAATCGACAGATCGATAGTAAGCAGATCGTCCGCAGCCGCTAAATTTCTGTAGTTAACAAGCGGCAGCAGCAGCAGCGATACGTTGACATTTAGTACTAAAATATTGAATCGGGTTGTAAGCTCAGTTCAGTTGGTGCCTGGTGGCTACCCTTGTATTTCCCGGCAAATGTAAAGATGTCCGTGTAACAGAGTCGCTTTTCGAGTGAATTATTACTCAGTATTATCCTCTAGCCGTTCGTCGTCCCCGGATCCGTATCAACACCAACGATCATGGACAGGAGAAAAATGTCGTGAGTAGTATTTAACGGCCTCGTCGTCCCTCCTCGTCTCAATCCGACGTCTCGCAAGGCGTTACGGAGAATTTCCCTGCGCCCAGGCTTATCTAATCTAATCAGAATATTCTCTGAAATTAGCGCTCTTCCGACGGTCCGCTTGATTTGATGTAACGCCGCCGAAATTTTTTATTGGAAAATTATCGGCCCTAGAAAACTATAGGTTAACTGGCCATGGGTGTAACTGTCACTCGTTGCTGCCACCCAAAGACATTCGAGAGGCTCTGCCGATAATTTTATATCACTTTCCAAACGGCTCTAATCTCGCTAATAATTACCTCACCACTTTTGCTTCATCTTATTGTCATGAAACCAATGTGTCATCTATTTTATCTCTTTATTATTCGTCAACCAGTATCGGACGCTGCCTTGTATGTCATATCTGTCGTTGAGTCAAGCTATCGTCCACACTTATGACAATTTTAATTATAAGCTATTAATCATTCCTGAGAATCTTTTTACAGTTCACACCCAAAATTCAACGAAGATTATCTGTTTTCTATTAAATTCCTCGCTCTATCGTTGATACTGCAAGAATTTAACTCTGACGATCGCTGCTTTGTGATTGATAATGAATAATTATGCTGTCAATGAACTGTTCCAAATAATACTCTTATCTCATGAATATCAGCTCAATAATTTTCATCCAAGTGTTAAAGGCAGACGACGATATCGTTTTTCACGCGATTGTAGCTCATGTCTACTTTTATTCTAAACAATTTTATTTTTCAGAATGATACTAAAACTGACATTATTCACGATATTTATATTATCATCTTAGTTCTAGAATTGGATTTTTAATATTTACAAGTACGGTACAAATTGCATCGGTTTCTTTATTCTACGATACCGTGTCTGATTAGATAGATTTTTTAAATAAATAAATGTTCCATAAACTTATGTGGGCTCTACATTTGCGTTGCCTTAGGTGTAATTCGCAAACAGTTTAAAGATGAAAAATTATTTTATTTTTTCAACCGGACTCTCGGAAGTTGCTTATTATATCGACAAATTAGTTGGCACAGGACTAAAGAATGCTATTTCACGGAGTGAATCTATTCTAGAACCTCGGGGGACTCCCTCTACCAGATCTTGGAAATCCAAAAGACAGCTACCCCTGACGAGATAAAAAAAACATATCGAAAGCTCGCTCTTAGATTCCATCCAGATAAAAACCCCAACAATCCGGAGGCAGCTGATAAGGTAACGAAGCTCAATTGTCTCATCCACCCATCATACCCAAGTTGCATTCAATTATTTCTGTTCAGATTCAGTTGAACGTGTAAAATAAATTTTAATTACCGTGTCAAAGTATCGAGCAGAATATGCAACATGTTATTTTTCTGTGCTATTTCATTCCACGATCGTTCTATGATTAAAATTCTAATCTTGTTTCAGTTCAAAGAAATAAACAGGGCACACGCCATCCTCACGGACCTAACAAAACGCAACATATACGATAATTACGGCTCTCTTGGTCTCTATGTAGCCGAACAATTTGGCGAGGAAAATGTTAATGCTTATTTCGTGGTTACTTCTGGCTGGTGCAAGGTGAGAACCGATGTTACTAAAACCTACAAGTTCAAGGTATAATTTGAGAATAGGTTAATGCTCGCGCGAAGTAGCTGCAATAAGATGAATCAACAGCGCTGAATTGCAATTCCACAGTGTCTTCACGATCATCGTTAAAGTTGTGAATATGCTCTTTTCAGGCCCTGTTCGCAGTCTGTGCCATAATAACCGGTTGTTACTGTTGCTGCTGCTGTTGCTGCTGCTGTAACTTCTGCTGCGGCAAATGTAAACCAACGCAACCAGAGGACAGCGGTGCCTACCATAATTTACAGGTCAGTATTTAATGGTTAAGCTGAATCGACGAAGAATTTGATGGTATTTCTGATATTTGGATATACATTGGAAAGTGGAAAACCCCGAATTAATATCTTGTTTGTCTTTACATTGTGCACCTGATATATCGTACAAAATGGTTTTCATAACAACTGCGTAAAAAGATTATTCTATGTTCCTTTTATTCAAATTATGATTAATCATTTGAAAAATCTGATCTTTTGATGCTGACGCATTAAAGAAAATCACTAATAACTACGGCCTTTCTATTACATCTACAAATTTCTTCCATTCTTGTTTACTCGCACTACTTTACCTTTGCTTGAATGGTCATGAGAAATGATTAGCTACACGCTGATTTTTGGCTAGTATGCAAATCAATTTTTCAAAATAATATTTATAGAATATGCAAGTCGTGTGTATAATTCTTTGCTGACGACCGTCCAATGAAAAAATTTCAACGACATACTCGAAAGACGCTCAGTAGAAAATTTACAACAGTTTGTAGATTGAAAAATATAATTAAATCCATCTCGATTGAGTGACGAATGGAGCATTGTTGCTTAAATAAGTGGCTTATACTTGATACAATTATTATATGCTAGTAAAATTTCGTCCTGAATGTGCGAGTATTAGAAATGTCTTCTAACTACTGTATGTGTACATTCCTAGTACGTGATAGTTGATTGTGCGAATTTTGATGTGGCAAAATTCTGTAAACACTGTCGCTATGAATTTTTACATATGTACAGTGTTGGGCACATGTAATTTACAAATGAACACATCATTGTGTTGTAAGTCGTTAAAATGTCCACACCTATGGAACATGTTACCATAAGTATTAATTTCGTTGATACTTTTTGCTTTCTTCGTATATCATTTTAATCACGATTTTCGCAATTGTCAGTTCGTTGTCTTATTGTTTATTGCTTTGCACAATGATGATTATGAGTAGCGGAATGTTAGGCTGTAGCGAAAAAGAATACGTTTTCTTGTTTTTTGTTTTTTATTCTTCACCAGTTTGTCACAGGTGGTGTTCTCGAAATTAAATTCCGAGATCGCGTATAAGGAACTTTTTACGTGCAACGATTCATTGCTTCTTGCTATTTTCGTCTTCCATCTCATTCAGTATGCAAAAAAATTCCGAATTATTTGTTTACAAACTTCATGTCAGTCTTTTTTCATTATCGATGAATTTTCTCAAAAAATTTCACGTTTTCAATGTAGTGTTTGCATTTTATTATGGCTTACATGATTGACGATGAATGATATATCGATATATCCCAAAGAATAATAACTTATTTTCGCTGGTTAAACGATTATGTCACACAGACTGTTTTGCTTCTTCTTCTTCTTCTTTTTTTCCTCTTTCTTTTTCTTCTTCTTCTTCTTGGATCTTGTAATTAATAAACCAACTAGCTTGCATTTTCGTTTTGGTTCTTATGCAATTCACTAACACAGTGTGGAAAATGTCAGATTAATATCTACAGGGTAATGTAATAATTAAACTTGACCATCCGTCAATCACCAAAGGAAGAAGGTACGTAGAATTGAAGTTATCTCACACTGGTGATATAATTAATTTCCCTGTTGTACACGTCGCTTGTCAAAGAATGTAAATTTTCCCTAATTTTGTTGATTAAACGCAATCGCTACTATAACATATTCTCATTCATTGGAACATTGACATCGTCACAATTTATTGGACAATTCATTTTTCAACTGCGCGTCAAATTCTATTTTCCAAAATCACTTTCATCACATGTTTACTATCAATTTTAAATTTCTCGTCACATGCCATTTGGTAAAAATTCATGCGTACTATTCCAGCCACTACGAACGATGTAAGCATCGCAATATCATATTTCGCTTTTATTTTTCCATCCGTTGTAACATTAACATGTCGACTGTAACTATTCTCTCCTACTTTCTGTATATCCCCGCAACCCAATTCTGTGCTTTTTTTTATTTCTAATCGTTGTGGAATTTAATCTATCAGACTCGAACTGACCCGTCTTCTAAATTCTGGTAAGTATTTCTGTTAACATGCAATGGATATTTTTTCACGCTCGCATCCATATCTTTAGCAACGCATATGTCTCTGTCACATCAAATGTAGCGCTTATCACATAGATTTCAGCAGGGTCAATTAATTGGCAATGGTCTATTTCCCGTCTGTCATTTATCACGCGCTGACTTCTATTTTTTCTTTCATTAATTTCTTACTTAGCTCAGCAAATCTTTCTGTTCAGTGTTAATCGGTTTTCAGTTCGTTTGCTATGCCCAATGATCATCGCCGACATCGAGTATCGTTATTATGCTTTCTTGAGCATGACTCTAAGCGAAAGACGAAAACCTTAGAAGACGTTGCAAGTCAAGAAGAAATCGACAAATTTTTTCACTAATTATTAATATCAAAATTTAAGCTAATGCTCCGAGAGTCATCGACGCGATGGCCGTTCGCTTCGGTAAATCTTCTTCGGCACGCGCGTTGTACCTTCATGTCGCACCTGTGTTGTTGAGCATGGCAGTGAAAGATGTAGCTTATTTATAACAGGAGCTGCCACCTTTCATGTATCCATTGGTTCATTTGTAGTCTCACATTGAATATCTCATGGCCAATAAATAAGTAAAGATTTAGTAATTTGCGTTTATTTTTAATACGTATTGTTATTATTATCATCATCCCTGTTCCTAGATGGTTTAAGCATCGTAAACGAATCGATCGATTTCTATTTATTATTTAACCGAATAACCATTGGATCACTCGAACCCTTATCAATATCTATTTCATATGGCTGCATAAACTGGGGAAGCAAGCAAGCTTACCTTAACAATACGTGGGCAAATTTTTATTACCAAGCATGTGCAGCCTGATCTTGAAGGCACTTTAGCATAGAAGTTTTGTTTATGTTGTTGTTGTATTGTAGCGGAACCAGAATGCAGAAGGAGGCATAGTGACCGACCAGCCGAGAAGTGGGCGCAAGGTAAGTTGTCCGGATGCTGCGCATTACTTTAGCTAAGTACAACAATATCACAGTTTTAAGTCTCTACGTTTTCCACACTGTTTCCGAGGTATTGTATTTGCAAGTGGTGTACAAATTCATTGTATTTCATACCTTAACGCGTATACCGAGTAACTGCGTCAGTTTCGATACTTTTTTTTTTTAACATTAACTTGCCGTCATTTTTATTTTAGCTCAACCATTGCGACCAACGATAATGTTGAGGGACAATATTAATATCGCTCAATGCGTTATTGAAAACCATTCCTAATCATTCTTCAACAAATTATTCAGCCTTCTCGAATCACTTCGATACAATTATGATTGATTCTCATTCATCAGCATTGTAATTTCTCTTTGCGCATATCGTGTATTTCAATTTTACTAAAGCAAGGCATGCGTACCGTTCCTTAATTCCATCAACGTGTAATCGCATCCTCTCGCATAAATACTTGTTTCTGATTATAAATGGTACCATCGGCGATCTAATAAACAGAGTAAAAAGTCGCAATGCTGGTCTCTAAGAATGATTAATAACAACTACTTCTTTTTCATCCTTCTGCTGTGAATAATATGCTGCGACTACAGATATCGATAAATTTGATGTATTATATGTACATAAGGCGTTTCTTTTCGATATTTTTTAACGGTAATAACAACAGACACATCGTGTTACAAATGAAAAATCAACAATGTTTTCCGATAGGAGGATGAAAGCGACGAAGATGCTGTAACGGCGCAACCTCAGGGAGGCGCCTCGCAGGGAGCGCAACCCATATTCGCAATGCCACCACCGCCGACAACGGCCAATGAAAATACAACCCTTAACAGCGGCGGAGACCGCGTGATCTACACGACCGGTATTACTAGTTCTTGAATTCATAACGCAGTAGTGACACATTTGTACAGTTGAAAGCTGAGGAATATTATTTTAGTAACAACTGATAGTCACAATCCGATAACAGGCTACGCATTTGTCATATAATTTACGCAGAGCAACAAGTATTGAATAATGCCGGTAACGTTTAAATCGTCAGTCCATTTGCCGCTGGCCGGAACTAAGTGAATTCATTCCGTTAAACTGTATGAAATTGAACAGAAAGCGCGACGATAAGGCTAAAGTCCTCCTCTTCCTGATGCAGATCAAAACTGTTGACTTTATTTTTTCGTTTTTTTTTTTTTTTTTCACCACATGTAATTGAATTAATTGTATGTATGTGCCGAGTACATAGCCACAAGAACATCTTTTTATTATGAATTAAATATTGAGCGGGGAGTTCTGATTGAAAAATCTTAAGGATAATTTGTCGCAGTCTTATACATATATTATCATTGTAATATATAATATTATAATCTGTGATATTTTCGGTAGCTGGATGCCGATAGTCAACCGGGTGATATTTCACTTACTTGTCACTCTGCGTATAACAATGTTTATTGTAGTGATAAAGACACGCGATGCATGTTTTTTTCTTTGCACTAGATGTGACTTTTTGTTTTTTCTCTTTATTTCAGTTCCATTAACGTCCGCTTATTAGTTTCCCGTGCCTTAAAGTATGTCGCATATAAAGAATGCATAATCGTAATTATACATACCATACATTTTTCCAGTTTACTTTGAGCCAATAAGTTTCGTTTACGATAATGTGTTTTTCTTTTTGCTTGTTTTTTTTTCCTTTCCCTTTCATCTACAGATCGTATGAACGACATTTAAATATAATTCTTTTGTAACTATTCAACGCCGCTGTTTGTCTTTCAATTCTGTTAACGGCAATCCTCAGTCAGCTTCTGTCAATAATATTAATTTACAATGCATAATTTTAATGGTCAGAGACATCGACGTAGATAATCATGTGATTGGTGTAGAAAAAAATTATCAATCGAACTTCATCTCTCACAGTCGTTCTTGTATATCGATTCAAGTATATCAATTGGATTATGATGAATTCGAAATGAAATATTAACCAGGTGTATAAAATTTCTTTCGATTTACCCATTCAATGTAAATAAATTTATACTTCAGGTAATCGAGGCCTGCGTTTTGGGTTTTGAATATTTTTTACGCTTTTAGGCAAATAACATTTCGTATCAATGTAAGAAATCGCGATTACGCGATGGTGTATTCTGCCTTGCGTGTAAGATCGTTGATCAGTAGTATGGAACTAAGTTACTTTGAAATGAGTCAATTGTTACCCTTTTGCGCATCATGCTGTACACAATATTACATGTAATTGATTTTTAATTATTAAAACAATACGCATGTCATTTGGACTTTTTTTTTTCAATCTTGCGTCTTTTTTTTTAATCTTTACGTTAATGTTTACACTACGAGCGTTTTCAATCTTAATTTTAAACTCCAAGTAAATCGGCCTGGCATAACTGATCAAAATTTCATCATGACGGTATTATATCTATCTGTATGTTCAGAAAATTTTATTTACATTGAGTTGAAGATTAGCACTACTAAAATCTTGAGTGAAAGTACACGGCTTCAAATTCATTCAAATCTTTTGCATAATCAAATCAAAGACATCCGTACGTTATTATTATTATTGATTATATAAGTACACCGCATGCTGATACTTTGCTATTTTTTTATATCAATTAACTCGCCGCAATTTGTTGAATTAATGCAGAAAATAGCCGTGTAAAACTAAAGCGAAACGCTTACGGTATAACGTATATAAGAAAGTAATTAAAATTTCATAATTTCGTAGTGATCGTTCCATTTTATTATTATAATGTATTCATGATCCTTTCACCATTATTTTATACTCGTCTGTACGATTCGATTTAATATTTAATTTTTTTCCCAATCTGTTCCAATATCGACGATCCTCCAGCGTTTCAACAAAAGAATCGCATTTACGTAAGCTTTACTGCTGACGACTCTTCCCCAATCCTCCATCCTCTGCTGTTGAGTTTCATCGTCGTACAATCTTAACATTGTATCGATCCCAAATAAATATATGTATATTTTTTTTAACCAAGTCAAGTTATTCATATTATTACTTTGTATTTAACTTAATTTAACATTAATTTCTCTTAAGTTGCGCAATCTTATTCATTTTTGTAATCTTACCAGATATCCCGAATGATTATTTTCCAATAAATCACTTTTTTAATTTATGTATCGTAACTTATAATCATGAAAGCTCATGAACATACAAATTATACGTATTTGTAGATTTAGGCAATACGTAGATTTAAAGGAAAAGAATTTGCCAATTGAAGTATAGCTAGCTAAAAATTGTCGCTAGAAATAGATATCATAAAATTTCATAACACCGATTAGTGCCTCGCAAATTCAATTAAATTTTGAATGGATATCGACGTATGTTTGCAAATTCTTTTTTTTTTTTTTTCTACATATACGGCATTGAATTATTGACCGTAACATTTAATGTGGTCGTAGCCACAAACCCGTTCACAGGAGCACCGGTCGGCCAATCGACCAACGGACCAACCGAATGGTAGTTACACAACGTTAAAATCTGCCAGAACAGCAAACACCTTTACCGAAGTTACTAAGGCGAGCACACTCGCTATGCCTTACTCGGAGTGAATGTAGTTTTTCTGCTGGGTATGAAAAAAAAAAAAAATAAAGAAACAACAAAACGAGAAGCAAACGAAAAAAAGAAACAAACAAGAGAAATTGTTTTGTTTTTAATTTTTTTTTTTTTTTATTCAACGGTCCGATTGAATGTTGCATAATTATTATAATCTATCTAGCTTCGCTGTATAATTTCAAGTATTGTCTATTAAACAATCCGTGTTTATGGGATTTATTGTTGACGATTACATTCTATGGAGTTGCTTTAGTTTTAGGTATTCCAACAAATCGTGCGACAGTCACTCCATTATAAAACAATTAATTATTCAATAATAGCCAATTGAAAATATTTATTAATAATCTTTTTAATCAGCAGGGACTTTACGTTAATCACATACCAATACATCGGTACGTAAGTGAGAAATGAAACTGATCAAGACTAAGAATATTATAGAAATGTATTACTACTTAAAATAATAGTTCACCAAAGTTTCAATTGTATTAGTAGATTATTTATTGTTCATTACTCTCTCATCATTCTAAACTAGTCTTACGTTTTTATAGATTGATGAAAAAAAAAACTTGCCGAATGTGTCCCACACGCTGCGAAATATGTTATAATGTGTTTATTTTTTCTGCGATAGAAAAATACTTTCGTAATAACTAGCATTATTCAATCGTTAATAATTATTATTATATCAGTTATACTTTTCTAGTACCTTGTACAAGAATTACAATTTTCAATTTGAGAACGTCAAATCACTGTCATTGGTAATTATTGTTCGAGGGTGTGGCCGTTGACTCATTAATTAATTATATTTTAAATAATGGAAACACTTAATTTAGCGTGTCCAATATTACGAAACGAAATTCTAGACGATTGGTTTGATTTATGACTCGATATTGTTGATAATGTAAGACTTAATATTATGCTTAGAAAATTGTTCTATTTTTCTGATTTATTATGTACTAAAAACATTCGAAGACATTCTCGAGATATCTTTTTCACAAACTTCCGTACCGTGTAATTGTTGTGACCAAGTCGCACCCTCGATTTACAATAAATTTTTAGCCAGAGCGCTATTATCGTTGGGTAAAATGACAATATGCGTATATCAAAATCACAATTTGTTTGAAACATATACGTGATTGCATTTATATACTCATGCTATTATGGCGTATTTCTTCGTTAATGTCTTATAGATGTACATTTCATCATTATATATACGATATAAAGTATACTACGTAATTCAAGTCTATTGGAAGAAAGGATGATGAAAAGGTGGAATATGAAAGAGAATCTAACAGTTCAAACCGAGGGAAATACTATAATAGATGTAGCTTGCGAGTTTCTTAAATCATAGTTAATTATAGTTCGTAAGACGGCAGAATTTATACATAGATATACACTATTCAACGGAGTGACAGTAAACTATTTTGCAAGTTGATGATTTCACGTAACTAAAAGTTTGAAATTGTTGATTCTCATATATTGTACACATTATATATACATAACAAAAACTAAAACTTCGTTCCTTCGATGGAGTGAAGTAAAAAAACTATAAAACAAAAAAAAAAAAATACAAAAAAAAACAAATTGACAAACAAATATGTATTTAATCAGATATACATATATTCTTATCTCACGTTACACATTGTTAGCATCATTTTAATGTTCGTTAATCTAGGCAAGGAGTTCTTGACACGTTACTTATGTCGACTAAAAAAGTATCCCTAAATGATAAGTACGATTCAAAACTTATATCCCAAACTTATGTTCAAATTCCATTACGGAAAACAGTATCATCTGCGAAGAGTAATTTCTTGTTTTCATCGACTCTTTGACTCAATGATATGAATATCTAAAATCATTCGTTCATGCGGGATAATAATGGTATGTATGTACATGCGCCTGCAGACGAATTGTTACCATCGGTTTCTATGTATCATGCAAAATTCAAATGTAATTCAAGATCTCTCGAATCTACAGCGTTAGTTTTTTATTAATTTGAAATCTGAGTGAAACTTAATCATTCGTAATAACTATTCAGACATTGTCGGTACAAAATATTTTTGTAATCATGTAACTAGACTTTTCTGCACATTGCAAAGCTTGAAAATTTCTGCATATTCTTTCTCGATGAAATCTTCATGAGTTTTCAATCAACGAGCAAGCCAATATTGCAATAATTCTACAGACAACCGTACGTGATTATAATAATTACTTTTATTAGGTACGAAGGAACCAATTACCTCTGATCAAACTATGCAACGCTATTATGTCGAAATGCGCTCGAGGCTTGCTAGTGCGTTAAATCTGCTTCCGCAATACTAATGTATACCGATATGTTTGAATTGACTTGTTTTTAAACGTGTTCCGCAGAGATTATCACTACACAATTATTGCTAAATTTATCACATGTGTATCGTTAATGTTGTCGAGAATAATTACTAAACAATATATTATATTATACAGTAAAACAAGAAAATCAATTAAACCCGTACCGTAAGATGTACTTAAAAAAATGAATAAACGAATAAAAAAAAAAAACATAGCGTGTAACAATTTATGAATTGCATTAGAATTATACATATTATACATACATAAATTATACACATTACGTATATACATATATATATATATACATATTGTATTTATCAATTTAGGTATTGTAAAGTCATGTAATGTGAGAACTGTAAATAAATATTAATACAGCTTATGCATAATTTTTTTTTTCTTTTTTATTTCGTTTATTCGCCAGAAATCAGTTGCGAATAGTAATTATGAATATATATATATAAAGTTACGTTCGATTTTGTGTATATGGTAGAGAGTATGTATTTATTTTTTATTTAATAATTTTTTCATTCCCATTTTTAGATGCAAATTGATAAGCTTCGGACGTAATTGGATCGGAAATAATTTAGTTCATCGTTAGCTCGAATCTTTTTAAATGAATATTTCGAGAGCATTTTAGCCATTTTAGCGGTAAACGGATTTAAATATTTGAAAATAGTTCAGCCGAGTACCGTCATTTAGGGCGCCACCATCGCAAACAACGAAAAAACAATCGCGCATTTGTCGCATTTCGATTGAAAATCTCGAGAGCTACTTCATTTGTATTCAGTGGAACAGTTTAAATTTCTTTGTGAATATTAATTGGTGAATATTAAATTCGTGGGCAACGAATTCAAATTCAGGTAAAGACTACCTCGCATCGCATACATAGCGCATTTGTAGCTTTTCGATCGAAAATCTCGAGAAGTGATCCACTTGTATTCAGTGGAACAGTTTACATTTCTTCGTGAATAAACTACATACACTTATTTGAGCGTAGCGAAATTCATGGGAAGCGAATTCAAATTCAGGAAAATACAATCGCGCATCGTGTATATCGTGAGTTTGTAGCTTTTCTATCGAAAACCTCGAGAACGAATCCATTTTTATTCAGTAGAACAGGTACACTTATTTCAGCGGCAGCGGAATTCGTGGGAAAGGAATTCAAATTGTTTGATAGTAGTTCAACAGAACGCCGCCATTTCGAGCGCCACCGTCGCAAGCGAGGAAAAGAGACAATCGTGTATCACGCGATCACAGCATTAGTAGTGGTTGAGTCGGATTCAAACGTGGTTCGAGATGCTGCGGAGCAGGAAATTCTTCATCTGCGCCAGAATTACATACTCAAAACATTATCGAACATCCAGTTTCTAGTGAATTATCGAATTAACAATAAGAAACAAATCACAATTCAGCCGGCGAAAGGTTTATTTCAACTACAGCAAGCAACGTGATCGTGATTATAGAAATGTTCGTCGCAAGCTCGAATAAACAAAAGAACTGCGGTTCTCGGAACGATTCAGATTCCAATTATTGTTTTGATTCTATGTTTTTTCCGTCGCGAGCAGCATTAAAGTGATTGATTCTTGATGTGAACTGTGTTTTGTTTGTGTTTGTGTTTGTGTTTGTTGTTGATCAACAAACGGATCGTCGCGTTCTTTTAACCCTCGGAAACAAGGTTTGTGCGTCGCGTACGTTTCTTCGAGCTCACTGAATAATTCGATCCCTGCAGTTACGTTTTATCAATTATACCTAATGTGAACAGTGAAAAAATTCTACTTAAACTTAACCATATTTTTATCAACACTGTGTTAGATAATGCAATCGAAGAAAAGTTCTATCCCCTTCAATTTTTCCATCATGCACGAAAAATACGGCATTTCTGCTAACAGTGACTGTACATCAGAATAATCTTCGTGGATTGAGTAAGTAATCCGTTCTTTGCTTTACTATTTTTGTTAAATTATTTACAATGAAATTTAGATTATTCAATGCCGTCGGAGATATTAAAAATTACTTACATTGTCGGCTCTCGAAAAAATTTGCTTAGCGTCTAGATTGTCCGCGCTTTTTTACGAAATTAAGTCAACAGTTAGATTTAAATCAAGAAAATTCAGTTAGAATAAAAAAATATTGTTCTTTTTACAGTGTGACGTGTAAAATATTTCGTATGTGAATCGGCAGCAGCCAGTGAAAAGTGATTCCAGTGATCAACATAGCAGTCAACTTCACTCAAGTGAAAACAAGAGTCTTCAGTATCAAAATTGGTGAGTTAGACAAACCATATTTGCTGTCTATCTATTCCTCAATCTTTCTCCCCGGTAGCGTGGTGGTAATATTACACTCATACGATGAATTGTATAATTATTTTTATTGTCAATTTGAATTCTTTCCTCAATTTTTGCCATGAATATTTACGATTATGCAGCTGCAGGAGTCTATACTCAACTTAATCGTATTTAATTTGAGAAAATGCTATCCTGTTATTTGAGATTTTTCACACCTGTTTTCTCATTGCATATACTTCTAAATGATTAATGCTCAACAGCAGAAAATTTGAAGCCATTGTGAACAATATAACATTTGATACTTGAAGTATAATTAAATTCATTACGAATTCATGAGTAGCTGGATTGATAGGATGTCTACTAACCCGTTTTCTTCCTACAGTTAAACCCAGAAACGTAAGTTACTCGTGCCTCAAAACTACAGACCACGGTGTGATTGATATAGGATCGAATGAGTGTGTTGGTGAGAATGGAAATAGGGTAGATATAGGTGAATAGGTAGGATAAGTGGATTGATTCAGGGTTCTTACTGATCTAGGAAAATCAATGGCATAAATAATTTCACAATAATTATACACAAAACGATTTATTATATTCATATTTGAACAAACGGGATTGGAATACCTATTTTACATTTTAATGCTATGCCTGATTCAAATGTAAAATGCAAGTCTGACGATTAACTTGGTGTTACTAAGTATAACAAAATGTACTCCCTGATTTGAATTGTTTCTCGTAAAAATTTTCAACAACCCTGGATTAAGCCGAGTATTGTTTGAATGCGTGTTTATTCGTTTAGCTCTTGCGATTATTTATCAATATCCGTTCGTTGAATGCAGGAAAGAATACCGGACAAAGTTTGGTAGTCAAAACGCGATCGGTGTGCAGGTTTAGTCTAAGTCGGTACAGCGAATTTTCGTTCCACAGCGTCAAACAAACATCGACCAGTTTTCAACTTTATCAATATTCATAAATATACTTCTAACGAGATGTATATTAAAAAAATTTCTTCTATTAAAAACCGATAAGACACATGTCGCAAGCAAATAGATCGATGATTGTTTGACTGAGCAAACGCTTCTTCTTGTTTCTGTGTTACGTGGGGCACAGTGACGAGAGATGCTGCGCTCGAAGACGTCGCGACGAAGAGGAACATCGACCACTACGCTACCGCTTTGTTTTATTTTCTCTTCCATTCTTTATATTTTACTTTCTCCTCTCTCCGTTATTCAATTGATTATGAATTTAATCGTATTCAGTTGATTATAAATCGAACCTTGTTGGCAGTTCTGATGAGCAATTAAGATACCATTTTTTTTCACTGCTTAGCTGATACGATTAAAATCAATCATTTCTTCACCTACATTGATCACGAGTTCTTGACAACTCACATTAGGCACTAATAATACTTTGATTTTTAGTCAGTGCAGTACCGTCTTCTAATTGTACGAACTGTTTTCTGGCTTGCATACCAAATACCGTCGTGTACTTGTTATATTCTGCATTTTAGCGTCTTGGATTTTATTCAAATCCAATACTCAGGCGGATTCAATTACGCGTAAAGTGTTAAAGTGACTAATTCAACATTTCTGAAAATTTTTCGAACTTTGTAAGACTAAAATTTAAACTTGGGCAAAACACACTCGAGAATCTCTTGGGCGCAAATTTTTCGCTCTTCCATCCTACGTTTCAATTTCCTATTGACACGTTCGGAATTCCTTAGCCTTTGCCTCAGTTCCAGAATTTCTCGTTGTTGTTTGATCAATCTTTCCTTCATGTTTCTTAGATAAAACGCACTCATCGTTAATGCTCTCTTTGCACTTTTGTCCATCACCGCATTTTCCTCTTCTTCAGATGACACTGTTGGTACTTCATTTTTAATCGCATCTACATTTTCGTTGGCAATCAAATGCGTCCTGATATCGTTAGTGCTGTTAACGTTGTTCTAGAAAATAACAACGTTTTTAATTTCAAGTAAAACTAATAGGAAACTGATAGAAACGTAAATTGTGATTGGATTGTGCTCAATGTTTACCTCACAATGTTCTGTCGCTGCTGATTGTTCAGCCATTGAGTGTGGCACGGGTAGATTTTGTTTCGAACTACCAGGTATTAATTCCAAACCATTCTTGTTTAACTCGTTGCGAGCATTCACCCTTTTGGAACGAAGAGGAAACATTATTGGCACAGCGTTATGTCTTAATTTCCGTTTTCCGTCTACCCTCGGTTTCTCCCACATAAATGGAGGAAAATGAACCTGCGATTAATTGATATTACGAATCTACTTTTCAATTGCATGTGTAATGTACTGAGGGTTTGAAAGAAATTAGGTAAAAATTCTTAGGAACAGTGAATATCTTTGAACTATCGAACCTCGCAGATGCAGGATGTGCGATTCGGTATCCAATTTTTTCTATCAATCATTTTGGCCCATTCTAATCGTCTCGCTAGGTTCGTTGGAAATGATTTCATGGAATATCCCTTGGCACTAGAATTGTGGCATCCCGGTACGCTGCAGCCGGGCATTTTGGATTTAATTTTCAGCTTGACAGTCCCTCGTTGTCAGAGGCAAGCGTTTAGATTTGTTTATTATTTATCCGTGGGTTAAACGATTACCTAAAAATAGAAAGGGAGCAATGAAACCTAGCCTAATCTAATCTTACTACACATCTTGTATGGGAAATTGGTGTATAAATTTATTTACGGTACCATTTTAGAGATTGGTGTTTCTGTACTCTTTATTAGTTATATACATACCACGTGTTCTCAAGTCGATTTTTATCAGTCGACAATAACAAATCAGTGCCAAGTGTCAACTATCCTTTGGCATGAAATAAAGATGTAATGGGAGAAACGCCATTTAGCCATCATATTTTCAACTAGAGCAAAATTTTTCATGTAGATAATGGTGTCAACGATATCGAGAAAAAAAATCTATCTTACCGACTGAGAAATCAAATTTTTCAACTCTTCGGGGAAAAATTTTTTATCTTACAGACTGAAAAAATCAAATTTTTCAGCAGATTGCGTTGACAGTTTCGCGGGGAGGAATCACTTCTACAACCTTCTATTTCACCCACGTTTAAAATACAGATCCACGATTTATCACACCGGTTGTACCTATCGATGAAAACTGTTTTCGAGGCTCCGTTTCTGGCATTGAAAATCCATTTGAAAATAACAAATGATGAACAATAATTGTACCGTAAATTATTCATTTTCATATCGTGATCGGGAAAAACATCTCTACCCTACCGACCGAAAGAATTCAATGTGTCAACAGATGTCGCTAAGCCTCGAGTGTTTCGCGTAGAGGAATGACTTCTATCTGTTCGTTCGAATATGGTTCGAACCCTGTTCTAAAATACAGACCCACGTGCACCCACGTGTTCTTCAACGGCTTTTGCGTCGATCGGTGGAAACTGTTTTTGAGGTTGTGTTTTCGGCATTGAAAATTAATTCCGTTGCGAATAAAAAATGACGAAGAAAGAAAAGGTCGTGATAAAAATCGAACCCGATGATACGTTGGACGGAGCCGACGGCGACACGTCGATCGTAAAAGGAAGTAGCTACGAAGAGAAATTGAACAACGTTAGCATCATAGCTAACCCCATGGCGTCGAAAAAGTTGACCAAGAAAATTTACAAGCTGATAAAAAAAGGTAGAATATCGATCGATTAGAGTAATAAAATTCTGTGACATCCGTCAATTTGAATCTCCCTCGAATTCCTTGTTCGTTTTATTACCTTGCAATTCATCGAATGGTATTTACAGTTTACAATATCGGCGCTAGCTTTCTTCTGAAAAATTTCCATTAATTACTTTGCCATTTCTCTTCTTCATTCGCAGCATCGAAGCACAAAACATTTTTGCGCAACGGACTCAACGACGTTCAGAAACACATCAGAAAAGGAGAAACTGGGTAAAGATAATTCAGTAGCGTACATAATTCGACGTAACAGGGCTCATTTTCTTTCCTGACTTCACTTTTTCATCTTACTGTTAACGGGATACGTTGCAGTAGAACAAGTGTTTTCAACATTATTCTGCTTTTCTATTTGAAGTTAGAACTTGATGCCCGAATACAGTAGATTACCGATCTGCAAATGAAAATTGTACGTTATATCTGGTCCATTTGTCCAATGCGAAACTTGAAATTCGTTGTTTTCGCCCAGAAATTCCTCGTGTTTGCTTATCTCTCGTTGTTTGTTTTGGCAGGCTGGTCGTTTTTGCTGGTGACGTAACTCCGATAGAAATAATGTGTCACTTACCTGCCGTTTGCGAGGACAAAGACATTCCGTATTGTTACACTCCTAGTCGGCAAGATATCGGAGTAGCGATGGGCGTCAAACGTGGTAGTCTAATGGTTCTGATCAAAGAGAATCCCGAGTACAAAGAACTTTACGACGAGGTGAAAAAGGAAATGGTGAAATTGGCATTGCCGTTGTAAATAATTTCATTTGACAATTCTATTATTCCAAGTTTGAAGTACGTTGTAAGTCGTCTATTAATATGGGGATATTTTTTTATTCGTAAACAAAGTCGGATGCCGAATGAATTTGTTGAGAGTATTTTTTTTTCTCTCCTTTTGTTCTGCAAATTATGAAAAGCATAGAATAAAATAATGTGCAGGCTGATGGCTTGGACAAAAATCAGTAAATAACAAGAAAAAAAAAAAACATAAATAAATAAAAACGAAAATATTACTTCGAATGATGTTTTTATTACGAAATTTTCTACTCCTACATTTCTATACCTTAAATTATGTATGCAGTATGAGTACATTTTACACGTATGCATGATTAGTTCACAATCTTACCCATCGGGTTTTTCATATTCTTTATTCTCTAAATTAAATCTTACGTACGGAGTCTCGTTTCAATCATTTTTCTCATGCGATTCTTATTGGCTTTTCAATTATTATTAATCGAATCAGCAGCCAAAAAGTTAAAACATTTGATTTTTATTTTTCTCATTAGCTAATTGGCTGGCTGTTGATTATTATTACAGTATGATAGTTTACCTCTTTTCTTGGAACGAAATTGAATACAAGTTTAACGAAATAGACGGGTAATTGTTATTATTATTATTGTTATTATTATTACTATTATTATTGTTATTTGGTATCGTTAAACCAGTTTCATATACATAATTATATCGTACGAGAGCACCATATGTCAACGATGATTATATCCGAAGTCCTCTCATCGTGTTTTAAGAGAAATGAAATCTAAGAGCATACATTTTCAAGTTTATTTAACGCGATCGCGATATTAAATAGTAACAACGATAATGGTTGTAGAAAAAATTCAGTAGACTGTAATCACGTGATCTGGGTACTGATTTGTGTAAAAATTAGATTGTCACCTTTGGTGATGATTATTCAATTGATAAAAGAAGCGCCCAATCATCCGATGATGTATTTTTTTCATTCTCGTTTCAATCGAAATACGTAGTTATAATCCTAGTAAGATTCGATATATCGTTGGATTGAGAATGAGTTTGGAGGAAGCTCGACGAGATCAGACCTCGGCAAGACTGTCTTGCTTATTACAGAATAATTATCATTGTTATTTATTAGTTGTTATGATATAATAGCAGTGTATATATGTATATTTATAGTCTAGTATTCAATGAACATCGGTAAAAAATATACACACATATGTATTGTGTATATATATATATATATATATTAGAGTGAGCCAAAGAAACTTACCTGTCGAATCTATGGTCTTAAAAGGACCTATTTTCCGAGAAAAATATTCTTCCGTTTAGAAAAATTTTTAGCTCAATTTTAAAAGGTGTCGCTGCCCATTTGAAATTTCCCATTTAAATAACACACATATAATTTTTTTTCATTATAAATGTTGTAACTTTTGAACCGTTTGAGATGAAAAAATTTTCAAGGCATATTCTTGTAAGGCATGAAATTTTCTAAAAAGAGTCCATGGAGTTGATTTCTTAGACTCCAAATTCGTATAATTACGGGCGGTGAAAGTCGAAGAAAAGCGGAAATATGCGGTATAGCGTTAATACAAAATTATAATCGAACTTTAACGAAAAATGAAGAACGAAAACAATTTATTTTGCAAGTGGTGCAATCAAATCGGCAGCAATACCGTAATTGTAACAAACAAAGTTTTATCAACAATTCAAAAGAATGTTAATGTTTAAAAGTGCAATAAAAAATAAATAAATGATTTAACGCTCTACTCCTTTGACGAATCTAGTTTATAAACAACATCTTTCACACACCTTATTTCATTTTAGTTTAAGTTTTTTCATTTAGTATGGATATTTTCAATCGTAGAGCCTTAAAACTGCATATTTCCGCTTTTCTTCGACTTTCACGTTCCGTAAGTATGCGAATTTTTGAGTCTAGAAAATCAACTCAGGGTTTTTTTTCAGAGAATTTAATACCCTACAAGAATATGTCTTGAAATTTTTTTTATCTCAAACGGTTCAAAAGTTGTACCATTTTAAATAAAAAAAAAACAAATTTTTTGCGTGTCATTTAAATGGGAAATTTCAAATGGCCAGCGACACTTTTTAAAATTGAGCTAAAAATGTTTCCAAACGGGAGAATTTTTTTCTCAGTAAATTGGTCCCTTTAAGACCATAGATTCGATAGGTTAGCCTTTTTGGCTCACCCTAATACATATATGTATGCATATACATGCTTGGGATAAAAGTGAGAGAGAGATTGATTTTTTTTTACTTATTCTTCTTTTCAATACATTGACATGAAAATTGACTCAACTTTTTAAAACCGGGACGTACTTCTGGGTATCGATTAATTACTACACTTATCACTTTGTTAGAGGAATAAAGAAAAAAAAAAACGAATCAGAAACAATTATTTCTTTACTCCAATCGCCCGCTCGGTTTAATCCTTTTTATACGGTACTATGACATAAAGAGTGTTTACACGCACAGTGAACTGGAAGTAAAATTATATCGTTATAGCAATTATATCACGCTTTGACATAAAATTATCTACGTTGTTTATGCGTAGTATAAAAATTATATTTTACAATCAATAGTCGCAAATTGGTGTCCGACGTAAGAAGGAAAGAAAGATTGAAGATTATTTTACACGGGAGTGAAATACACGTTACACTGCTCAAGTTATTGCTTTTACTTCGTTTTTATCCGTTCCATCTATATAAAAATTCCACGTATAACTAGCGATATGACCAACGATGATAAAATCCTTTTCATTGATTCGCAAGTCGATACAATAATTTTTCCAATACACATTACAAAGCTTCTTTTCTCCTCTTACTTATACTCCCTCTCATTTCTTTCTTATCAACATTACGACGTACAGTTTCGCGTCGTCGATATTATTTTAGACATGAATTCCATCGCGTCGTTATCCATTTAACGATGAATTTATCATCCCATTTGATATTCCTAAATCATATACCTAAACGCGTAGCGTACGTAAAATATCGATGTTACCAAATCGAATTATTAATTTTTTTTCTTTTTTTTTGTTTTAATTCTTTTTTTGTTTCACTTAATTCACTTTTTCATCAATCTCGATGAACAGCGGTGGAATAAAAGTTAGCGAATGATTAATTATCGTATTACACACACGTGCTTGCGGGTTTTTTTTTAATTTTTTTTTTTTTTTTTTTCGTTTCACCTGACCGTTCGTTTTATATATTTGTATAATATCGTAAATCCTTTCACACGTAAATCTATCTAACGTACTTGAATCATACATATTACATCTATTTTATAATGTAACATGTATTATAATAGACGATATCTTATGTGGCAATATTTTACACTTACGTCTTAAATTATATTATACAAATAATGAGTATTATTAGGTATCGGGAATGGTCTTTTAATTAAAAAAATTTGATCTTCACGTTTAAAGTTAAAATTTAGTTATTTTTATTTATTTTTTTTTTTTTCCTGATTTTCACCTCTTCTTTTGCTCATTGTTTTTTTTCGCTGGCAAGTTTTTTTTTTTTTTTTTATTCATTTATAATTCGTTTACGCGCATACTGTACACACATACGATAATCATTGCTCCGTCATATAAAAAATATCTACACTTGAAGCATTATTATTGTATTGTAAATGTATAATTTATACGTTAGAACTACGAGTAAAATGTTTATTTTTTTTTTTATTTTATATGTCGTATATGCGTGTAGATAAGTTGATTTTTTTTATTTATTTTGTTTTTATTTTTTGTTCTTCTGGTTTGATTCACTTCGTCGGAATCGCTTTTTTTTTTTTTGCCGGATTTCTTATTCCGTTCGTTTTTTTTTTTTTGCACTCTTGACAAACGATCGGCTTTCGCGGATTTCGGACAATATGAGATTGTTTCACAATGTTCGTCTAGTTGTATCATTTATACGTATATAATTATATCTCAATTATGGAAAGTGAATTGACAAGCGATCGATTTTAACGATTTGTCGGTGACAGATAAAAGTAAAGAAAAGAAAAAAAAAAAAAAAAAGACAAAATTTCGCATCTATTCCGTACTTGTTTTTTGTTTATTTTTTTTTCGTCCCAGGTTCGATCCAAATTATAATTGATATTAAGCGCGTCAAGAGAGATATGCTTACATGTTTTACTTTCAATTCAATTTCAAAAAAATTTTTTCTTTTCTTCTAAGTACAAACACATATTTTTATTTATTTTTTTTCTGAATCGTACAAACGCGTTTCGTATTATTACGTGTAATATTTTCTGTACGTTGCATATAACGCGAAGTAAAAAAAAAAAAAACATATATATATATGTATTCAGAAACACAAAATGCGTGCAACAACCTTTTTGAGTATTTCCGGTTCGGGTGTTATGAATTTTTTTTTTTTCACGAATTGACGACGTTGCTTTTTTATTTTTCCTGAAGAGTAAAAATTATCCGCAGAAACAATACTCGTATGCTATCCGGATATCGTTGTGCCAATAATTTTGAAGAAATTAGCAGCGAATTACGCCAGGCGTGATGTTGTAAATATTTGATAATAATTATAATATCGGGGTGTATTGCATTGAGATTCGAACGAGCGTTTTATACAAGCGTGAATCAACGTTACACAAATGATCCGTAACGTTTGAACAGTCGTACGCGAATAAAATTTTAAAAAAATGAAGCGAAAGAAATTTTTTATTTATAAAAAAAAAGAATTTCTCTACCTGATCGTTACTCTTCATATACAATCTTTATATATATTTTATATTATAAGATATATAATATAATTGTATAATATTTGTAAACGATTAATTCGGATCTTTTTTTTCTCTTATCTTGCAGTGTTTTCTTCGAATATGAAAAAAAAAAGAAACAAAATGCACATTGTTGTTTTTTTTTTTTCTCTCGACTGCGTAATAGGTATAATATTAAATTACTTTTTTTTTTCAATCTGAGATTTTTGTACTATTTGATTTGAAATTTTCGTGTGGTAGGTATTAGCTATTATTATCATTAATTTTATTAATTTTATTATTATTATCATTATTATTATTATTATTATTGTTATTATTATTAGAAAAATTGTTGCCTGTTAAAATCTTGCGTCTATATTAAATACGTAATACGTTACGGTTTTATAATTACATGTATAAATAATTCACGCGAGTTGAATGTGGCAAATTATTATTCTGATTCACCCTCAAGTTTATGATTGCTGCATTTCAATCACGTGCATTATTTTTATTGTAATAATTATTATTTTTCTCGATTATTTGTTCTATATTCTTTTTTTTTTTTTTTTGTATTTTCATCAACGTCTCGTTACGTTCTATAATTTCGGGGTAAAAATTGTTTTCATTATACGTATATATCGTATATTGATTATGTATTAGACGCGAGGTCTAAATTTATTTCATCATTCGTGCAGTGCGGTAGCTGTGAATTTTTTTTTCTTTTTCTTATTCGTCGTTAAAATCCTGCATTATTTTTTATCGCGTTTGTCTAATTTTCAACATTGGATTGATTTTTGCCGATTTGAATGTTTGTTGGTAAATTGCTGTGTTTACGCACATTTCATACGTACAATTATATGTATGAATATGTGTTGCACATGCAACGTGCACGATCGATATACATAATAATATAATACATATTCATTCTAGGTATTTTAAATTTGTCTATACCACAAGTTCATCCTTAAATGTATATAATAATATTATTAGCGATTGAGCGAATTTCATTTAAAATTTCTTTCACATTCACTTTTCATTCTCTTCCGGGTTTCTTTTTTTTTTTTCTCTAACTCTCGTCCTTCTCCGTACATGATATTCGGATATGAAAATTCCCGTATGTAACGTTTAATATTATGCTATGAATATTAACCAATTGGATATTATTGTACGATTAAAAATATCAAATCTCTATCAATTGCAATAATAATAATAATAATAATAACAACAACAACAACAACAACAACAACAACAACAACAATGATAATGATTGTAGTAGTAATAATAATGATAATTACGATCATTGCAACAACCGTAAGACGCTAATATTAATGATAACAATAATATAATAATGAATTAGCAAAGTGAGCAAATACAAATTGCGTCCCCAGCTACTTTCTCTCTCTCTCTCTCTCTCTCTCTCTCTCTCTCTCTCTCGCTCTCTCTCTTTTTCTCTCTCTCTAGAACTATTCTCCGTTCCTTTTTGTTCTCTCACTCCGATATGCTCAGTTAATTATTCTTACGATAATTTTTCCCATATGATTAAAATGCGCTCATATGTATTATGTATTATATAATTATTACAACGGTGCTGTGTATCAATAGTACAACATACATTACACGCGATGTATAAATATGCATTTATTATACCGCTTAATTACATAATACTTGCTTTCGAGATGCCTGGTTTTTTTTTTTTCGTTTTTTACATTCAATACGCCGATTCAAAGGATGTCGTGGTTTCGAAAAATAAATTCGTATCGAATTCAGGCCGCGTATAATTAATTGCTTAACCATTATCCCAAAATTTTTTTTAATTTTTAATATATTTTTTTTCTCTTCGCTTTTTGTGTTTCCGCTTTGTGAAGCAAAAGTTTGCAGAAATTTTGAATAATGGTTTATGCGATTTTATTATGTAAAAAGTGCAGTGACAAGTTGAAACGATCTAACCGAATTTCATTGAAACATTATGTATATTATACATACACTAATAACGATATGTATTAAAATCGGAAAGTAGCGAAATAGTTGAAACAGTATATTGGGCGAATTTGATAATGCTTCAATTTTTGTGTGTAGAAAGAAATTCATACGGTATTTGTGCCGACGGTTAAAATATATTTTTCATAATTTTTTTTCACCGTCAAATACTTGTCGAATACTTTTTCCTTACGTGTATACGTACAATATGTGTATTCATATAATCAGCTATAATATACAGCGATCATCAACGAGTTGAACTCACTTGGCCAGAGGCCGGTGGCAGTTTTTGGAAATAATAAAAAAAAAAAACACCGTTGCGATGTTTTTGGTTTGCAATAAAAACAAATAAAGAGAGAAAAATTGTATGAAATTTATCACGGATAATCTCACGATCAAACGCAATGGGAGAAAATTAGTTAAAACATGTGTTACTTTGCGTTTTTTTTGTTTTATTCTGCGTTTTCAAATCGAAAGAATCGCATGCTGCGCTGGGATAATTTCATGCTTATAATTTTACTCCCTTCTTATTTCTATTATTATTTTAAGATTTAATGCAAATAATCGCAAAGTCAAAGATATATTGCTTGAATATTGGCATAAAACGCGAGAGTGGTTAACGTATATGTCATGGATATTATACCTGGATTTATTTCACGTGTCCTATTATAGATCTAATTTACTGTACATACAATGTTTGTTCATACATACGTGTGATAATCATTTTTTTCATTTCTCTCCTCTGATGTAGATGAACGATAGTAGAACAAGTATATAAGGTGATCGATGGAAGTAGAAAGGCACTGAAAACGACGAACCACTCTCGCATTTCTATTTCAATATTCTTTCGAATAGACGATGGACTAGGTTATAACACTCGGTTAAATGACCGACTGTACTTTAACTTAAATTGAAAATATATTCGTAATGACACACAAATTCGTATGAAATAAGGTCAAGTAATACCTGTAATCTTTTATGAAATTAATATCAACGATCCACGAAACTATCACAAATGATTCGGTAAATCACGCGGAAATTGAAGTTGCAATCCGTTTGCGAAATAATTAGAAATCGTCAGAATGAATATGTCGAGTTATTTTATATAACGCGATCATGTTTTCCGTACACAAAGTACCTGTTACTTACGACGGTATAGTGAGTCTGCGAATGCGCATGCGCGAAGTACTGAAAATACCGACTTCAAGTTGCGCGCATGCGCTGTCGCGAAGAAATCTGACATTACGCGACCCTAACCTCAATAAGAATCAGAGGAGAAGTGAGACCTTACAGATCTTAGAGGTGAAAAATTGGCTGCAATAAAAAGCTGATTCTTCGTGGAGTAAATTTTGTGTGAATTTGAAATTGGAAAATAACGTCGCGATCACCTTCGACAGTCTACAATTATATTATTGTTATCTTCGTGGTGATAATTATATAAAGAACGTTATTACACTTTATTTGTGTGTGTGTGTGTGTGTGTTGCTTTAGTATCGTCTTAAGTATGAATCTGTAGGAGTATCAAAATGGTAAAAATAGTGCATATGAATACCATCAGCACTGGTAGAATCAGAATAAATCTGACCGAGCGGCTCGTGCCGCTTGACTCTTGTCATACAGGTTCGCCCGATTCAGTCGAAGCGTCAAATAGTGGACGATCCGCCGGTGTTTCGCTCGCCACCGTCTCGCGTCTGGCTTTATTAGAACCGCTGAAACACAGGCAACCCGATTGATTCCTGTTACGTTTCAACGTCGGCTTGTTCTCCTTGTCGTGCTCGGCCAGACACTTTTGATAGTAGTCGTAGTCCTTCAAGTACCTGCGAAAAAGAGGCAAGAATATTTGGTTGTTTTGTCCATTTTCCTCATTTTCAGCGAATCGGATCAAACCGAACAGGCTATAATTCGATTTTAATCTATAAACACTATCTGGCATCAATTCAACACTATCTAATGACGTTCCAACACTACCCGATGTCAATGTGATGCTATCAGATACCAATTGACAATTTTTAATGACGACAATGTAATTTTAGCGTCCGATGTCTCTGTAACATTATATGATGTCATTGTGACATATTAGATGTCAATTGGCAATGAACGATGTCAACGCAATTTCAGTATCTAACGTCACTCTTACACTATCCGATGCTCATGCGACACATTCGATGCCAATCGACACTAAACGACGTCAATATAATTGTCGTATCTGGTGTCAGTGTACTGTTATTTGATGTCAATGCGACGCTGCTAGATGTCAATACAATTATCGTGTCTGATGTCATTGTGACATTATTCGATGTCAATGTGACACTATTACATGTCGATACAATTTTAGTATCTGATGTCACTCTTACACTTTGCGATGTCCAATGACACTGTATAATTTCAAATGCCGCTATCTGAAGTCAGTTGACACTATACGATGTCAATTTAATACTATCCAATGCGAATTTGACAGTATCTGTAATAGTCCTAACTGGCCAATGTCTTGTAGAGTACATTCAATTCAAGTTTCGTTTTACCATACTGGCGGCCAACGATGTTCGTTCAAGTATTCCTGGTTCTCAGGGTGAAGGAGACGCACGCTTCTCGGTGACATTTTACACAGTTTGTTGTAGTTGACGCAGAGATGATTCATGCACCAGTCAGCTAGCTGGTCGGCATTGTGGAGCTGTAATTGTTTCGATCATGTCGAGATTTTTCATTACCGTATCGTAATTGGCGATAAGTATTTTGAATTCGTTTCAAGTCACGCGAGGTAGCTGATCGACTATAAAGAATTACTATTTCTTCAATACCACAAATGTGTAGATTTCCTTTTTCGTCGCAATATCGTACCGATACTTACTTTGCAAGGTTCGAGTAACCTCAGACAATTTTCTACAGCTTCGTTGCCGTCGTTTTGCGATAGCCGATCGAGATCCTCGATCACTCGATTCTCAACCAAATTCACCAGTCTAGGTAGACAGAGGCGATTTGCTAGTTCCAAAAGATTTAGACATCTGGCCGATGATATTGCCGGTACTTCGTCCGTGTAGAAATAACAGAGAAGCTTGTGAAACGTGTATTCTCTCACTCCCGGGAAAACAATCTGCGCAGAAAAAAGTAAATTCCATTATCAATGTCACTTGATGTTTTCTTCAACGTTACATGCGAATGATGTAAAAATTAGATGATTGATTAAGTCACTGGTCTTTTTTTTTTCTTTTTGTTGTTTCTTTAATCGTACTCACCACTTTGGCACTACTCTCGCGAAAATCGCCGGAAAACATGGCTTTCATCATGTCGCAACGAGCAGTTAGAATCGCTCGATGAGCCGGCATGTTTCCGTCGTCCAACTCGAACATTACGTCAGCGAAAAGACCTGTGCGGGATTTATTTACAAATTTTAACTACAAGCAAACAAAGTGTGAAAGGATTTAATAAATTCAAAAATCCAGGCAAACACTTGGAATGCGATTGATGTCATTTCGATGCATCTTTATGGTTTTCTTTTGTCAACTCAATTCACGCGTGTTTCAATGTTTGATATATTTGGATAATGGCATTTGATCACCTTCTCGCAGGCAGATATCCTCCAGTCGTTGCCTGACGACGATTTTGTACTGGTTGTTTAAATTACTGTTGTAAAATTGCTCCCTCGTTTGTATGTTGTTCAGTACCATCAGAAGTTGAGGTAGCTTTAGGAATTCAGCAGCCTGTCTGATTTCCTGCGCCATATAACGATCAATTTTATCTGTGACCATTAGTTGCTCGAGTAATATTTCGATTGTAATTTTTATTTTATGTAATATAGGTAAACAAAATTTCTTATCAAGAGCGAGACGTTATTACGCTACAAGAATTTTCATTCGTCAATCGCGTTTTAAACGTTCGGCTTTAACTTATCAATTTTTTCGCTAATCAAAAATGCACGTTTGGCTAAAATTTTTTCCTATCATGATAAATACGAACCTAGTGTAGTCACAGCAGGAAAAGAAAAATTTTGAAACAGTTTTTGGATATCGACTTTTGGTCAAGATTTAATTGAAGCTCAATCTTTCAATTTTTTAAACAAAACTCGATGTTTCACAATGAATGAAAGACCGCTTAATATTGAAACTACCGTATTGCATATACTGTCTGGCGAATTTTGATTAATGATATAGCATATGCATGGGGTATTCCATGAAAAATCTTAACCCTTCCGGATTTCGCTTACAGTTATTTTATATCATCGTTCGAGCTCTCTACAAATAAGAAAATAAAATTCACTGTAATTATTGGTAGCACCGATTTTTAGTAATTTCCCAAAACTGTAGTCAATTTTTTACTCTACAGTCTAAATTATTCTCAATTCGAAAGTAAATATCTAATAAAGGTATGAAATTTTACTTTTCTTGGTTCGATTCGGAGTTATGACAATGTTGTAATAAAACAGTACATATAATCGAGAAAACATAAATTGGGGGGGAAAGTTTTTTCACAGGGATAACTAATTAATAAAGGGATCGGATTTTTAAGTGTATGTTAAACTTGTTTTATATAATTTTTTATTAAAATTTTTTTTAAATTAACCAAGATATCGGCCTTGAATTAACGGCTAATAAAAAAATTTCCCTTCCACTGTCGTATTGATATTTCGGTGAAGGGTTATCTGTAAAGTAAAAAACAAAATTTTATAAATATTCATACGAATGAAGCTATCGTTATACGCAGTCTTTCCTTTGTTTGCATTATTTATAAAATGGCGAAAAAGGCCGTAAAAAGAGGACCTTAAGATTAACAAAAAAAAAAAAAATGTATCCGTCGCCATTTTGTAAAAAAAAAAGTCTCTACGTATAACAATAGCTACATTTGTACAGATATTGATAAAATTATTTTTTTTAATTCGAGACAGACGTTCACCGAAATATTAATGCCACAATGGAGGACATTTTTTTTATTAATCGTTAAGTCAAGGCCCATATCTTTGTTAATTTAAAAAATTTTCAATTAAAAATTGGTATAAATTAAGTTTAATATCTCGTAATAATCCGATCCCTCTATTAATTAGTTATCCCTGTGAAAATTAATTCTTAAGAATCGGTTATTCCCCCTTAAATCCGTTTCAATAGAATTCCCCATGGATTATAATTAACAATGCATGTAAATAAGTGATCGATGGGAATGGTACGAACACACACACACACACACGCACACGTTATAAAATACATCAGTGATGTTTGAATTATTGCTGAAGCTGTTCTATTCTTGTGTTCTCAACTTTTAAGCATGCTCGGGTGAAATGGTATAAATGTATAAAATTTCATCAAGGGATTTTTCAACGGTGCAAAAATTAACACCATCATTTCATACTTCGCGATTAATTAAATTGTATCGAGTGATTACGAGAGATTACTTGGCAGATAAATTTTGCTCAGATTACGTGATTTCTCACGATTTCTTAAGATCGTTATTATCAAGGATTACATCGATTATTACCAATGCACAATTTTAATCCAATATCACCGATTTCAGTGTCATTTCGGATATTACGCAAACGATTTCGAACGATATTGACGCCTAAAACGCTTCGGTGAAACACCCCTTGCATTTTGTACGGGGCATTCCACGCCAATTCGACCTGGGGTTTAACTTTGACCGCTTAGATTTGGCGCGCGATTTTTTCTATGATTGTTCACACTTTGAAAGGTACTCGGTTTTCTTTTTTTTTTAAACTCGAGTCGAATTTTCTATAATTTTTGGACGATTTTATTGCTCGACTAAAATTAAAAATTTTTGTGAAAATTTTCAAAAATCCCACGTGACATATAAAAATGTTTCAGCAACCATCCATGGTAAAATGACTTTCGCGTCTAATTTTTTTAACGTTTTGTTTTCGGAAAAAGCTTGAAAACAGTAAGAAGGGAAAATCGGCCCACTTCGGGTCCAAGCTTGAAAATTTCGATATCTGATGCAGGATTTTTCAGAATTTTTTCAAATTTTTAATTTTGGTCGGTGGATAAAATCGTTTCTAAAAATTGTAGAAAATTCAAACTGAGTCAAAAAAAAAAAAGAAAACCGAGTACCTTTCAAAGTGAGAATAATCATAGAAAAAATCGCGCGCCAAATCCGAGAGTTTAAGGGGGTAAAACCCAGGTAGAATTGACGTGGAATTCCTTATATACATTAAGTATGGTACAAGGCATACTCATTACAATTTACATACAACAACGCGTTAATTTTTCACGAAGAATTTGAATTTTAATGAAAAATTTAGGAGATGTTATAATACGCAACGCGTATGTAACGGAGAAGAGCGTGATTCTATGGGTACGGTATGCGTGAGATCTACCGGATATATTATTCACTGACATCAGGCGGAGTATATATCATGTATATTGTAACGTTTATTACATACCAGCGTATCAACTACAATTTAAACGTACGTAGCTATAGTAGCATGTTGTGTACTACTAACCAGTAGGAGACCGATAGGAGCTGTCTGGAAAGAACACAGTTTTATCAGGTTAAAGAAGAATCCTAAAGCAACTGCGTGTATACATTGCAATATTGTACGTATGCCAAATTTCCAAGCCAAACATCCCAATCGAACACAATTATTATTACTTATATTATTTTCGTCATTATCATTATTATTATTTCCGTTTGATCTTTTTTTTTTTTTGACAACTTTTTTTTCAACCGCTATTCACTTCTCGCTTCACCTTTTAGGTGATAGAATATACACGAAATCTCCGCCAGGAAGTATATATATATATATGCATATATATATATATATATATATATATATATATATATTTATAGATAATTATTCTATGTATAATTATTATTACGTACGTGTGGAATTGCATCATAATGGTAGAATACGTGAAAAAAGACAAGTCGCGGATACAAAGAGTAGAGCTAGGAATTTTTTTTTTTTTTTTCAATAAAAACAAACAAACAAACTTCAATTAGGGTTAATATAATGCGGTTAAAAGAAAAAAAAAATTGTAGTCTTTTTTCTGCTAAAGAACTTACAAATTATGCATGTCAGGCTGTCGAATTTTCCGTACGAATTGAGCAGAATTTCTTGACGATTAATTCGAAATGTTGCAAAGACAGAAATTGAAGATTGTAAGAACTGCGAGAAAATAATAATAAGAAAACAAAAAAAAAAAAAAACTAAACGTCAAATATTGCTGGCGTGACGTTATTTTATTACTCTAATTAGACATGAAAAATTTAATCCAACTTTAGAAAATGACGACAAAAATGTCCGATAGATAATTATATTTATAGTTGTATCGTTGATGAGTCAGTGGGAGAACTTGTATCATTGTAAAAAACGAAGACCGTGAATTGGCTATACATTGTACAGCAATTGATAGAGAAAGTATGTAGAGAAAAAAAAATAAATTGAGTAGAAATAATGTGAAAGGTTTATCGAAACCGTAATTACCTGCAAATCGTGATACCGCTTGTCAAGACTGCCGGTATAAATGAACTGCAAGCACTGTTGCATCGCTGGTGGAGTTATCATTTTTGTTAGCGTAACAATTATCGTCTGTTGCTGAACGTTGTTGGAGTTTTCAATCTGCATCAAAAACGATCAATGAATTAATTTAACATAGACAGGTAGAGAGTGTAACACGAAGATAATTAATTAGAAACGTATCTCAGGGTGGTCTTATTTTGGGGGTTGGATTAATTATCATTGAGACGCCACTCAGATCTGTTTCAAATCATTAACAAAAAAAAATCTGTGTGAAGTTTTAAGCTTCCAAGTCAACTGCAACACGTCCCTCTAATTTTCGAAAGTCTTAAATGTAAAATACATGTAGTTTTTATAACCAGTTATTTCGTTTTGTATAGTTTTGGTATAAATTAAGGGACCGATTTGAAAGTTGGCAGAGTTTTTACTTATAATGATAAGAACAGAGCCTGAAAATTTCAAAATTTTATCATAAATTTGTAATATATTTCTTTTTTTATACAAGCTGAACAGCAACGCTTTTATTAGGTTTATATTATATGAGGGAACGATAATTGTAAGATTACAAAATTTTCAGGGTTTGCTCTTAATCATTATAAGCAACAACTTTGCCAAGTTTCAAATCTGTCCCTCGATTTATACTGGTTATAAAAACTACATGTATCTTACATTCGGAACTGTCGGAGATCAGAGGCACGTGTTCCAGTTGACGTAGCGACAACAGTAGCGACTTGAAACTTTGCACAGATTTTTCTTACCTATGAAAATTATTTCCGACCCCGAAATAAGGACCCTGGTAACATACATACATGCAAACCTTGAGTTCGTAAAATTAGGCAAGATCTAAAAGAATTGCTCGCGAATTATAGACTTACCAGGGATATCCGGATGTTTTGGAAAGCCGGATGGTTGAATTCCCGCATTGCACCTCCGGTTGGCTTCCGGTGATTATCCATCGTCGGAAGGACTTGGAAGCTTGATCGTCTTTTCAGTTGTTCCCAAACTCTGAAATATGTTATAGAAGATGAATTCACCGTTACGTAAATCAGTGCAGATGTGTATCCTCCGGAACGAAGAGTTGTACATTGCAAGTACGCAGTTTACAGCGATATATGTCAGTCTCGAATCACGATCAGTTATCTGAGCGGTGTTAATGCCAAGACTCTTTAGCCGGCTGCACTATTGATCCTAACAGTTTTATATGCCAGTGTAAAACTCACTTTGCCGGTTTGGACTGATCGACTCGTATCAGGCATTCCGTGTCGTCGTTAAAATCTCCCACAGTCGCCTCGCCGAAGGTGCTCACCTGAAGTATCATACGTCATCGTTTCATTTACTTTGTTTCGACGTATTGCAAGATTCGTTGCACGATTAAACTTGTCGTATTCTCAATGAGAATATATGAAATGTTACAAAAGGAATTTAAATGAAAACGCTTAAAATCCCTCCATCAATGGTATCGGCACCGTTGATGGTGAACAAGACTGAAATAACATTCCAAATATGCATCCGAACCAAATTCGAACGACACAAGTCAAGTGAGATGCCAAAAAAATCTTTCAAACTGTTCGTATCTTAGCTTGTGTTGTTCGTAATTGTTTGGATTCATTTTTATTGTATAGCAGGGATGTTGTTCCAATCGCGTTTAGCATCAATGGCGCCAATAACATTGTGGGTGATTTTTTTCACCGTGTTTTCTCTTTTTTTAAACTTTGTTACGAAAGGTGAAGCGCATTCGTCCAAAAGCTCTCTTATCACTGTCTTTTCATGAATGTTTAGTGGATTCGTTGCGTCCATCAATCGTCAACAGTCACGATAATCCATTGGACCATTCAACTATCCTTAACGGGAAAATCCCTCGGGCTGGGTGTAAATTGGCACCCCCAACTCACAGACAATGCCAAATTTCCATAAGAAATAAGTTTAGGGTACGCATTTACATCGAAGTTGAGGGTTTTCATTCATGAGGATATTCCTTGAACTCCAAAAGGGCGATGCTTACCATGCTCGATTCGCTCGAGCTCCGTGGTGTCAATTCCTGAACAAGCTCGATTGAGAATAGCCAGTGAAACGCGGGCGATGCTGCAGCGAGGAGACAACGATGTGCTGGAAAGGAAGTACCGCCGGTCACGAGGATGACGTCGGTGTGAACCGGCTTCATCCATAGAGCCTTGAAGTTATCCTCGTATGTGCTCGGAGCCAAGGTGACTTCCGGGGGAATCGGTTTGGGTGGGCAAAACGGCGCCTGTATAATTTCAAAGAAACAAGACACAGTCACGAATGTCCCTCCAAATGTGGAGGCGGGTTTATCCACTTTGTGTACCTGAAGAAGCGGCCGTTGTACCCTCTTCAGGTTAGTCATCCAAAATCGCTGTTGTCTGCGGGCGATCAGGGCGGCTCGGATCGAGTTTTCGAACACCTCGTTCACACCGTAGTAGGTGAAGACGCTGGTTTCGTAATAGTAGACACCGAGTTCTCTGGCCACGGATCTTGCCTGGTCAGGCATCACGAGGTCGCTTTTTCGGGTGGCTCTGAAGGCAAACTTCGCATTAGACGAATTTTCTAAGTTCATGCCTACCGTTACATCGAAATATCGGAACTTCGAATGGTCGAAACTTCAAATAAGTTGATGTTCGGAATGGTTAAATGAAGATAAAGATAGCGGCCAGAGTTAGCAGCAAAATGTGTCAAACTTTTTAGAAATAGAAAAGTGCAGTTGCATTTTATCTACAAACATGACTGTATAACAGTATTGGGGGTTCAAGGTGTTTCAAAAAATGTTGATTTTCGGACTTCGCTACCTTATGCGAAAGAACATTTGACTGTTTATTCTGGCTGCTAGTTTCAGTCTCGCAATGGTCACGAATCCCAATAGATCACTCTTCGGAATGGTTACCACTTGGAACAAGTTGATGTTTGGAATGCTGAAGAATCCGAATAGATCAATATTCGGAATGGTCAAGACTCCGAATAGGACAATGTTTGGAATGGTCAACACTCGGAACAAGTTGATGTTTGGAATGGTCAAAAATGCGAATAGGTCAACGTTGGGAATGGTCAAGATTCTGAACCTTACCAGCCTCCACAAATCTAAAGGTCCGTAACGTGGTGGACTGCGTATATTTGACGGGGCGGAGTTTTGACCATTCCGAATTTGGAACAGCAACCGCGAAATTTTCTTTACTTTACGTTTGATCAATATCCGTGTGAACGAATTCCTTCTCTCCGCATACACTCACCTGACGAACGGACTTCGATCCCTGAAGAAACTCAAGTACGTCTCGTCACGATACATGTAACGCAGGTCGTTTTTACATCCTACCAATAGTACCGGTGTTTGGGGACAAAAACGTCTTATCTCGGGATACCACATCGCCTTGCAGTTTCTCAGGGACACCGGATTCGTTATGGAGAAACATAGCAGCACCACGTCGGATCTGCGACGTCGCATAAAATCAGTTGATATTCATTGATCCAACAGTACGAAATGCACGATTTTTATGATCTAACTTTTTGCATGAAGTAAAAGATCTTTTTTTTTTTTATTTTTACGCCAGTGAAGTAGATTTGAGATTTTTTACAGGCTGTTTCTATTTATGAAACGAAAAAGAAAATTAGTCATCGATGGAACCAGTATGATATCAGTTTCAATTGTTTTTATAGGTATAAATCCTTACTCGTTCGATCTTGGTCTGGAATTCAAATACAGTTCAAAAATTATTCTAGAACGTGTATTTTCATTGCATTGCACCCGATCCGAGTGATTTTCGATGTGCGTTCGATGTTTGTTAGTTTACTTGCACAACCTGTCTGTGTATATGTATACATATAATTACTCTCTCGACATTGCTAAATACGTTTCGACGATACTGGCTTCTACTACCGATTCAACGTACGATGCAAGTACGGTATACAGATACTCAAAAAACGAAAAATAAAACGAAACTCACACGGTTGTTAATTATTATTGACCTGTCGTATGTATGGTTAGGTAAGTGTCGGTACCCACACCAAAACACCGCAGGGTAAATTCTCGCATATAACAAAGATTGATATGCTCTTTTCCCCCATTTATTAAACACCCACTCGTGCCAGTCAGCGACTGGCTGGCTGGCTTTGCCGTTTACTTAATTACAATCGGAATTCCATATGTTTGCCTAGGTCATATATGAACAGAAACACGTGTGTGTATCATATTCGTGTGGTACAGTACAGTGCGTGCAACGTTATATCAAGCTTACGCCGTATTGCCGTATATCGTGGGAAAAAAGCTGTCATCGTTTAAGTAAAATGTATGTATAAATCTACCTATAAACGTATTATATAAAGTACACATTTACCTGCCGTAGGCAAACCGACGATCCTTTTCGTGGTCTCCAAAAGTATCCCACAGTCGTAGGGACACGTTGACATTGTCGACAACTTCCCAAGAGCGTTCGAGGACCTGTCGTCGTTGTCGTCGATCGTCCCCCGAAGGACGGACGCAAGAAATATTGAAAATAAAAAATGGAATTAAAAAAGTATACGGTCAAACTTTTACATCAAAGTTTTTATATCATACAGATGTATTGTTAGTGCGCGAAAGTCGGAGGAGGATGGGATCCTCCAGAGTTGAGGGTAAAATGAGAAAAGTTTACGCTCCCCATTCTCCGGGGGTAATCGATGCCTTATTCGACTCTCTATAACCTTTCGTCCTGTGCATGTATACCTTCGGCTTACATACAGACGTATGTACGTCCGAACCTACCGTGTGCACCCTTCTTCTCTTCGAAATCGCGAAATACCAAAATTAATTAACGTCAGCACCCTTCGGAAGTTTCAACGCCATCCCATTTGGAACGGTTCAACCGGTAATGGAAATTCGATTCGTTTTCTTAATTCTGGAAAACGACGATCTAGCCAGGGGATGATAATTTACGCACGGCACGTTGCCCGGTGTCTCGGATACTGAAAATCTCACTCGAATGTCAAACTGTTCCGAGAACAGGAACACTTTAAAACTCTCTTTGCGATTAAACGTGATCTAGATATAAAACGACCCGAAGCTCTACAAATGTACTGTAAGGATGTGGCAAATGGTTACATTGTACGTTAAATGGAGATCGAAAAGCTCTCGAGGTTTGAATTGTTCCCGTGAAGAGTTTACGGCTTTCAATGTGGAAATGGAACGATTGTGCAACGAAAATTAACCAGTCATCCCGGGGCTTTGTCTCTGGGACGATTCGTTGAAACTATGATTGATGTAAGCTTTTTCGAACAGTATAATAATTGTGCACTGAGGATTTTCGCGGCTTGAATCTCGCGGCACGAAGTGAAGTTGGTTAGTTGGGGACAAGCGGGAAGGTGTTGAATGTTGAGCCGCATGAATGAAACGAGGATGTGCACTTACATCTTTGTAGATTCTGTACTGATCGATGGCCCACACAGTTGGTACGTGAGTCGTGAGAAGTTGGGACAGAGACACGTGCTTGTTGCAAGCTCGGGCGCATATCAAACGGGTTTTCCCAACCGCCGTATCCCCGACGACGACACATTTGACCAGTTCTTGGTGGGGCTGTTCATTGTCCATCACCGGCAATCACCCCTTTTCATCAAATCGTTTCTTTCTCTGTCCAGATCTGCGTCTGTCACTCTAATCGGTAGCTCGAACCACATTCGTTCTGAAAAATTTACCGGGTATATGAATATCGTTGAAGCTGGAAAGGGAGTTGAAACAACTGACCAATTGTAACGTGTTCCCCTTCATTGATACCGAACAAGTGTCGCTTTGGCCTAACGAGCTTCATTATTCACAGTCGTGAGATCAGTTGTCGGTACGAAACGAAGAGACGGGGACTGATGTGAGCGTTGGAGGAGAGGCGCGGGGTCACGTAAATAAAGTAGGCAATT
This sequence comes from Neodiprion pinetum, assembly GCF_021155775.2. Taxonomy (NCBI): domain Eukaryota; kingdom Metazoa; phylum Arthropoda; class Insecta; order Hymenoptera; family Diprionidae; genus Neodiprion; species Neodiprion pinetum. Next base: position 4,864,386 of record NC_060234.1, read on the forward strand.
TGTTTGAAATTAAGGTATAATGGCACATACGGTACCTCTTTACTGTCATAGCTATGTGTTACCTAGATATTGATTTGACCCCGTGCGCCTTCTCTATATTTAGAGGAATAACCTCTGCAACCTAGTCGCCTTAACCCTGTGCTTACAGAACACGTGTACAAGTCCAATCAATCCCCGGAACCCTTTAATGTATGTTTTCAATGTCTGGACTCGTGTAGGTACGTGATAACAGTACGGTTCGTTCTTGAACCCGGGTATTCATGCGGTCGGGTTACAGGGGTCGATTCTTTTATCCTCGGATTCTATATAACGTCGTTTCTACAGATGTTTGTCGATTTCTGATAAAGTTTTTATCGAAGTATGTATACATCGTCGAAAGAGAACCATAAAGTGTCGAAGTTTTGAACATTCTCCAATAAAGCGTAGGCCCTTATTTCAAGACGCGGCAATTCAGTCGATTTCATGAATTTACAGCCGTTTTACGTGATATAGAATGACTTTGAGTAACCTTAAACCGTACTGTCTGCATGAGTCTAGAGTGAATTCAAACGACTTTCGAATCACCTCACATTCGTCCATGTGACGACTAATAGACTTAGACCGCAATTGAATTTACCATTATTCCATTGATCAGCGACTTTGTTTTACTTGAAGTGATTTCGCATGACCATTGACTAGTGACTTTCTATGACTTGAAGTGATTTTGCATGTCCATTGATCAGTGACTTTCAATAACTTGAAGCGATTTCCCATTACCATTGACTAGTGACTTTTTATGACTTAAAAGTGATTGTACATGTCCATCGATTAGTGACTTTCTATAACTTGAAGCGATTTCGCATTAGTATTTCCTAGTGACTTTCTACGACTTGAAGCGATTTCGCATTACCATTGACTAGTGACTTTTTATGACTTGAAAGTGATTTTGCATGTCCATCGATTAGTGACTTTCTATAACTTGAAGCGATTTCGCATTAGTATTTCCTAGTGACTTTCTATAACTTGACGTGATTTCGCATTACCATTTACTAGTGACTTTCTATGACTTGAAGTGATTTTGCATGTCCATTGATCCAGTGACTTTCAATAACTTGAAGCGATTTCGCATGACCATTGACTTGAGACTTTCGATGACTTGAAGCAATTTCGCATTAGTATTTCCTAGTGACTTTCTATAACTTGACGTGATTTCGCATTACCATTTACTAGTGACTTTCTATGACTTGAAGTGATTTTGCATGTCCATTGATCCAGTGACTTTCTATAACTTGACGTGATTTCGCATTACCATTTACTAGTGACTTTCTATGACTTGAAGTGATTTTGCATGTCCATTGATCCAGTGACTTTCAATAACTTGAAGCGATTTCCCATTACTATTGACTAGTGACTTTTTATGACTTAAAAGTGATTTTGCATGTCCATTGATCAGTGACTTTCCATGACTTGACGTGATTTCGCATTACCATACACTAGTGACTTTGATGACTTGAAGTGATCTCAGATGACTTCAAATAACGTTTAAACTTAAAACAATCATCGACCGAAGACGATTGATTGTAAATAACGTTGATCTATGATACTGCACGCAGGGTTGTTTGACCGCGGTATAAGTTGAAGGAAACACCAAGTTTTCCGCTTTTCGTCGACGATGTTTTACGGGTTTTTATCTATAGTCTACTGCAGAATTCACGTAGCCGAAGGATACCGCCGGAGCTTAATACCACGATCTCTTCTGTCCTGCAAGTTGGTGTGTTATCGATCTCTCTACAACCTGCCGGAAGAGTAGCGAATATTATACATGTTGGTACCACCCACTCCACCCTCAATGCCAACGTGAACCAATGCTTTTTCAATATCATACCACTTGTAGTTGTTGCTAACGGAATTTATGGACCTGGTTATAATTGCCGAACGTTATAGCTGATGGGGGTGAGAACTTTTAGAATTTACACCTGAAATTTTTAGATGCATACGTTGAAACTCTACTCCGAGGGTTTTAGTCCGATCAAATATAGAGGGTTACAAAAACAACGAAGGGAGGAGATAAAACGTTCGGATATCAACGAAGGGAAGAGACAGCTTTTTGTTGAATTTCAATGGTGTTTGTTTTTTCGTTTTATCGATTCAACTAAAATATATTATGTTTTTTCGTATTATTCAGACTCATATCAGATGTCAAGGCAACGATTAATGGTACTGTCGACGATAACGGTAATTTATTACGGATAGGATAATTATCATTGAGATAATTTTCTGATGTGATTGTTCGAGGAAATTGTAATTTTATTCAACCTGAATATCCAGAGTCATTAATTAGTCGAAGGTATTGAAATGACGTAAAAACACAAACAAGAACGCACGGCAAGCTTGCAAACTCGATATACTTCTCATCCCGAATACACTACATAACTCAAAAAATAATCCTTGTAAAATATATTTTGAATAGGATACATAGTTTCAACTACTCTGAAACTTTCTCTCATTTTTATTCAACTCTTTTGTCACAGACTCTATAAAAATTGTATAAATAAGAATAATAATGTTTGAAAAAAACCAACTTCCCTTTTAAATTCAGAGTCACAAAAAACGCGGGGAGTTATGCATATATTTTTTTTTTTTTTTGTAAGAATGATCTTTTGCGTTTTTGCTTTATGGAGTACACTTAATTCTCGAAGTAATCTCGATCTAGACAACTATAGTCTCTCGCTTGGGTGCTTGCAGCGAATTTCGAATGGGGGGGGGGGGGGGGGGGGGAGTTTGAAACAGGGACGAATAAGACACACATTCATTTTTCCTAACTTGTGTGTACACACACACACACACACACATTGGTAGAATATCCTGTATACTTTATATATTATCTTGTACTTTATTCGCGCGTACCAAAAGAACTTTGAATAAATACTTTTCATCAATCCTCCCCGAAGTTGCGAAAATTTTATCCTCGTTTCGAGACGTTAGTCAATGTCAAGATTCGAAATTAATTAAATTCAAGAATAGAATATTTTTTGGTAATAATGTAACGATATCGAACGTTGTCTTAGAATTTGCCTTACTTCAGAACTTTTATACGCGATGTATACTTGTTTACAAATAGTCGAGATAAGACTTTCAATTTTTTACTTTTCTTTCGTAGCTACAGATAAAAGTATTGCTAGTATAACGAGTTGTTTTTTTTTTTTTTTTGCGATCTTTTTAAAACTTATCAATCGTCTTTACAAATTGTATAATTTAATCATTTCAAGCTTTGACGCTCGAATAATTGGTGCAAGTTGCGCTCAACGCTTCACTCTGTCGTCTCTTGTTGTTAATCAATTTACGCAGGATCTTCAATTAGAAGATCAAAAGGTCAAGTCTTTCGGGGCTTACGAACTTGCTGTGTAGTCTAAAACTGCCGATTGTCAATGTTCAATTTTACTTAATGTTAGCCTTGGTCTTCTTGCTTTTTTTTTTTTTGTTTTTGTAATCCCTTTTTTTCGTGATTTTTCGGGGCTCAAAACCTATTCGTCTCAGAATTGATTTAGTCTCAGAATGGATCTAGTTATCTTTTCGACTAATTTTAATCTCAGAAGTTTCGAAAACACGCAAACGAAAAATCAAAACAAAATATCTTCGTTCTTCGATTGTATATTTCGAACGATTCATCGATTGTGTAAATTCGATAATTCCTAAATTCGTAAACAGAGAGAAATTCGATCACCCGAAAATTGGTGAAATTTAACCACTCGGAAAAACTTTCACTGTGAAATTGGACCGTTGAAAAATACGATAATTGAAAAATTACCCATAATAATATTAGCCTTATCTCTGAACGAATAAATCGAAACGTTCAGGCGTATAAGATTTCAAACCCATCACCGGATAATAATATATACAACTTTGTGCACAAATGTTGCGTTTATTAGTCGGAAAATTTTATACATATATTTGAAAATTGGAAGGCAGCGAAACAAGTTTCTTGATGTAAAAGAAAAATAACACAATAATTATTAATACCAATAACAGTGACAAACAAATTAAGAATATTCAAATATCAATGATACTGAAAAACGATCACTCGAACGATGATTTGACAAAAAGCGAATGAAAAAATCCAATAGACATTACGAAAAAATAAAAGATCAGATAAACTTTGAGATCTTCGTTAAAATTTAAAAATATTTACAATTGCGGTCTTTTTCTTCAATGAAAAACAGTGTCGCGATGTTGAATGAAAAAGAAGTAGGAACGTAAAACATCGTTTCCGAGGTCACTTTTGACAATGAAATATCCTTGGTCCAAAAATCGTGAATTGAAAATCTGATTTTTCAATCCTATTCGTACGCATTTTGTCAATTTGAAATTTGATTTCGATTATTCACTCTCTATTTTGTTTTGTTATTTTTTTATTTTTTTTTTCCGTCAAGTCTACCGGATAACAGTCAAAAATTACAGGTGCCTATGACTGACGTTTCTATTTCGCGCCGACAGTCGCAAAAACTAGGGTAATTAAGAAGTTGTGTTTTTTTTCGAAAGGGCGTCGCGACGCCGGTTAATCGGAACTATACAAGTGTCTTATATTCGATTTTGCGTTTCACCCACCTTAGCTGTATAAACGCAATTGAAAATTTTCAGGTCGATTGCAGCAGCAGCAGCAGCAGCAGATTCGGACGTAATATCGCAAGATAAAACCCAGCTTGAATATAAACTTGAAAGATCAATGTCCTCGCCGATAATTCCAAGATTTTCAACTCCGGTTAATTTCTCAACGTTCCGAAAGTTGAAACGTAATCGTCACCCCGCCGTGCAGCGTAGTGAAATCAAGCCTTTATTATTAACAAAGTAACAAGTAAATGCAGATACACACGTTACGAATATAAAATTTCTAAAAGTTCTCTCAACGTGTCGCGCACATCGATATTATCTGCACAAAGGTTTTGCACAAGGATCGGTAATTGGAAAAAATAATCACTGTGTGGCTGCAACGATTCAATTCCCCGGTCTATACGAATTGAAATTGCATAAAACAAAAAAAAAAAAAATAAATAAAAATAAATAAAAATTAGTTTCAACTCGCTATTATCTCGACCGTTGTACGAAGAGACCGTTCGCCAATTTTTTCGCAATTGAGACAGGAAAGAAGGGAGGGAACCGAATCCTGGTTTATACGTGCCGAAGAGGTACAAGTGAACAGGATCCCGGAACGTCCTGTCACAGACTGTCGCTTCTCTAGTCTTTGGGGTATCCGAGCTTCGGCGAATCTCGGGGTGATTCGAGGGCTTTCGTTTTATTGGTATACTGGTGGTGGTGGTGGTGATGGTGGTGGTGGTGGTGGTGGTGGTGGTGGTGATGGTACCGGTGGTGATGATGGGTGGGGGGGGGGGGGGGGGGGGATATTATACCCTCCTGACTAGCGAATATAACCACTGAATGAACCCACGCCGTGACCCCGCGCCAAACCACCAAAGCAAGAAAATGCGGATCATTGGCGAGCTGCAGGTTCACGTGTGTCTTTTATATACATATATGTATATAAGGTCTTCCACGCAAACTCGTAAAAACGATTTACCATCGACATGACATTTTGTTAATTTCATAAAAGATTTTTTTCCACACTAGTACGGACCCTGAAAAGCTTGTGAGAATTTTTTCAAATTTTTGTTTTTTTTCATCACTCGTCTTTATTCTATGATTTTATTTATTTAACTCGTCTTAAAAACACCCGATTAGTTGATTTTTACGATAGAGGATGTAAAAATATTTGATACATCCGATTGGAAACATTTTTACGCAAGATTCAGACCTCGTTGTTTTTTTTTTTTTTTCTCTTTACTGATATTTTTGCTTTTAACAGTTTTTTTTTTCGATTTTCACAGCTGTTAAAAATCTAGTTCAATACGTACCGCATCTTGGATTTGATTGTTATTGATTTTTTTTTTTTTTATATGTTTCTCCGGTTCTAAAACGCGCTCGCGATTTTTTCTCAAAAATACTTTTTGTAAAAAACAATAACTCAAAAAGTGTTGGGAAAAAAATGTTGAAATGAATCGTGAGTGTGTTTTTGAACTGGGGAAGTTTTGATAAGATTAAAAAAAAATCAGTAATCAAAGTTTTATTATGCATGAAAACATGTTTCTTGATAAGGATTTTGTACTTTTTTTTTTCTTTTCAAATATCTCAGAAGCAGAGCGTTCAATACAGCTTTTCAATTTCTTGAATCGATTCTTTAATTAAAATTTCGAAATTAACCTGCAAGATTATCGGAATTGTTGTTTATTTAATAATTCCAATTCGAATAGGTCTAAAATTATTAAATGTATATTATTTTCTTCCCTTCTTACACACCGTTAAATTCAACTCTTGCGCTGTATAATGACTGAATCATGCCGCATTGACGTCAAAATCCTTTATAATCAAGAATAATATCGCGTGCACTGTTTTTTTTTTTTTTTTTTTTTTTAACTCCAGTTTGTGCGAGTGTTTGTTTCTGTTACACGTAGACCCATTCCTTACTGGATACGATCATTTTCTGGAGAATAGAAAAACAAAAACAAAAGAAAAATAGAAAAAACACGTTGTACACACTTGTGTTTAATGGGCAATTTTCACGAAAGCAAGATTTTTATCTATAATACTGAAACTCTTTATCCTTCTGTACAATATCAGCCAAAATTAACTGGTTCTGCATGGACTTGACTATTCAGTCGGTAAATGACTCAATTTTTTTTTTTTGTCATGTACGAGTTTTGAAATAAATTTTCGAAGGTGACGTGAAGTCGTTTTTTCTTCTATTCTCTTTAATTAATTATTTACAACCGAAGAATTGGGTTATACAGTTTATTGTAACAATTTTCACAAAGTGATTTAACAAAAAAGGATATAAGAGGTCGGAACCTTTTTTTTACTGACAATAAGCGAGCGATTTTTAACGTTTTATTGCATGCGTAATTCTCATATAGTCGAGGGTTTGTAACTTCTTATTGATTCGATATTACAAGAACGGAATGAATAGAGCTTTTATCGAAATACTGGATCATTCGAAAACTTTCATTTTTTCACAACCTTCAGACTAGTTGTATAAAACGAAAAAAATGCAGAGATCCAATATTCTATTCTTATATTGTATTTGGTACAATTTCTACTTTTCCCTGTTTCTTATTGACCTAAAATCTTCAAAGAAGCAAAAAAAAAAAAAAAAGAAAATGATACCTAATTAAAATAAGTTTATTGTGTTTGTGCAAGAAATTTGTTACTACATTAATTTAGAAGATTAAAAAAGCGGAAGGTAGTGAAAATAATAAATGAAGATCGTGTAAGAAATCGAGCTTTGAAAGTATAATCACGTTTAAATTACGCTCAATCAATACGGCTGGAAAGTGTAGATAATAATTTTTTCACAAGAAGAGCGGTCTAGCCGTAAAGTCGTTTATTAATACTCTCTTGTAATAATATTCGCAAACAAGTCTTACAGTTTTTATGCGCTCAAAATCGATGGTATTTAAAACCTCAAATCGTTTATATCCGAAGAAAAAAGACAGCGTGAAACATTTGTCGATGTATACGAGTATAGTTGTAAAATTTCTTCTGTATAAATCACGCAATATAAAACATTTAGCAGCGAGTTTGATTTTTTTTATTTTTTTTGTACGCAACTCTCCCCCTTCCATCCTTACCTTTTTATCTTTACAACCCCCAGGGTATAAACCGTCCATTTTAACGTTTCGTTGTCACGAAAGTCGCGAGGAATTAGGTACACTGACCCTCCTCTATGGGAAAGGTCAGTTTCCGATCATTGGTCAGTCATGCCTGAATATCATTTCACCCTTCTCTGCAGAGAGAGACGGATCGTTGTTATACACATAATGTAATACCCAATGAGTATTTTAAGCCTCTGAAATTGGACGAGGATCGTCCGTGAGAAGGATTTTTTTTTTTTATTTTTTAACAAGCGTTAAAACGGGGGAATTGTATTTAAATGATTATTTATTCAATAGCGAATCATTAATATTGTGATATTTTTTTTTTCTTTTCACAAATATGTCTTCGACGATGAAAACACTTTGTTATTATTTAAATGTGTTCGATTTTATCATCGGGTGCTTTGATAATGCAGTGAGATTAAAGAAAAGCGGTTGATAAATTTGTCATTTTATTATACAATTTCTTGATTGCGATAAATTTTAATATTCGATCTTTGGTAATAATTAAATTGAAAAATATCTAAATCATACTTAAAAAATTTTCCTACTTCGATGATCGATTCGAAGAACGATTTTATTTGTATTGTAATTTTCGTTTCAAATTTCTTTGTAACAGAATTGAAGTTTAATCAGATTCGTCTTTAAACAATTTCGAAGTGATCTCGGTAAAGAAAAAATTGATAACTTGACTCTCGTTTTGTTTCCAATATAATTTCATTCCTTTTCTTTTTCATGTTCCAGAATTTTTGTAAAAAAAAACCTCATTGTATACCAATGCAACAAATGATAAGATTTGAAAAATACCACACGACATATTATAAACAAAAACTATATAACCGCGAATTAAAGAAGGGCTTATTTACAATTCAGCTTAACGCGTTGAATTTTTGTCGCATGGAAGGAGAAAAAAAAAAAAAAGAAAGAAAAATGTTATTTCAACGTTCGCATCAACGACGTTAAATTATACATACATATATGTAGTTTAAAGTTCTTGGGCTGATGTCAGCTTCGCTTCGCTTCCTTTCGTCACGTTCAAAGGATGATTCTCGAGCTGTGCAACCCTGGCTGGTTTTGCTTCTATACCTTCTACATGTGCATACCTATAACCTAGCTGACTTTATACATACACATACACATAGATAGGAATGTATATACAGTATACGGTGATCGTTTCGCGACCCCGCGCATGCTGAGCTCTACTCGGTCCTGGATGACGTCAGACGGTGAAAAATCAATCCCTGGCCCACCTGTATAGTGGCACCCTCTCTACACGTGTACTACACACGCAAACACACACGCGCACCTAGGCCAAGGTGGAATAGTACATTGTTTAACAAGGAGGGAAACTCGGTCTTTTCGGGCCGAGCTTAAGTTTGCTATACGAGTCCGTAGGTTAAGTCGAAGACTAATTGTGTCGCAAATAAGCGAGGCGAAAAAACCGTTGACTTTTTTATTGCGCGTGATTCTTTGTAAAACGGGAGTATGGCACGCGTTTGTTTTTGTATTTTTATTTTTTTATTTTCTTACGCGAATCACGAAATCGAGGTTAGGTTCGCGTAATGTCAGATTTGCCAGCGAATGCGCATGCGCGCGGTACGGAAAATACCACGTTTAAGTCCTAGGACTTGACCTTTTCAGACACAAAAGCCGCTGTACCGACACCCTTTAGCTTTTTTTTCCTTTTTTGCATTTTTATGTAAAAAAAAAAAAAGAAAAATATGTACCTAAGATTTGGAACGAATAGGTTTTTTTTTTTTTGAGCATCCCCCAGTTTTTTATAATTGTTATAAATAAATACATGCGAAAAAAAAAAAAAAGAAACGTATTTTCGAGAATATAATTCGTTAGCGGAGAAATTTGGTAATAAACGTACCGTAAAAACGGTTGGTTGACAGAGATCTCGAAATATTTATATGGCTATTGGATTTATAAAATTCAATGGATAGGGGTAGTTTTCAATCTCCCTTAGGGGTGCATATCTGAATTTCGACGATCTTATCAAACTTTCGCATCTTTTCTTTGAAATAATAGTAACACATATTAATTGTCGTGTTATTTCATTCTTTAGTTTTCTCTTTTAATATTTTTTTGTCAACACCGTTTGAAAATTAATAATATACAACATATATTAGCTTATAGAGATTTACAAAACGTTTGATCTATTTATAATATATTTATATCATACGAAAAATTGGTAACGAATTTCACTTCAGCATTGATCCTTTTTTTTTTTCCTTGTTTTCCGAATTTTCGAACGGAAGAGATTTTACTTTCTTTGCTTTTTTTTTCCTTTTTCTCGCTACACGGTGCACATACACATCAGTTGTAACAACAACGTTGCTTTCGTAATTTCTTACAGACTTTTGGAGATTTGAAAATTGTCTATATTATTTGTTCTTCTGTCGACGAATTCGCGCTCGCCCGGCGGTATTAATTATACATCCAAGTAACGCGATCGGTATTTTCATCGTCTCGCCCTATACAATGTGCAATGTATCATACAAATCGTTAATCGATACGCAAATGTCTGGGATATTGTTGCACCTTTCGAAATAACGCAACGATCGAGAAACTCGCAGCTTTTATCGATCCCCAAGTTGGGGGTTTGTTTTTTTTTTCTTTTTTTTTTTTATTTCGTTTATTATTTTTTTTTTTTTTTTTTCTGTTCTTCGCTTCCCTTTTTCTCGCACGGCGACAGTCAAATGTCATTGTACCGTATAAACATTGACGTATAATATGTGTATGCACAAAGGTCGATGTCCTGGGAGAGAGCAGGCTTGCGGCCTTGATCTCTCACAGTCGAGAGGCTTTCTTCTTTCCTTTTTCTTTATTTCTCTTTTTTTTCTTGTTTTTTTTTTTCATTCCGTATTGTTTTGTTTGCATTTTTTTGCCAACCCGTTTTTGAGTTGCCGACGGTATTTGAGAAAAAAAAAAAAAAAAAAAAAAAATTATTATCTCGTTTAAAATTCGTTCGATGAGAACTTTATAGTTCCGGTTCGTTGAATTCTTGAGAGATGTGATCTTGTCGGTTGTTGTTTTTTTTTTTTTTTTTTTTTTTTTTCGCTGTTGTTCCTTTCAATCGCAGGGATTAACAAAAATTACGCACGGTACTCGAAAAATTCATCTCTACCGAATTTTTTCTCAACAAAGTAATTGTGCGCAGCGAAAAGATGAGGGGGATGAAAAAAAAAAAAAAAAAAACAGCGAACAAAAGTAAAAATTTGCACTACTTTTCTCCTGTTTCAAATTTTACCTCGATAAAGGACGAGATGTATTAGTTTTTGTTAGTGGAAATAAAAATCAATAGTTGTTTAATTTTCGAGTATGTAGAAAAAAAAAATTCACTTGGAAGCAAAATAAATTCTAGATAAAATGAAGAAGACTGGGAGAGGTTATTTTGCGATCCTCGGCTAGTCACTTTGGCACATCGGAGCGATGCGATGAGTTGATACAACGTGTCTAACAATTTTATAAACACGGTTTAACACAGATCTGTCCAATCTACTTGCGGTTTTAATTAAATAAAAGCTCCGTCAGCTTCGCGGAATGCGGTGAATGAATTAGAGCTCCCTGAGTTATAATTATTCTTTACTACGACGATGTGTTTGCCTCGATGATTATCGTGTATATACGTGTATGAATGTATACACGGTTCAGCATCGTCATCTGCACAAAGGATAATCCAAGGTGGAATCGTTTGTGGTATATTATATATGGGGCATTCCATTTCAAGCCAACGGGTCAACGGGCCTGACCTTCTGAGACTCCAAGGGCCGATGGACTTTTTTTTTTTGTTTTGTTTCGTTCAAAATATAACAACTGTAAATTTTTCGAAATCTTACCGCCATCTTGTAAAAGTCTGCCGACCCAAAATATCCTTGACACGAAGATGGACAGTTTTAATTAAATCGGTGAGACTGTTTTTTTTTTTTGGTAAAATCAGAAACTCGAAAACACATCTTTTCGTCGTGATTTGAAAATGGGATTAAAATGCTGAATATTTTTGTTGTTTTCTTTTCAGGAAAACTTTTGTTTTTGAAAAAATCCCCCCCCCCCCCTAAAAAAAAACAATTTCTTGGCTATTTATTGTTAATGATGGTTTCTTGTGGTAAAAAAATTAAATAAATGGAAAACTCCGTTTTGATGAAAATCGATTTTCTTTTCATTCCATTTGTTAATAATTGTTTTATTTTTTTTTTCTTTCGAATTAAGCAGAATTTCTTTCGTTTTACTCTTGAAAAAAAAAGAAAATCGAGGTTCATAAAAACGGAGTTTAGTTTTATTCTATTTTTACCACAATAAACCATCGTTAAAAAATAAATTCCAAGATAAAAATTTTATTTTTCAAAAACCGAAAATTGTCCCAAAAAAAAAAAAGTATACACCATTTTCATCCCATTTTCGAATGATGATGAAAAGACGTATTTTCGAATCCCCGATTATACATACGAAGCCTACGTTTTACGGTAGTTGAAGAGTCAAAGCACTTTTTACACCGCGGTACATATAATTTACGCTTATGCGTGCAATGCAATGTTGAAAACAACACGAATGACGATTATTATTAATTCAAGACAGTAAAGTGGTTGATTGAATAATTCGGTAATTGGAGTCTGAGGGGAGCTTTTTTATGGCTTTTTATCATGAGATTGAACTTTCTTCGACCTGAATTATTACCGCTTTGTAGAAATTTAATCCTTTGTGTTTTGTCGGGTGGTGTAGGTGTTAGGTACACTACCTGTATATATGTCTGTTACAAGATTGAACTATGTCGTCGGTAAAATTGTCCCTCACGCGCCGGACGTCTAAGTTGATTGAATTGCGGTCAATCACTGCAGAGCTGACACAACCGGCAGAACTCGTAGAATTTTCGTGTACGAACGAAGACGATTCGACGGAAATTCAACCAAACAGTTGTGTAAAATTTTAGGGATAGAAATAGAGAAAAAAGAAAAAATTTATAGGTACCTGCATTAAATTATTGCCAAGCTGGAGAGACGTTTCATTTTCTCACAATTGTTGTAAACGGAATTTTACGGGTAAAAATAAAATTAGCGTAATTTTTACAACAATCTTCGAATATTCTTGCAATTGAAGAAATTTTTCTTTTTCTTTTTTCACAAAAAATCACATTTTATCGTTACGATTGAAGATTTTGAAGATCCCTTTCCCATTACAAATTGCGCGGTTTCATTTTTGAACTTGCAGCACGCCTTTCGTATATGATTTAGGAAAAAAAAAAAAAATAACAAAGAAAAAACGTGAAAATATTGGGAATTTTTTACCAAACGATTGTAAGATGAATATAGATTTAAAAAAAAAATATATATGTATTCCGGCTGATATGAAGTGAACTCTGGGTATTTTTTAAAATTTTTATCCTCATCCTTATTTTGATTTTCGATATAAATTTATCAATTTTTTTAATATTACAGGCTATACGATATTTCGCAGTTGAAAGAAAAAAAAAAGTAAAACGACGAGTTGAGTCGATAATAAGTTAATTTTTCCTCTCACCTTAGTATAGGAAGAGTAAAAAATTAATGATATGAAAATTTAGTCAATTATTGAATTGTACAAACAAATGTTGCAGCCACAGGTTGAGAAAAAGATTATTTTGTTTTTTCTCGATTTCATATTTCAATATACAAGTTTTGCTTCTATACATCAAATAATAACCAAAATCTTCACTTATTACTTAGAAAGTTTGTCTTTTTTACGTTGATAAATAACATTGGTGAACCACCCCCCCCCCCCCCCCAACTCTTGACTTTGTGCTCGCGAGATTCAAAATCATTCAAAATGAATAATTCCAGATGGTTGTGAAAAAATTTCATTTCTCATTATTATACTAAAATATTACAGCGAAAATAATATATCGTTATAATGACGTTTTAAATATTGTCGGATTCACACGAAGATGTGATACACAAGTAATCGTTTAGTGTTATTATTGCATTTTCTGGTTATTGCATTATCAATTCTGTTCGTTTAGTCTACAATTTTTTTTTTTTTTTATGTTAAATAAGGCCTCGTGCAATATCGATTTATCGTTGCACCTACGTCAAATCATCGCAATAGCTACACTGAGAAAGATTTCATTTGCCACAGTGCGTAGAAAAGTTCAGTAAAACAGGTATCGTTAAAAGAAATGTTTGAATATTGTTGGAATTAGGAAAAACGAGGTACGTCTAACCATTTTGCGCTATCGTAGATCCTTTTTTGGTGATTGTGGTAAAGATGAAAATAGCTAAGGACTGAACGGTAACCGAAACTGAAAATTTCTTTCAGCGATAAAAAATATAATGCAACTGATCACAATAAATAAGAATGGTAACTCGTGCCAGATTTTTCGTTTACATCTGAAAAAAAACACATTTTCATTCTCTACCCAGAAAAAGACTTTCTGTCATGGTAAAAAGAAAAAAAGAAAGAACAAAAAAACAACAAAAGTGAAAGTATTTAAGTACGTTGATTGACAATCACTTACCGAAAAATTTTTTTACGGATAGTCTCTTCGTTCTTGTCCTGTATGAATTATTTATACGGGTTGTATATTTTATCGACAATATCCCGTATCGGTTAGGACAATAACGACGAACTTTGAAACCACCATTGAATCGTTAAAGTTATAATATTGTCACAACAATAATCACTGCACAGAGGCGTAATTTGATGTATATTATTGTTACACGTTATGTATATACGTATAAGTATATCGTATAAACGCAAGCCGCTTCCAGAGCTTTACACAAACGTTGCAACGAAGCACAAACGGGTCATCGTACAACATAAGCACGGCCGATAAAATTATTCCCGTCTTTCCGCTTCACGATCCGATCTGTTTTCTTTCTTCTTTTCTTACGAATTTTCGAACAAACTGCATTTAGCTGCATTAATAACGATAAGAAATGGACTGGCCTCCGGAAACGAGTTGAGGAACTGTTCGTGTATTTCGCTGAAAGCTCCTACAACGGTTACCAAGATGGCGCTGTCAACTTTGCCTCGCATGACGTCATGGGTGTGCTTTACGTCTCAAGAAACGCGGATGTTCAACTTTCAATTATTAAAAATTTTTCTCCTCGCCTGTTCTCATTTTCAAAAAACTCCCTTCAGAAATCGTGTCATTCAAAAGTGACACAATCAAGTGAAAGAAGTATGCTTTCAATTTGATTGTTTTTGTTTTGTAATTTTTGTAAAAAATTTTTAGGTTAGAACTCGTGAAGATCTGCAATATATTCCTCATCGTTCCTGCGTTGCTGCAGTTTTTTGTTCAACTCTCGTCTGTATGATTTACGGCGTCAAATTCGAAATTCGAAGCAAGAGTCTACGGTTATATTATATTCAATAAACGAACGAAAAAATTATATCACGTTTCAAATGTTTTCTTCGGTTTTATTTTCCGGCGCGAAATTCAAAATACCTTGCTTTATCTGCCAGGTCTGGCTGATAACGAAGGACTTGCGAATAACCTACGTCGAGCTTTCGACTCTCGGGCTTGCATGCAGCTACTGCCATCGGTCGAGGCTTTGCCGGAGTTTGCGAGACTCGGTTCGCGAAATTGCAGATTTCACGCGACTTACGGTAATTGAAATTTCACCTCGCCATTATCCAGCGGGTTAGCAATTAGCGAATTTTTTTACTGGCAAATATTTTTCAATTTTCAAATTTTATTCAACTTTACATGTGAGATGTGGGTTATACCGTGTGTAATATAATTTCTGTGAATACAGTAATATGTATAGGTCCTCTTATAGTTGTATATAACAAACATGTATTATTGACTTATTCATTTTACAATTTATGATTTTTATTCGTATTATTCTTGTTATTTACTTATTTTTAGTGTTTTGATGATTTCTTAAACGATCCGTTAAAACGGTCATTATATATCTATATACCTATAATACAGAATTGATATTTGACTTTTTTGACCTCATCTAAGTCACGAATCACTAATTTATGAACCACGATATGTTTAACTACACCGGTGATGTTATAATTATTGTAATATAAATTTGAGTTATTATTTATTGATGGACGGAAGAAAGCAAACAAAAGATCACAATGAAATAATTGTTATCGACAGCAATTTATAATATTATATAGTTACATTGATTTGAAGTGCCGTTTTCAATTTTAACAAAAGTTTGCATCAGAATAAGACCGACGTATATTTTTTTTTTTTTTTCCTCCACTGATTATTGTCTGAATTTGTTGTTTTTTGCAATATTACTTTATGAACGTGAAGTTAATATCTCAATAAGTGTTACAAAATTATCACAATAATTACTTATATCTATACGCAGTTTAAAGAAATCAAACATAATATTGCTCAATTTGATGTAGCGATTTTAACACGATAAAAAATATTAGAACCGTTTTAATCGATATTCAACTTTCTGAAAGATCCTTGGATTCCGTTTAATTCCGAAGTTAGGGACGATTTCGAGTTTGGCAAACGAGCGTTCTCGTTTGTGCGGCAAAGCTTCTCCTCCCTGAGGAACCAGTCTCTGTGTTTCTCAATTTTCCTCTTCCAGGCATCTGAAACGAAGTTCATGATTTTTCAATTCTCGCCCCAAGCGATATACAAACGCAGAAAAAAACGTCTATGTTTCCAAAATTTCATTCGATCGTGTTCAAAATTGCAGGTGATTTTTTTTTCGTCGTAAAAAAAAGTTTTTTACACGTTGAATCCGCACTGGTAAAAATATATTTTCCTTTCTTCTCTCCAGTATTCGAATTCGCGCGATGAAGTGTTTCGCGTTATTTACAATCGTAATTGAGAGTATATCGTATAACCTTCGCTGACTTTAAACAAACGTCGGCAATACGTCGTAACATCCTACAAGTATTTAAATCTCAGAATTTTCTGTTCAAACATTTCCGCCACGGAGGTGATGTTTGATTTTTAAATAAGGTGTGTAACGTTTATGTCCACACAACCATGGCATCGATATGTTTTAACAAGATTATCGTTTCACAATTTGCCGACACGCGTCGCAGCTGAAACTTGTGTCGAATAGCATAACTTTCTCACGTTACAAAATACCAGGTATAATGATATTCATGCAGTAGTTTTACGTTATTATACCGCATGTTTAACATAATGCAAAAAAAAAAAAAAATATTTAATTACCGTTCAGTTCGTCGAAAGTTCCAGCTTTTCCGCCCCATTCGGCCGGCAGGATATCCTTGTCCATGTACGAGTACAATTCTTCACCGCCACCGGTGTGAAAACGGAACTATAACGAGAGGATCGGAATATTTCATTGATTTTTGTAACTTACTGCAAGGTGCAAGTAATATCCATTTCTCACTTGATGAATTCTACTTTGTATCAATTCGCAGAGTTGTTTCTTTCTTTTTTTAACCAACAGCCCCAAAAGCGAGCAGTTATCCAGATGCGGCTGTATTTGCCGTTCGATATGACTTACCGCGGTAGATTAAAATCGAACGTTATTATTCGTAGTTGAAGAGTTTTTGTTTCTTACTTTGTTCAACTAGCAGCCCCGAAAGCGGGCACTTACCGAGAGGCGGCTGTAATCACTGTTCTATACAGCTTTTCGCGACAATTTAAAGTCTAACGTTATTCTTCCTATTATTAGAGTTTTATTCTTTCCTCCTTTGATCAACAGTCCCGAAAGCGGGCACTTATCGAGAGGCGGCTGTAATCACTGTTCTGTACAGCTTTTCGCGACAATTTAAAGTCTAACGTTATTCTTCCTATTATTAGAGTTTTATTCTTTCCTTCTTTGATCAACAGCCCCGAAAGCGGGCACTTACCGAGAGGCGGCTGTAATCACTGTTCTGTACAGCTTTTCGCGACAATTTAAAGTCTAACGTTATTCTTCCTATTATTAGAGTTTTATTCTTTCCTCCTTTGACCAACAGCCCCGAAAGCGGGCACTTATCGAGAGGCGGCTGTAATCACAGTTCTAAACGACACATCGTGACGTTTTAAAATCTGACGTATTAGGTACGATATTCTCACCTTGTCGACGAGCTTCTCTTTAAGCAGCGGGTAAATCATCGCCAATACGTTTCCGATGAAAGACGGTGTGTGCAGAAAATGGATACGGGCTAATCGGAACGGCATGCTGTTCTGGGTGGCGACCATTCCGCGTCGCATCACAGTTTGCGTTGGCACGCATCGCGATATGTGCCCGGCGTTGAAACCCTGTCGATATTTCAATTCTCATTCTCGTTAGCCAATTATCATCGTGCTCGTACACAAAATACCTTGATTTTAATAAAATTTATTCTCCTCGATACGATACAATTCAATTTCATGGAAAACAAACTGAGAAATAAAAAACCCAATTCGCTTATCAAAGGCGAAAAAGGACATTGAGTGTGTTTGCAATTCGAGTTGACACGTTTCGACGATAACTCATTCCGTAACGCCTGGTGTAAAATCGGTTCGCGAAGCCAAAATTTGCACACTTAAATACATACCAATGTGTAAAACGTGCGAATTACATTGAACTTGACTTTGGTAAAGGATTTTTTTTCGTCAAACGTTCACATTATATCCGGTTTTGGCAAGTCTGCCGATTTAACGAGATCGCCAAACACAGTCTCGGATTCGACGTTTGTGTTTACAAATTATTTTTTTCTTTCTATTTATATTTGACTAAGCGCTAATCCGAATTGTCAGAATCTGTACATATTATATTGGTATAAATTGATAAATAATTTATAAATGTTGGAAAAAAAAATTAATTTTTCAACGTGAAGAGCTTTGATGCTTTTTCTTTGCCGCTAAACTGTATAAAGTTTCAGTTAAATTTTCCGTACTTTGAATGAACACAAACCGTCGTTTTTTTTTTCTTTTTTTTTGTTTTTTCTAAATTTCTTTTCCTTCACTTCTAACTCTGACACGAGAATATTCTTCACGAATAAATCCGTCATTGAATTGTTGAATATAAATGAATGGGTATTCACCTGAAGGTCAATGATCATGACGTTAGAGAGTGAAAATTCCTCAACCAGTCTTGTGTCCATAACCATGAGGATGCGCCGTGTGATTGTTTCGAGGGAAAACTTTTCCAATCTTGTATCGACGAGGCGAAGAATCGTGACTCGATATCCTTCGGAAGTCAGCGATGGGAGGAGAAAATATTGTCTGTGGGGACAAATTTTTTTTTTTTAAATGACGTAATAATTACATTGAATATACATATTTATATAGAATTATATTTTTACAATCCATTTTTGTTTTTGTTTTAATTATTTTTTTTTCCCTGATTTATCATAATACACAGATAGGATAAATTGTGCTGCCATGATAATGTTAGCGTTGATTTTATCTCTTGGGAGAAATTTGCACCGACAGTTTCGTAAAAGGAATTTCTATCTTATAAGATTGTAGGGAGGAAATTTGTATATTACATTGCTTTGCAGCATTCCTGAATATCGTTTGCCAGTGGATCTCTGGCGGCGAAAAATTCCGGCAATGCGGTACGGGCTGTGAAATATCTGTCCAACATCTGTTTTGTTCTTTCAAGGCTGTTTTTACAACCGTATAAAAATCTCTCCAGTCTCACGTCGTCTGAAACACGTTCGATGCAATTACTCATTCATACAAGCAATTTTAATGTATAATGTAACAAGTTATGGAAATTAAATAACTGCACAGCTGTTTGTCACTTTTTTAAAATTGAATATCCATCGATTCAAGTTATACAGTAATTTGCACATATTTTCTTTCCCTTTTTTACTTTTTGTTTTCTCTCGAGTTTTCCGTTTCTCTGTTTTCACAGAAAAAAGGAAGTTATTGTCTTCATCCCGAAAGTGAAAAGTTGAGTTTTCACTAGATCTTCACGTTTTGAAGTTTAGAGTCTGGCCAATGTTTTTTGTCCTACGATATCTCGAGAACGAATTACCGGATTTTCATGATTTTGTTCGCAATCGACGCGGCTTTTCCAAACTTAGAACTGATTAGATTTTGGCGTTGATCGGTTCGGTACTTTTTCAATTATGCAAATAACAAAACTTCAAAAAATCGAATGCGAACGATGATATCTTGAGAATGGATGAATGACTTTGAATGTAAATTGGTACCCTGAGGTTTTTTGGATCGCTGATCACGAATCTAAGGTCAGATTTGGAAAATTTAAATTTGGCGTATTCGATAAGCTGAAAAAAAAACTAAAAACATTTGGATTTTTATGAAAATTTCTACTCGACGGTTTGTCGGGTGGCTGATCACAAATTTGAAGTCAGATTGCGAAATCCAAAATGGGCGATCCAATATGGTGGAAAAGAATCTAAAAATATTCCAATTTTTGTAAAAATTGGTAGCCGGAGGTTTTTTGGATCACCGATAACGAACCCAAGGTCAGACTTCCAAAAATTTTAATGGTGGATACATTATAGTGGTTTAAATGAAAAAAATCGTCATATTTTCACGTGTAATATCGTATCCGAAGACTTCAATATCGTTGTTAACCACGAATATGAAAATTTGTAGCCCGAAATTCGAATTGGATATTATTTTTGTTCTTTTCTATGAACTACAAACCTGCACTGTTAGAATGAGAATTTCTTGGGCTGGCTCACGGCCAGTCTAAAGCCGCTTGTTTCAAATTCTTTCGCGGTTTTTTAACTCACCAATGTGCTGCGGCAGGTGCCGTTGTTTAACAAGCCATTCCCTCAGGTTTGCAACATCTTTGCGTGTCTGTTCCGGATCCCATTTCATTTCCTGATCAATCCGTTCTTGCTGTTTCACGGTCGGCGGAAGCAGCGTCATTTTTCACTCTCTCTCTTTCTCTCTCTCTTCCTTTCTCTCGATACGTTTGTTTGTTTTTCAAATCTGTTGTCAGATTATAGAAAAGAAAAAAAAATAAATAAATAAATAACCCAAGTTTATACGGTATTGTTTCAAAAAGAAAAATACCATCTCAATTTTCGACGAAATTGCAAAATTATCTCTATTTTCTGCGACGTAATGATATGTAATTCGAAAAAGATGGAGAATTAAGTTGAGAAAAAAAAAAAAAACTGATTCACGTCTGGTGAATACAAAAAATATATAAGTTTATTGTATTCGTTGTCTGCAAATATTCGCAGTTCTCAATGAAATATCGAAGTTATTAACGTTCAACTGATCGTAAGTAATTCTGCATACTCGCACCTACAACCACGTCACTCCACGTTTAGATTACGAAATACCGGATTGACGAGTTGCTGCAACGCGGGATATTTTTCATGATCTTTGCTTTTTGTAAGCCTATGTACGCGATCATATATGCGTAAGTGTAAATAATTTTAGATAAGATAAGTATGAAAAATTGTCGATCAGTCGGTCGTGCAAACTGTAATAACGGTTAAAATCGTATGTAGACGTATTGTGCAATCTGTAATCGGTTGGCAAATATTTTCCGTGAAAAATCGATTGGTCAGAATGTATAATACATGCCAAAATGTAGAATCGTCAGAATTCGTATCGATAATGTAGAATATCTTTTACGGATTCTAAATTCTACCGTTCTGTGTTTCCGCATTTTTATATTTTGTCTCTCTGTGCTTCGAATTTCTATATTTTCAATTTTCTGTGCCTGAACCTTGTAAATTTTGATAATCCTACGAATTGGATTTTCACGTCTTTGAAAATTCGACATCTTCGTCCTATTGTCAATCGGCCGTTCTAGTTTTTCAATCCCACCAAGGTACGTGTGAAATCGCTGGTTGTTACGTGATTGAAACTCGTCTGCACGGTGAAAAAATGAGAAAAATCGGCTCGAACGGGAAAACCGCGAAAGTGAAAGCAGTCTAAATACGCGTACGTAATACCGCACTATACACATTATATGCGTACAATCGTTCCTGTTATGTTACAGATAACATGTAGATAGGAATTATACACTGAGAGAAATTTTTAGTTGCGGTTACCGATCGATCCTTAACTATTTTCATTTTTTACCACAATCGAAAAATATTGTTCTAGGCAGAAAATGAAAATTAGTTTTATAGCTGTTCTTTCTCATTACGATCACTCTTGCTATATTTTCTTGCAACTGTTGCGAAAATTTAATGCTTGTAATGAACAACAATATTGAAACAGTTTCTTCAACGATACGTGTCTTACTGAATTTTTCTAGTTACTATAACAAATGAAATTCTGTAAAAAAATTTCATTCTACCTTCAAGTCATTAGAAGTTTAGGAGCAATGAGCATATGAAATAATATAAACACTAAATTTAGGCAAAGAATGGCGACTAAGTTAAAAATAATCGACGCATCGATTAGTCGAGTCCAAAAAAATAATCGAACACGACTCGATTGAATCGGCGAAAATTAATCGATTAATCGATTGATTCGTATTTTTTGAAACGGCGCATTTGAAACTAGAATTTCGCAAATTTGAGTACGTAGTCTTAATGGCTTAAAAGTTTTTTTCATAATTTATAGTTTCGTTGAAAATATTTTTCAATTTCAGGTAAAAAATGTTCGTTTATCTTTCACTTATTTTATATAAATAGGTTCTTAGTAAGTAAGACAATGATGATAATTGATACTTTGATTACATACATTGATATTATATTGCGTCGTTCGTGAGTGTAAAAGACGCAAAACCGATTTTAAGGAAAAATAATCGATTACACTCGATTGACAGGGAAAAAAAATTATCGATCTAATGGAAAATCGATTATTTTCAATCATTCTTATGTAAGGAAATCCGTGATATAGAAAAAAAAAATGGAATCGAAAAAACACAGCGAAATTTTGTACAACAGTTTTGAGTCTTACACGAAACGAAATAATCCTACCATTACCAATTATTTGAAGTCAGTGATTTGACGGCGTGGCTAGTATTATAACAGCTCGCATTATGTAGAAAGTCGACCGCACGTGTCGTGAAATACAAATTGACCAAAATTAAGCTATTGAACGATGTAAAGCGAGATTGGATCGTACGCACGGTTTATAACGTTTCAAATACAAATACGTCACTTTGTAAATTTTGAAATAGGCGATAAATAGTTCGATTGCACGTGTGCAGAGAATATTTATGTAAAAAATAAAAAAAAAAGAAGAAGAACAAATTTTTTTTGTAAATCAGTACAACGATCCGCAAATTTACTAATTTACAAATATTTTCACCGTCGCTTTTATATACTTGTAACTTTTCTCAGCATTACGAAACGAAGGCAATTGAACGGCAAATTTTTCTTATCTTTTTTTTTACCCTTATCGCCGCTCTGTAAACGTTACGGAATTCAAAAGCGTGAAATTTTTTCGACGTATTTTTGTTTTCTCAAAACCAGAAGATTCCAAAAAAAAAAACAAACGTTTAAAAAAAGATGCGTTTTTTCGAGTTACTGATTTTACAAAGAACGTTTTTTCGATCTTGATATCAACGATTAATTTCATCACTTTACGAGTGGTCGCCACACTTTTGAAACGTGGGGGAAAATTTTGTAAAAATTACATGTATTATTTTTTGTCGAAAGAAGCAAAAAAAAAAAAATAAATAAAAAAATAAAAATTCCATTGGTCATCGGTATTCCAAGTAGGTCAGGCCGATGACTCGTTGATTTGATGTGAAATGCCCTATATGTATAATATATGAATATAATGACACGTCGTGCAAATAAAATCACGGAATTAACGAAGTATAAACATTCGCTTACTACGTACAGGATGTCCGACTCGACAGTGTTGCCTTTTATTTTATACGTATATTATAATTGCAGTAAACTTGATTCTATCGGACGAAAGTGAGAGTTGAAGTGTAATTTTTTCCTTCTACCATTGGTCAACAGAGTCTGATTCGAATTTGTTTCATCCGTACGCAGGGAATTTCTCAGATTTATTTACGCGTGGTCTATTCCTCGGGGTTTTTTTTTTATTCATTTATTTTTTTTTCAATTCTTTTAAATAATTTGTACAAAATAATTTCAACAACTGTCGGGTAAATTTTAACGTAAGTGAAAAGCAAAGTTCTCTTTTTGTTCTTTCTTCAAACGTCAGTCAATCGTAATGTCAGCTGATTTTTGAAGAATAAAATTTTTTTAAATGTTGGATTTTTGCAACAATCGAAGTTGGATGTTGAAGAATCGCAAAAAAAAAAAAAAAGACTGAAATTTTTCCTTTTCACCGAGATTGTCTTAAAAAAATGCAGGAAATTTCATCAGCGTACGAAAAAAAGATTTTTTTTGTTTTTTTTTCTCATCGAAATTGATGAAAATTTGGAATCCATAAAACCGCAAGCATGCCGGATTTTCCAAAGCTTGCATCAAAGTTACCAAAATAATCGAAACACTCATTTTTCATCTGTATAATATTCCCGATAAATGTATCGTGTGTGTTGAAAGAAAGGTGAAAAAATAAAAAAACAAAAACAAACAAATAAATTTAAAAAATGCGATATTTTTTTTTTCCAACTTACTATTCAGCTTATTTTCAGTGTGAAAAATAATCGTCCTCCCAGCAGTTTTCGACGATAATTACTATCCTGTCGTATTTAACGGTAAAAATTTGGCCGATTTCGTAATAATCGCCTCGTCGAGATCCTTTCGTATTTTCTTTTCCTTTATCCCAGATTTGACGTTCCCTCTCGCTATTTAAGCACAGCAGATCCGCGATTGTACCTTTCGCGAAGTCCGACGACTTCTACTCAACGACACTCTCTTACCTCAAACGATATATCCGTCCGACTTGGCAATTGCCTCCCACCATTATATTATCGCCTTCTTCGAACTCTGACTTGTATTTTCTTTATCCATTTCCCGCGTTTAGAATTACACACGTGTGTTTGTCCTCTTAAATTTTTGCAGGCTTGTCGAGAAACGTATAAAAAATACAACGTACGTTCAATTTTTGTCATTCAATTTTAAAAAAGAGTTTAAACTCGGATCGTTGCTTCTTGTTTAGCGTACCTGATTCTCTCGTTATTTTTTTTTTTTTTTATTTTCAGGCAATTGATGAAAATAACAACAATTTCATTTAAATTCAGACTCGCGGAATTCGAAAATCGATCATATCAGGCTTACTATTCAATTTTACATCATATTTTTTTACCCAATTTTCATTTGTATCTTTCACAATGTGTTGATAACAAAAAAAAAAATAAGACAATATCACGTGTCGCTCAAAAAATCGATGCTCACGTTAAAAATTAGATTTTTGTTTTTCTTCCAATATCCAAAGTTTAACAAAAAAAAAAAAAAAATAATGAATAATACCGTACAGCTTGACGAAAAATCTGTCGAAAAATTTTTTTTTTCGTCAACCCAATTTCTCCGCGAATTTTGTTCCCTGAGAACAAGAAACATTTACAAATAAATCCCCCTCCTTGAAATACTACAATAACATGAAAACTGGAGCCCATTTTATTTATTTTTTTTTCTTTTCCTTCAGTTTCGCATGCATGAAATTCCTATTAAGCAAAAGCTATAAATAAGCATCTTATTAGTTGTTTACTTTTATATAGACAACTCAGTTGCTATGTCATAGATTGTAATCAACTTAATATACGATCACGTAATGCTGCTGGTATTTCAGATTTTCGCAACGTTCGTACTTCGTTACTTTTCAGACCGTGTATGCAAGTCGAATAATGTATGTAATAATAATATATTACACGTGCACATTTTACAGGGTAAAACGAACGAACGAACAAACAAACAAACAAACAAAAAGTTTTAATATAATGCGAGAAAATAAAAGCAAGTTAAAAATAATTACGATGCAAAACCTCTGGACCTTGGATGAACGGAAAACATGCGACGAAATTAACAACGTCGTTGTTTATTTTCATTCGTTATTATTATTATGATTATGCGTAAACGATGATTACTTAAAAATATTTACCCCGTATCGATGTAGAGAATATTTGATTTATCGAATCTGATAGCAGTTTCAATAAAAATTCAGGTATTTATATGTGGATGAAATATTTTATTAAAATATATATATATGTAGTGAAATATGCAAACTTGTGAAAAGAAAAAAAATAAATTTGTTGAGCTAAATTTCGATGCTAACCAATGATCTGACATAAATAATATACGTTGTATTTGAAGTTGAAATAAAAAACAGAATTTTATTTGTCGGAAGATTTTAATAACGAATATAATGTATACATGTATATGTGCAATATGTACAACAACAAAATTCCACAGATATTACGGAGTTAGAATTCAGTCTGTTCGTTGTTTTATTTTCCTGTTATTTTTACTCTTTGCGAATTGTAATCTACGCATGTTCGTAATAATGCGGATTATACATTCATCGGTATGATGTTATAGAAATTTTGTTAATATTCTTGCGGTAATATTTCAATAATTTTTCCTTGGGTTTATATACTATATATAACTGTCGCGTTTACAGAGAGATCAATAAATAAGAGAAGAAATAAATGAAAAACTTACACGCATGAAATAAGACTGACGAAAAGTGAGCAAAATAATTTTACGACAAAATTGTAAAAACTCTACCGGCAGTTGCAGGATGATAATTAAAATATTGAATATTGAGCGATAAATTATTTATTTCGAATCAATGAATATATTACATATTATATACGTGTATCATAAGCTAGCGTCAATTTTTATTTTCCACATATTTTGACCATAACTGTAAAATTTTTGACAATCTTTGGACAAATTTTTGAAAAGTGAAATGCTCGACCATTTTCCGCCGAAATTAAGAAAATTTTGATAAATTGCGCGAAATTTTGAAACATTTGTTTAAATTTTTGAAAAATTTAATACCCACTTCCTTCTACATTCTTCATTTTGTCTTTAAATTCAACTTTTTCTTGCATCTTTTCTAGTGTTCGATATATTCGTCTAGGGCGATTAAAAAAGACCACATTGTATAATTTCTCCGATTGCAGGATAAAAAAATTACGATTGTCTTTTTTTTTTTTTTTAAATAAACATCTTGTTAAAAACCAAATGCGCTGTACGTTTGAAGAGTTGAGCAACTAAAAAAAAAAAACGTGTTTCAGAGCTGGGATACAGTTCAGATTACGAAAGGTGATTTAAAATAATGGGACCAAAGAACACGCGACGCGACTAAGTCATTCACGTGCTTGAGCAACGTTCGAGTCGTAAAAACAGTTTCTCATTTCACGTTGGGCAATATTCCACTTATTATCTATTTGGATTGAATCTCCGTAAGGAAAACGAAAAATCTCTCTTTCTTCTCGTTCTCGTTTTTTTTTTTTTTTTGACTTCTTTTTACCAGTATTTTTATTGGTTTTTAACTTCTCGTTTCTCTGTTTTCAGAGAAAAAGAGAAGTTATTGTAACCACCCTGAAAATGAACATTTGAGTTTTGACTAGACCTCCACGTTTGAAAACCTAGAGAATCACCGCCGACAATTTTCGGATGGATCTCTGTATTTATGTGTGGATACATTTTTTGTCCTACGATGTCTCGAGAACGAATTACCGGATTTTCATGATTTTGTTCGCAATCGA
The DNA here is from genome assembly GCF_021155775.2 of Neodiprion pinetum. Classification (NCBI taxonomy): domain Eukaryota; kingdom Metazoa; phylum Arthropoda; class Insecta; order Hymenoptera; family Diprionidae; genus Neodiprion; species Neodiprion pinetum. Next base: position 4,891,504 of record NC_060234.1, read on the forward strand.
CGCGGCTTTTCCAAACTTAGAACTGATTAGATTTTGGCGTTGATCGGTTCGATACTTTTTCAATTATGCAAATAACAAAATTTAAAAAATCGAATACTAACGATGATATCTTGAGAATGGATGAATGGATTTGAATGTAAATTGGTACCGTGAGGTTTTTTGGATCGCTGATCACGAATCTAAGGTCAGATTTGGAAAATTTAAATTTGGCGTATTCGATAAGCTGAAAAAAAAACTAAAAGCATTTGGATTTTTATCAAAATTTTTACTCGACGGTTTGTCGGGTGGCTGATCACAAATTTGAAGTCAGATTGCGAAATCCAAAATGGGCGATCCAATATGGTGGAAAAGAATCTAAAAATATTCCAATTTTTGTGAAAATTGGTAGCCGGAGGTTTTTTGGATCACCGATAACGAACCCAAGGTCAGGCTTCGAAAAATTTTAGTGGTGGATACATTATAGTGGATTGAAATGAAAAAAATCGTCATCTTTTCACGTGTAATATCGTATCCGAAGACTTTAATATCGTTGTTAACCACGAATCTGAAAATTTGTAGCCCGAAATTCGAATTGGATATTATTCTTTCTTTGAAGCGTGAGAATTGGGGTTTCATTTTTTTTTTATTTCATTTTTTCGTTGTCAATTTATCAAGTTAAGCTGCAATTTTTTATCTTTCCGGTACTAGAAGAGAGTCAATACAGCAAACGAGGCAACGTCGGGTTTCGCATATCCGGCGGATATTACGCGACTCGATTATGGCGCTCTTCGGAGAATTCTTTATCCTGATATTTTCACATTGTCGGCTGAGAAATTTCGACCGCCATAATTAGTATATATAGTAAGAATAAATAAACGAATTGAGACAAAAAAAAAGAAACGGAAAGGAATTTAATGTGCCGGATGTGACGTCAGAGGTTTCATTTTTTAAAACCACATCATCTTATACACACCGGAAAACATGATTTTGTTTGTACGTATATTTCTTTTTACGGTTTTAACCAAAATTATTGGAATTCTATTACTGTCGTAAAAACATTGTTTGCACGAAAGGAACGAAAAATTTATATTTCAATTTCGACAGTTTGTTAACCGTACAATACGTGGTTATTTATATTTTTGCACAATTGGATTGCAAATTTGATCGATCGATATTCCATATAATAGCACGTTTTTCGAGGATTATTTATATTTGGCACAAAATTCGTCCGGTGAATATCCGGCGGCTCCTGATCCTCGATGAAATTCGAACGACTTTTGCTTCGAATTTGAAAAATTTCTAATCTCAGTCGCACGTTTTTTCAACTTCGATTTCAACACGGATCTGACGCTGCAAGTTTTATCGGTTTTGTGTTATTTTCAATTTTTTATGCACAACATAGAACCAAGGAAAGCAGAACTACGTGTAGAATTAATGATATCACGTGTGATAAGAATATTTGAATAGAAATCATACAATTGAGATTGAAAAAAAAGGAATTGACAATTTGAACAAAAAACTCAAATCTCGTTTCTTTGTGTCGGGGTAAAAGTTTTTGTGTATTATATAATGTAAACAGAACTTGCAATTAATTAATTAAATCTTTGTTTTTAGAGCAACACAACAGAGTCGAACGTAATAAAAAAACAAAGAATCCTTATATATATATGGGCTATTCCACCAAATCCTGTACGCAAAAGTTTTCTGCTTTGTTCGTATTTAGACCGCAACTGTGATTAAGACATGATCTTCGTCGGAGATTTTCATAACTTTCAGAAGAAAATTTCCGATTTTCAAAAAACTATGAAAACAATGGTGAAATTGATATTTTGAGTTTTATTTCTTTTCAACTTCTCACTTCAAATTGCAAGTAAGAAAAAAATGATGATCATTTTTCGTAAAATTCAGAAAATTTCCGATCGAAAACCGTGTTTTCTCTTTTTTTTTCCTAAGGCATTTTTTGAAACGTTCAATTTTGATTGTAAAATCTACTAATTACGAAAAGCCCCCTAAAACCGAAGTCAGAGATCTTTTGTACTCGAAAAATTTCTTTGCTGACATCTAAATAATGTGAAGAACTCTTGAGAGCGAAAAAAAAAAAAAAAAACAAGAAAAACTCAAAAATCTGAAGGCCGTATTTGCGTACAGAATTTGGTGGAATGATTTTTTGGAAAATTTATCGACAAACATATGCACTGAATAAAACAGCTGCGGTTATATTACCGATTGCGTTTAAGTCTCGGCGGTGGCGTGGGAGAAAATTCTCCTTGTCTCGATTCGTTCTCGACTTTTTCTTGTGACTTTGCCGCGCCATTCGGTGTCGATGAAACTTCGTCAGGTATATTGTTGACATTTTCATTCCCCCTCAACGGCACTTCGGATCCCAACGATGTGCAACTGCACTCAGAGATAACGAGAAATTGCGACGTCGCGCTACGTTTTTCTTATATTATAAAATTGAAACTCACGACGTCTGAAAAGAATCGAGTCTCGAGAGGTGTGCGAGCGATTGAATGATAAAAAAGAAAAAAAAAAAATTGAGAAACGAAGAAAGGAAACTGTGAAAACATTACCAATGAATCGGAAAATTCTACAACTCGAACGGTTTGAAAAACAATTTTTATTTTCATTCGAGAAATAAGTTGGGGAATTTTTGTTTTATTACTCTGGGAAAAGTTGGGGATATTTTTTTTTTTTTTTTTCAGTTCTCTTGCAGTTTTGCGGATCGCGAAATGCATGGAAAACACTTTTCGTTCGATTGTTTTGCAGTTATTTTTTTTTTTTTTTTTGGTTCGTGAAACATTTTGGACGTATTTTTAGCAACTGCTTTACGTTTCTCGAATTGAATTTCTATTCATTCGTAAAATATTGTCCACGGTCAATCCTTCGCAGTGAAACTACTCGAATGAAAAGCAAGAATTTTGTCGAGTAGAACAGTTTTCTTTGTTTTTTTTCCTCTTTTTCGTTTTTTTTCAAATGTTGAAAGAATAATTTAGGCAAAGGATAAAAATGCGGGGAAAAAATTTAAATCTAGGTATATTAAACCTGTTATTAGTCGTCGACGAAGAACAACTTCCGGTTATTGAAGGCGACTGCAGGGCGGAAGCTGAACTTGATATCGATGGACGAAAATTCCAATTAATACACGACGGATATTCCATGGGGAAAATTATCACGGGATGATGTGGAATATTGCCGGAATAATTCATACCGCGATTACAGGGATTCCATTCGTAGCTGCGCAATGTGAATAAAAAATTCCTCACGCATTCAATGACAATCAGATTTAACAAATGCGTTTATTAAAGTCCAGAGGCGATATTTTACACGTGGAAAATAAAGCTGCCGGTTTGTCGTTTTTTTTTTTTTTTTTCAAGCTTGAATCGAAGAGAAAAATTATTCTTACCACGTTGCGAAAATCGTTGGAATAGAAAGATTTTAGCTCACGTGAAAAAAGAATTGACGAAATTCGAAACTTTATTCTCAGTTATTGCAGGTGAATAAAAGTGAAGCTAACAATATACGTGAAAACGTGAGAATAGGAACGAGAAAATAAGCAAAAAGATTGAGAATGAATTATTCAACAGGATTGGAAAAAATAAATTTCACCGTGACAATCATATTGATTATCATCATTATCATCGTCATTGTCTAATGCATATTCAGAGTTTTGAGGTATTTGACAAAATCAAGAGACAAATATTAAAAAAAAAAAAAAAAAAGTAAAACGTATCACCTATCATTTGCATACATATGGATAATGTACTGTATACATTATTTCATGCAGATAGGCAATGGAATATTATGCAAGTTCCACTCACCAATTTCCGGGCTCTTGACACTGAGGAGATATAACGTTCGAGATCCGAGGACAACTGCGAACGTCGAACACTTGTATATTTATTTACTCTTTGCTCACATTCGTTAATACAAGATAAACCTGATTTTAAACGTAGAACGAATAAAATTCGCGTTGTCTTTCGAAGATGGAGAAAAAAAAAAAGAAAAAGAAGAAGATCAATTTCAACGAATAATTTGTTTTTTGAAGAAGGAAGGAGAGAAGATGGTAAAAAAAGAAAAACAAATACGTCGGCAGAAAGTTGGACAATTAATCTAGGCGAGTGAAGTACATCCGGAAAATTGGGATCGATCGGTTGAGAATTAGAAAGAAGAAAAAATCATGCCTTTTTTTCACTTCTTTCAGAAGCGCTTCTAATAAAAAGAGAGATTTTTTTTTCTAACAAATCTTCTATCGATCGATGCCATTATTCCGGATGTTTTTCACTGCCCTGGATTAATCATCCGTTACAGGAAAAAAAACTTGTCAACTGTCCGCCGGGAAGAGAATTTTCTTCGAAACAACTTTTCAATTTTCAAAATTTTACGGGCAAATTTGAATACCCTCGTTATCCAATTTCGATTGTTACGTACTTTTTTTTTGCTTTGGGACGAAAATTCTTTAGCATTCGAAGTTTACTTTTCTGTAACCTGCTAGAAAAATAAAAAAAAAATAAAATAAAACAGAGGAAAAACAAACAAGGGGAGAAATAATTTTGAGAGAATGTAGCTCTTGGGAAAGATTGCAGTTTTTTTTTTTTTTTTTGTTCACCTTGTTTTTCGTACTCACGTTAATGCCGTGGCAATTGCACACCCGAGACAGGAGACACATGCACATCCTGCACAGAGAGCAAGGACCTCGAGCATTTTTACGAATCGAAGTAGCGGTGTGTCGGAGGTTCGGTAATACTCGTGGATATTTTTGTTCCAGCGTGGAAAAGTTGTCGGTGGATATTTTTGAAAACAATTTTACCGTCAACAATTGTCACCAAATGATGACAATAATTTACATCCATTTTTGCTCATTATTTATTTATATCACTTAGTTTTCTTTCCATTCCTCGCGAGGTTCAGGAATTCTTTTGTAATCAACGACGATTTTAATCCTCCACGCGATTCTCATACGGACGATTGTCGATCGATATATATCGATCGATTTTACGATCGTGAAACAGAAGAATAATTTGATACACAGCCTGTGCGGTGATTGATAATCGATTTGAACAGTCACGTTTTACAAACTCATAACCATATATGTATAATAATACGTTTCAATTTTGTCAATGAACAGGATTTCTTTTTCTTTTTTGTTTTTTGCAGAATAACCTCGGTTCGAGAAAATTTTTGATAGAACAAAAAAAAAAAAAAAAAATTTGTTACTTTACGAGTGGTGAAATTAAGATATGGTTGACGGTCTAGCGTTATGCAGTTGCGCTTGTGTCACGTGCCTATGGTGTACACTACTCGCTTTATGGTATTTATGAAATGTCGTATGCGTATATTGCAATTATCGTACAGTTTTGACGATGTCCATTTTTTCTTTCTTTTCTTCTTTTTTTTTTTTTTTTCCTTGATACCGTTCAAAAAATATCCCAAAAGCTTGATGTTCTTTGCATCATTTCAACGATTGCGTTTTATACGAAATTTATTTCACCGTCTTTTAACTCAGCGTTTTATCAATCCTTCATTTCTGTTTTTATGTTCGAACAATTCGGGAAACTGGTTGTTGGGTCACTTCATATTATGCAAATTATCCGTCTTTGGACGGCTTGACTCTTGTCACTGATTTTGGCGTCCGCTATTTTCTTTCTTTTTTTTTTTCTGCTTACAAGATTCAGGAACGTCGCGGAATTTAAGGTGAAGCATATTTCTTTTTCGTCTAAATTATACATTACTTAGGCAGAGGCGTTTAATAAATACTCGCCGGCATATCGTTATATTAAATAAACAAACGTGTAGAATGTGATTTATGAATTGAAAATACTCGCTTTTATCTTTAAAAGCTTAAAAAAAAAAATTGTATGGTTTTTTTTCTCAGTATTTCTCTTCTTTTTTCTTTCTTTCTTTCTTTCAGTTATTTTATTAATTTTTTTTTAACAATTTCAGCCAAACCGGACAAAAGAATAATTGATTTTAGTACTTAAATTTACGTGCATAAATGAAAATAGCAAATTGTGTGATAAGGTTTTTAAGCATGTTAAAAAATGCTGCGAAATTTCAATGATAGTATTTTCATTTTACAAATTCTTGACATCCCAATCAATCCTGGCGATAAATCAAGGATCTCACAATGAGACTTGATTCTTGGTAATTTGTGCCGGAGATTTGAAAACCGTTCAATCCATTTTTTATTACTCCGCAAGCTTTTAGGTGAATCTAATTATAATAAACTTGAAAACGAATGAATCACCGCGCTTTTATTATTCCTCAACAGTTTTCCGAAGTTTCTGAAAAACCTGCAAGAATCAGACTCGGACGCGTGTTGCACGGTTTGTCCTAAAAAAACTACCGGCGTGAAAACCGAATGTGAAAACACGAGAATAAAGCGGCTAAATCGGATGATCGATAAGTGTAAATCATCGGTGAACAATTGCGATGTGAAGAAAACTAGAACGAGAATTAATTCTGTACCGATCAGATATCGGGAGCCAGCAAAATGCACTGTCAAAATTGTCAGGAAATCAAGAACGCGGCCTCAGTGCCGTAGGAATGAATCATCGGGCCCTGGAGAAGCCGATCGGGGGTTGTTTTTACCCCCGGAAAATGAGGCTCATTGTCGGAGAATCGGTCGCAGTTTTGCCGACAATTCTCCCGTAGACACAGAATTATTTTATCCACGACGAAAAGAACAACAGAAACGTTTGCAGAGGGTTCGAGTCAAGGATGAAAGCAACGATTTCGAGGGTGAAAATCGGCCCGATGAAACTGACGAGAAAATCCATTCCGATGAAAATATACTCGCTGATATTGCCGATGGTGTTAGACCGGAAATTCAAACCGAGGCTAGAAGGATTTCTTGCAGAAAAATCGACGATCCATTCGTAGCTGGAAAATATCCCACACCCATTGTCGACGGTTTTAGAAACGTTGTTCGGAGATAATTTTTCAGCCTTCTGACGTTAAAACTGCTTTTTGGAAATTGTTTTTTAACCACGCAAGTGGCGATTATTTGATATCTGATGGATTGAAATGGAACGGATCAAAGTTTTAAAAAATTTCTTATTTATCGACGATTCTTGGATTGAAAATTTTACAGGGTTGATTTCAAAATACAAAAATCTTTAAGCGTCGTGCTGTTTTAGCTTCGATACTTATCTAGAGTGATTGAACATTCGATATCATTCATTAAACCCGACAAATTTTATTGAATAAAAAATTTGTATCATTCAAGCCGTTCAGGTATCTTCTTTTACAATTACAGATTCAATAGTTCTTTCTATATACATATAATTGCTAGTTTTTAGCATTGAATTTATAGTTTGTTAAAAACAGTTTAGACTCTTCCAGATGTGAAAAAATTACCAAGCGTCAGATTCGTGTATTCGACGATAAAAAAATTTCGCCTAGAATTAGAGAAAATATTGACAATATTTTTTCCCATTATGCAAGAATGGAGATTAAAAAGTTAAATCTATATGAATAAAAATATGTAAAATCAATTTGCGGTTATTACAAACTTTTTGCGGATCATAAGTGAGAAATAGTTTCCTTAAAATGATTTTCCTCCTTCATTTATCGCAGAGTGCGGACTAGCGATTAGCACGATATTCTTGACATTTTCACTGATTTCACTGAACTTGTTACTCACACTCGACGCAAACAGTCGTCTTTGAAATTGAAATTATGTCTGTCTTGAAATTGTTGAAAATTGAAACGCAGATTCGACGTGAAAGAAACCATAAAAAAAAAAAACCAAGTTTTGAAAAGCAACTTTTTTCCGATTCGTGAATTGATAATCAAAATTGCGTTTCTGCAAGACCTGAATTTGATTTATAAAAACAAGAAAAAAAAAAAAAAGGAAACGTCTGATAAATCGCAAAAGTAAGTTGAAACTTTTTTAGAATTTTTGGTCCACCTTATTTTTATTATACTCTCGCGTTAGGCAACGAAAACAATTTTTGGAGGACCCAACGATGATCTCAAGTTTTTACAGAACATGTGACGGAGTCTCCTCTTGGAGTGCAATTGCAACTGTTAATAATTTTCGCACCGTCGGAAGATTTCGAAAAGTTTGACGATGGAATCGACGCTGTACTCGTGCAATTATCGACGCGCCTACGAAGACGATGATCGAAAGTTTCTCGCAAAGCTGCGGTATCGCAGTTTTGACCATTTCCAAAAAGCTCCGTGTCCCCCTTTGGAAGGGTGGTTATTTCGCAAATCATGGCGTGTTCCGTGTCTCCGATTACGACGACCTTCTCCTCTTGACCCTTGCATTTTTTCACCCTCAGCGATCCTCTTCTCTCGATTTTTTCACTACAAGTTTTAGCCGTATTACTTCGGCAGCGGTAAACATTTCCCGACGATTTTCTCGCCGACGAACGATCCCTGCAATTATTTTTCAAACTCGCCGTTGACTCGCGGCTAGATTTTTTATCATCCCGTTGACATACGTGAGAATCTTTTTTCGACAATTTCGAAACACGGTTCGCTATTCCAGGGCAACTGCAAGAACGAAAATTTTTTCGGATCAGGTTAGGATTTTGTTAGGTTAAATGCTCGTGGAAAAGAAAAGATGCAAGGAAGAATCGGTGTTTTCAAATTCTGCCAAATAAAATAAATCTATTACCATATGGAAACTAATCCGCACCAAAGACACACGGCGCTGAGACAGCCACAGATTGCTAATAATTGAAGCATTTTTTTTTCTTATTTATATTTTTTATCAGCATCTCAGGACACGGGTTTGCATATCGATCGAAGTTTCTTCACTTTACAAAACCGTAAACATCGCGTCAGCATTGACGAGTTTGATTTATCGAAGTATTATGTCATATTTTCGCACGACGCGTGATTCCGAAATAGAGAAGGGAATTTTTTTTGGTTCTTTTGAATTCTCAAACCTACACCAGCGAAAAATTTGCCCCGTCGTTAATTTCAATTTATAATTCGATTTTGTTTGTTTTTTTTTTTTCTCTCGTCAAAGAGGAGAACGATCCATTCAATCGTTAATAAATGAAGACCGTGCGAGACGATCACGTGAGTTTCTGACGTACGAACAACGTCAGATGACTTTTTGCAACGATAAAAAAAAAAAAAAAAACAAATGAAAGATGAAACGAAAAAAATCGACGCGGACAAGGAAGACAAAATTAATAATCAACTACTTCTATATTTTAATCTCTAATTCATGAGAGTGGTCGATGTACTCGGTATGCAAAATCTGATGACACGACTACCGATGAAATTTTTTATATTTTTTTTTTTTTTGCTTTATATCAAAGCGAAGATCGCAGCAGCGTTGCCAACTTCCGAAGCAAGCAAATATTTAGAAGGTGGTCGAAATTTTTTTTCAGAATACTTTGGCTTGTACATGTTTCAGAGGAAAACGAAAATTTGAATTGAATTTTTTTTTTTTTTTTCCAACGAAACTCGAAACAATAGAAATTCATAAGTGAAAAATAAATGGAAGCAGTTTAAACAAGAAGTGAGAAAAATTTGAAAAAACGACACAAACTCCAACCCCAAGTCAATTGTCCGTTATACTTCAAGTCATTCTTGTGTAACTCACAACCCAAGCAAATAGTGGAAATGGTTACAGCATCCAATGCTGGATAATTGATTTATCGATTTTTAAGAAATCAGTGAAACATACGAAGAATGAAATATTGATCATTTGACAATATTTCTTAACAAGAAAACAACTTTCGTTTTTTCCCTCAACGGACTCTTAATTTCTTTTATAGATCTAAGGATATTTCTTTGCGGTTGGCAACACTGGATCACAGTGCGAACTTGGAAGAATTTTTGAGCAAATTCAAATCTGACTTGAAAAAAGATCGTAGATAAATTGATGCGATTTTTGTTTTCTTCTTTCGAATCCGAAATATTAACATCCCTCGTATATATATATACATACTGCAATAACGCTGGGTTCTGCAATCGTCCCGATGATTTTTTCTTTTCTCGTCACGCTTACCGCACGCGCATTCATTTTCACGTGAAATTTCCTTCTCGATGATTATCTTGCACCGGCAATCGCTGTCAGGACCGTCGTTACGATTTCGTTTCTCAGTAGCCGTGGAACATTTCGACGATTTCAAAGTCTTTGATCTCCGTTTCGAACGACGATTGGATTTCGACGACGTTGCTGGATATTTTGAGGAAGCTTCCGCTTTCGTTTCGCTTCTCTTGCAGCTCCTATTCCTTCGCTTCAACGATTTCTCTACGACGCTTGTGCACGAGCAAGACTTGAAATATACGCAGTGGCTTTTTGAATCCTCGTCGCGCAGCTCGTCTCGATTTTTTGAAATTTCCCGCGTTTTTTTTCGCGCACGTTTTTCCGGCTCCGAACGCGAAGCCCGATTCTTGTCCTCTTTCGTCGAAGTAACGCAGCACGTCTCACTTGAGTTTTCCTTCCCCGATTTTTCTCCTCTGAAACAGAGCATCCATTTTCTCGGTGACGAATTATCGCGAGATTTACTCCCGGATTTTCTTCCCCGTTTTGATCGGAACTTCTCATTGCACTCTACTAGAAACAAATTTGTTTAAGTTAGGTTAGGTTAATATTGTTACTGGAAACAAATTTGTTAGGTTAGGTTAGGTTAGTTACTAATATTGTTACTGGAAACAAATTTGTTAGGTTAGGTTAGGTCAGTTACTAATATTGTTACTGGAAACAAATTTGTTAGGTTAGGTTAGGTTAGGTCAGTTACTAATATTGTTACTGGAAACAAATTTGTTAGGTTAGGTTAGGTTAGTTACTAATATTGTTACTGGAAACAAATTTGTTAGGTTAGATTAGGTTAGGTTAGGTTAGGTTATAGGGTGGCCACTCACCTGAAAAACGCGATATTGTCAGAGAATTGTAATCGTGCTCATGGGAAAAATAAAAATATGAGTTCCTGATCTTCGAAGCTGAAATAAATTTTTGATGGGAATAATTGATTCTTTTTCAAAGGAAGATCGAAAAACGACAATTTTAATAACAAGGTATCGAAATGAATCAAGTCACTCGTTATCCGGAACGAGAAAAATTTTATGGAAAAACGGTGTTTTTGCTTCTATAAAACCTGAAAATGTCGTTAAATGCGTTAAATTATATTTTGAAACAATCAGTGGCCACCTTTTGTTAGGTTGGGTAAGGTTAGGTTAGGTTTATCATCATTGACGCGCTCATCAGAACCGAGCGCAGTGGCCTCTTTGTAACCATCCGCCATGCGCCATCGTCAGTGAGCAGGAACTTACGGAGAGTCCAAGGTTAAAGAGTACAAGACTATACTAGCCTGAGTTTGTTTGGCATTTGCATTCGTCGGAACGGTGAGCCGGTGTTTTGGACTCTGACGAAACGTGCTCGTCTCGATTCGTCGGACCTTCATTTTCTGCTGCAGGGCAAGAAGGTCGGGTTATGGAGCAACAGTCTGAGCCGCAACTCTCACTTTCTGTGTCGCGGCAGTCAGGAGGCGGCAGATTTCCCAGCCACTGCATATCGTTCGGCAAATGCTTCTCGACGCATTTATTGCGAAGACGAACTACCGCTGGTACCATGCACTGGAAATTTCGTAATCTTTATCTCACCTATATTTATGGTTATTTATAACCACGCGGTGAAATCGAGGGGCGAAGGCTCACTTTAAAAATCATTGATCCATTTCGTATGAAATCATACGGACAACCGCTAAGAGTTGATGGAAATTGCTCGAATCGCGTTCGATTCCTGATTTCCTCGTGATTTCTCACAATTTGTAGGAAATCATGGGGAATCGCATAAAAATCACGTGATTTCGGCAATCGCTGGGAATCACTAATCCCAATTTCCAGGCAAGCGAGCATTTATCCAACGGCTACGTATACAGATACATTCTCGACGTCATCTTCTATTATAAGTGAAAAAAGTTTAAGTGTTCACGAAAATGTTTATGAGAGAGTAAAAAAATTATTCTAATTTCTTTAATAATCCATGTTATTCAGGTACCCCTGATCGTAAATTAATTATTGTTGATCTACGACAATTAATCAATGTTTATTTCTGGACAGTTTAGAAATCACTCGTAACGGTTGGAATCAGAAGAAATCGCACGAAGTCGCGGGTAATCTCATTGATTCGGAAATCACGAGGATCGCGGTCTAAATGAAAAGAAATCGATTCCTTTTGGAAATCGTCGTGCTACCGAATTTTCGAGTGAGCAACTTAATATACGTGTATGGTAATTTTTCATACATTTATTACCTGTGACATGATTATTCTATCAGCATTCACTTTTTCTCGAATGCTCAGAATATTTCTATATCATACGAATGCGTATTTAATTAATACGCTTTCGAAGTCTTGTCGATTTTTTTTTCTCTCTCTATGCACATTTCGCACACATTTTTCAGAATCTAATGTACAGATTTTTCTTTGCGAATTTCTCGCATACAAATAAAATAATTTTGCAAATTCTTGGGCAACTGGAAAATAAATTTCTTACAGATACGATCGAACCGGTTATATAAAAATTCGACAAAAAAAAAAAATTGAGAAATATATGTTAAAAATTGCAGAAAAGTATGAGAATAAGTACAGTGATCAAAAAAGGAATTTTTTGGTACAGAGCAGCAGGAAAATGTAAATTAATATGACGACCTTATGATAAAAGGAGAAAAAACATACGGCATCGGGAAGAGAATGAAAAAACTTGGATAAATGTGCTTCTGAAAATAAAATAAAATTATCTATTCAGCAGCTGAGCAGAGCTTTGATGCGTTTACAAATGAATTTATAACCTCTTGGAAATTGAGGAATGGATAATCTCAGCTTCATACGATTGGATTTAGTGATAAGAAATTTTCTTACCAGACCTCCGGTGATCAGGCAGCATATGCAGGAGAGACAGGCACTGCAGACGCACAGGCCGATGAACTCGATCATAACATCGGTTAAAACTTGACAATTTATCACATGACGATTGATTATATTTTATAGGCTACATCTTACGAACCGCGACTGCGTTCAGTCATTAGAGCTTTATTCAGATATTTTTAAAAGATGATTATCTTCCAAACGCTCTCCGAAATATTAACGATCAAGTTAAATAAATTATCACGATCAGATTTTGTCGGGTTTAAGAAGGTGGGAGAAAAATGTTGGAGATATTTTCATTGCGTACTCTAGTTTATTTTCATGGATTTGAAAAATCGACATTATTAGAGATAATCTTATGCCGTTGCTGATGATGATGGCGGAACAGTGGATACAGTGAAAAATACTCCATTGACAATGAGCTTTTTACTCACATCATTTGAGACCGTCCGTAGGTAAGTTAGGAAGTTTTGTCACGTGTAAGGAAACTTTCTCCGTCGATAATAGCGGTGGTAGCACGTGACGAATGAACAGACAACCGCGAAGGCTTGACTCGTCCTTTTCTGTCTGTTTTACGAAAAGGTGAAAAAGCAGGGGGAACAGCTTCAGTAAATGATTATGTCGACGATTAGCATCAACATTAAAGCTCGCTTAGATCAAAATTCTTAATACGGTGATGAAAAGCTTTCGCGCGCATTGCTGTGATCTCAGATCAGGGTGGTCACATACTTGGAAAACCTGAAAACGTGGAAATATCAGAGACATTAAAAGGGGTCATTGAAAACCGGGAACTTCGGGAGAATTTTTATTTTGGTCATCGAACAAATTGGGAAATCAGTTAATTTTTTGAAGTGAAAAATTTATTTTTTCACGTCGCGTCGAGAGGAAAAAAAACTAACTTCAACTGACTCTTTCGTACACTGTATTTATTTTTTTTCAATTCGAATTCAATTTGAACCGAATATAGAGTTAATAAGTCTACTGATTTAGGTTCTAGTAATTTATTAGAACTGGGAAAATGACAAGGAAAACTGGGACTTACGTCCTGGTAATGTCATGCAACTTTTTTCTCAAAAATTGGTGGCCAGCTTATAAAGTTTCATTGATAAAATTTCATATTTCGAAAGCTGTAAACTAGCGATGTAACAAATATTCGCATTCGTATTCGCATTCGCGAATGGTTAAAAATTTACATTCGTTGCATCACTCGAGAAAAGTATGGGTTATTTTTCCGGGTTTCCGTATAGATCCTGATAATAAACTTTTATCTATCCATCTATCTGTCTATCCAATTACTATTTGACTATCCGACTATCTGGCGGTCTATCTAACTACGTAATTAACTATCTATCCATCCAACTATCTGCGCAACTCGCCGATCGAAATGAAAATTTCCGCGATCCGGAGACAACGAGGCGCGGCGAATCACGGAAGCTTGATCGTGGCCGTCGATTTCCGTTTTACACCCTGGTATCCCTATCAGCAGGGGTTCATACCTAGCCATGGATTCAGAAGCCACAATAACGACATCAACAATGGAGTCCTAGTGCACATCGAACCATTGCCGAATATTCGGTATTTCCGTATGTACATGTAAACCCGACGATCGAACGCGACTGCTACCTTAAACATATTATATCATACCTTAAACGTATACATGCGGTTTGATTGTATTTTGTTACGTCGTGATGCGCTGGTCGCACAGGCTTTTGTCCTTTCGTTCGGGACCACCTCGGTCGATCCCTTCATCCCTCGTTTCAGTTTGTTGCCACCTTGTGGCCTGGCTTGTTGCTGATTTATTGACCCCTCTTTGCAAACGCTTGTTATTAATGACAAGCGATTGATAGCTGGTGCTGAGGTTTCTGCAAACGGACGACGAAACATCTGAGATCCTCTTTCCGTATGACATATTTTACCATATCCATGATCGAGATGATCGTTATCGTCACCGTTACTCGTTAATTGTTCGTTAAACTCCTGACGATTCCGTTCGCAGAAGATGTTTCTTTCACCTTCGATTCATTCCAATGCGGACGGAAATCCATTCCGAGTATGTCCGAAGTTACGGTCATGAAAGAGAACCGTGGGGGAGATTTGAAAAATCCAAGTCCCATTCCGACTTGACATTGAGTTAATATGGTATTGCGGTCAGCGTGCGGCAGGATCGCCGATCCTGTGGTCAATTCCTTGATTCTTACGACGTGAAGAAGGTGCGTGGGACTCCTTGACGTCAAAGAATAGTTCCGAGGTCACCCTGGGCTGAGGTTACGCGAACTCGTCACGGATTCTGTGGTCAAAATTGACTAGACTCATTCGCAGTCGTTCTTTTATCAAGGTGCTTTCATGGCCTCTAATTTATAGGCTTGACTCGGACCGCACAACAAGGTGTTCGTACATTTTTATAGACTCCTATAGTATACTTTGAAAACTGCAGGCAGTGAATAATAGGACTATATGGACTTTGGCTGACGAGGGGGGGGGGGGGGGGAGTTGAAGTTTTTATCCTCTTTAAATTTCGAAGCGTTATTGACCTGTCGCAATTATTTTACAGTCAGTCATCTCGAACCCTCACAAGGTATGTATGCTTGAAGAATGGTTAAAGTCTTTGAGTTTCATATACTATCCGCGAAACCGAACCTTTGTTACGTCGATATTTATGAAACTGAGGATTAATGCCCGCATTATACGCGAGGACGATCTCTGAAAATTTTATTGAGAAATCGATGGGCTCACAGCTACTCGGGACTTGAACTGATCGTTCACGGTTCGGGCTTTGTCAAAATGAAAACGACGAGTGGTTGGTCAGGATCAGATACATCGAGCTGAATTCCACCGTGGAGTATCGTTTTCATTCACAAACCCCCTTCGTGCCAAATTCTTTGTCGAAAATCTATGAAGACGACGGAGGGTTTGGATCCTTTTCGAACGGCGGAATCGTTCGCTACTCCAGAAGCGGAGACGC